>NW_026947601.1:0-600000 GCF_034190915.1 Cavia porcellus
GTAACACACACCCATACAATGAGCACCACCCCGTGATGTTTTTCTCACTCCTACTAGTGAATCTAATGTAACACACACCCATACAATGCGCACCACCCGTGATGTTTTTCTCACTCCTACTAGTGAATCTAATGTAACACACACCCATACAATGCGCACCACCCCGTGATGTTTTTCTCACTCCTACTAGTGAATCTAATGTAACACACACCCATACAATGCGCACCACCCCGTGATGTTTTTCTCACTCCTACTAGTGAATGTAATGTAACACACACCCATACAATGCGCACCACCCCGTGATGTTTTTCTCACTCCTACTAGTGAATGTAATGTAACACACACCCATACAATGCGCACCACCCCGTGATGTTTTTCTCACTCCTACTAGTGAATGTAATGTAACACACACACATACAATGCGCACCACCCCGTGATGTTTTTCTCACTCCTACTAGTGAATCTAATGTAACACACAACCATACAATGCGCACCACCCCGTGATGTTTTTCTCACTCCTACTAGTGAATCTAATGTAACACACAACCATACAATGCGCACCATCCCGTGATGTTTTTCTCACTCCTACTAGTGAATCTAATGTAACACACACCCATACAATGCGCACCACCCCGTGATGTTTTTCTCACTCCTACTAGTGAATGTAATGTAACACACACCCATTCAATGCGCACCACCCCGTGATGTTTTTCTCACTCCTACTAGTGAATGTAATGTAACACACACCCATACAATGCGCACCACCCCGTGATATTTTTCTCACTCCTACTAGTGAATGTAATGTAACACACACCCATACAATGCGCACCACCCCGTGATGTTTTTCTCACTCCTACTAGTGAATGTAATGTAACACACACCCATACAATGCGCACCACCCCGTGATGTTTTTCTCACTCCTACAAGTGAATCTAATGTAACACACACCCATACAATGCGCACCACCCCGTGATGTTTTTCTCACTCCTACTAGTGAATGTAATGTAACACACACCCTTACAATGCGCACCACCCCGTGATGTTTTTCTCACTCCTACTAGTGAATCTAATGTAACACACACCCATACAATGCGCACCACCCCGTGATGTTTTTCTCACTCCTACTAGTGAATGTAATGTAACACACACCCATACAATGCGCACCACCCCGTGATGTTTTTCTCACTCCTACTAGTGAATGTAATGTAACACACACCCATACAATGCGCACCACCCCGTGATGTTTTTCTCACTCCTACTAGTGATGGTAATGTAACACACAGCCATACAATGCGCACCACCCCGTGATGTTTTTCTCACTCCTATTAGTGAATGTAATGTAACACACACACATACAATGCGCACCACCCCGTGATGTTTTTCTCACTCCTACTAGTGAATCTAATGTAACACACACCCATACAATGCGCACCACCCGGTGATGTTTTTCTCACTCCTACTAGTGAATCTAATGTAACACACACCCATACAATGCGCACCACCCCGGGATGTTTTTCTCACTCCTACTTGTGAATGCAATGTAACACACACCCATACAATGCGCACCACCCCGTGATGTTTTTCTCACTCCTACTAGTGAATGTAATGTGACACACCCCAAACAATGCGCACCACCCCGTGATATTTTTCTCACTCCTACTAGTGAATTTAATGTAACACACACCCATACAATGCGCACCACCCCGTCATGTTTTTCTCACTCCTACTAGTGAATGTAATGTAACACACACCCATACAATGCGCACCACCCCGTGATGTTTTTCTCACTCCTACTAGTGAATCTAATGTAACACACACCGATACAATGCGCACCACCCCGTGATGTTTTTCTCACTCCTACTAGTGAATGTAATGTAACACACACCCATACAATGCGCACCACACCGTCATGTTTTTCTCACTCCTACTAGTGAATGTAATGTAACACACACCCATACAATGCGCACCACCCCGTGATGTTTTTCTCACTCCTACTAGTGAATCTAATGTAACACACACCCATACAATGCGCACCACCCCGTGATGTTTTTCTCACTCCTACTAGTGAATGTAATGTAACACACACCCATACAATGCGCACCACCCCGTGATGTTTTTCTCACTCCTACTAGTGAATGTAATGTAACACACACCCATACAATGCGCACCACCCCGTGATGTTTTTCTCACTCCTACTAGTGAATGTAATGTAACACACACCCATACAATGCGCACCACCCCGTGATGTTTTTCTCACTCCTACTAGTGAATGTAATGTAACACACACCCATACAATGCGCACCACCCCGTGATGTTTTTCTCACTCCTACTAGTGAATGTAATGTAACACACACCCATACAATGCGCACCACCCCGTGATGTTTTTCTCACTCCTACTAGTGAATGTAATGTGACACACACCCATACAATGCGCACCACCCCGTGATGTTTTTCTCACTCCTACTAGTGAATGTAATGTGACACACACCCATACAATGCGCACCACCACGTGATGTTTTTCTCACTCCTACTAGTGAATGTAATGTAACACACACCCATGCAATGCGCACCACCCCGTGATGTTTTTCTCACTCCTACAAGTGAATCTAATGTAACACACACCCATACAATGCGCACCACCCCGTGATGTTTTTCTCACTCCTACTAGTGAATCTAATGTAACACACACCCATACAATGTGCACCACCCCGTGATGTTTTTCTCACTCCTACTAGTGAATCTAATGTAACACACACCCATACAATGCGCACCACCCCGTGATGGTTTTCTCACTCCTACAAGTGAATCTAATGTAACACACACCCATACAATGCGCACCACCCCGTGATGTTTTTCTCACTCCTACTAGTGAATCTAATGTAACAGACACCCATACAATGCGCACCACCCCGTGATGTTTTTCTCACTCCTACTAGTGAATGTAATGTAACACACACCCATACAATGCGCACCACCCCGTGATGTTTTTCTCACTCCTACTAGTGAATGTAATGTAAGACACACACATACAATGCGCACCACCCCGTGATGTTTTTCTCACTCCTACTAGTGAATGTAATGTAACACACACCCTTACAATGCGCACAACCCCGTGATGTTTTTCTCACTCCTACTAGTGAATGTAATGTAACACACACCCATACAATGCGCACCACCCCGTGATGTTTTTCTCACTCCTACAAGTGAATCAAATGTAACACACACCCATACAATGCGCACCACCCCGTGATGTTTTTCTCACTCCTACTAGTGAATGTAATGTGACACACACCCATACAATGCGCACCACCACGTGATGTTTTTCTCACTCCTACTAGTGAATGTAATGTAACACACACCCATGCAATGCGCACCACCCCGTGATGTTTTTCTCACTCCTACAAGTGAATCTAATGTAACACACACCCATACAATGCGCACCACCCCGTGATGTTTTTCTCACTCCTACTAGTGAATCTAATGTAACACACACCCATACAATGCGCACCACCCCGTGATGTTTTTCTCACTCCTACTAGTGAATCTAATGTAACACATACCCATACAATGCGCACCACACCGTGATGGTTTTCTCACTCCTACTAGTGAATCTAATGTAACACACACCCATACAATGCGCACCACCCCGTGATGTTTTTCTCACTCCTACTAGTGAATGTAATGTAACACACACCCATACAATGCGCACCACCCCGTGATGTTTTTCTCACTCCTACTAGTGAATGTAATGTAAGACACACACATACAATGCGCACCACCCCGTGATGTTTTTCTCACTCCTACTAGTGAATGTAATGTAACACACACCCTTACAATGCGCACAACCCCGTGATGTTTTTCTCACTCCTACTAGTGAATGTAATGTAACACACACCCATACAATGCGCACCACCCCGTGATGTTTTTCTCACTCCTACAAGTGAATCAAATGTAACACACACCCATACAATGCGCACCACCCCGTGATGTTTTTCTCACTCTTACTAGTGAATCTAATGTAACACACACCCATACAATGCGCACCACCCCGTGATGTTTTTCTCACTCCTACTAGTGAATCTAATGTAACACACACCCATACAATGCGCACCACCCCGTGATGGTTTTCTCACTCCTACAAGTGAATCTAATGTAACACACACCCATACAATGCGCACCACCCCGTGATGTTTTTCTCACTCCTACTAGTGAATCTAATGTAACACACACCCATACAATGCGCACCACCCCGTGATGTTTTTCTCACTCCTACTAGTGAATGTAATGTAACACACACCCATACAATGCGCACCACCCCGTGATGTTTTTCTCACTCCTACTAGTGAATGTAATGTAACACACACACATACAATGCGCACCACCCCGTGATGTTTTTCTCACTCCTACTAGTGAATCTAATGTAACACACAACCATAAAATGCGCACCACCCCGTGATGTTTTTCTCACTCCTACTAGTGAATCTAATGTAACACACAACCATACAATGCGCACCACCCCGTGATGTTTTTCTCACTCCTACTAGTGAATGTAATGTTACACACACCCATACAATGCGCACCACCCCGTGATGTTTTTCTCACTCCTACTAGTGAATGTAATGTAACACACACCCATACAATGCGCACCACCCCGTCATGTTTTTCTCACTCCTACTAGTGAATGTAATGTAACACACACCCATACAATGCGCACCACCCCGTGATGTTTTTCTCACTCCTACAAGTGAATCTAATGTAACACACACCCATACAATGCGCACCACCCCGTGATGTTTTTCTCACTCCTACTAGTGAATGTAATGTAACACACACCCTTACAATGCGCACCACCCCGTGATGTTTTTCTCACTCCTACTAGTGAATCTAATGTAACACACACCCATACAATGCGCACCACCCCGTGATGTTTTTCTCACTCCTACTAGTGAATGTAATGTAACACACACCCATACAATGCGCACCACCCCGTGATGTTTTTCTCACTCCTACTAGTGAATGTAATGTAACACACACCCATACAATGCGCACCACCCCGTGATGTTTTTCTCACTCCTACTAGTGATGGTAATGTAACACACAGCCATACAATGCGCACCACCCCGTGATGTTTTTCTCACTCCTATTAGTGAATGTAATGTAACACACACACATACAATGCGCACCACCCCGTGATGTTTTTCTCACTCCTACTAGTGAATCTAATGTAACACACACCCATACAATGCGCACCACCCCGTGATGTTTTTCTCACTCCTACTAGTGAATCTAATGTAACACACACCCATACAATGCGCACCACCCCGGGATGTTTTTCTCACTCCTACTTGTGAATGCAATGTAACACACACCCATACAATGCGCACCACCCCGTGATGTTTTTCTCACTCCTACTAGTGAATGTAATGTGACACACCCCCAAACAATGCGCACCACCCCGTGATATTTTTCTCACTCCTACTAGTGAATTTAATGTAACACACACCCATACAATGCGCACCACCCCGTCATGTTTTTCTCACTCCTACTAGTGAATGTAATGTAACACACACCCATACAATGCGCACCACCCCGTGATGTTTTTCTCACTCCTACTAGTGAATCTAATGTAACACACACCGATACAATGCGCACCACCCCGTGATGTTTTTCTCACTCCTACTAGTGAATGTAATGTAACACACACCCATACAATGCGCACCACCCCGTCATGTTTTTCTCACTCCTACTAGTGAATGTAATGTAACACACACCCATACAATGCGCACCACCCCGTGATGTTTTTCTCACTCCTACTAGTGATGGTAATGTAACACACAGCCATACAATGCGCACCACCCCGTGATGTTTTTCTCACTCCTACTAGTGAATCTAATGTAACACACACCCATACAATGCGCACCACCCCGTGATGTTTTTCTCACTCCTACTAGTGAATGTAATGTAACACACACCCATACAATGCGCACCACCCCGTGATGTTTTTCTCACTCCTACTAGTGAATGTAATGTAACACACACCCATACAATGCGCACCACCCCGTGATGTTTTTCTCACTCCTACTAGTGAATGTAATGTAACACACACCCATACAATGCGCACCACCCCGTGATGTTTTTCTCACTCCTACTAGTGAATGTAATGTAACACACACCCATACAATGCGCACCACCCCGTGATGTTTTTCTCACTCCTACTAGTGAATGTAATGTGACACACACCCATACAATGCGCACCACCCCGTGATGTTTTTCTCACTCCTACTAGTGAATGTAATGTGACACACACCCATACAATGCGCACCACCACGTGATGTTTTTCTCACTCCTACTAGTGAATGTAATGTAACACACACCCATGCAATGCGCACCACCCCGTGATGTTTTTCTCACTCCTACAAGTGAATCTAATGTAACACACACCCATACAATGCGCACCACCCCGTGATGTTTTTCTCACTCCTACTAGTGAATCTAATGTAACACACACCCATACAATGCGCACCACCCCATGATGTTTTTCTCACTCCTACTAGTGAATCTAATGTAACACACACCCATACAATGCGCACCACCCCGTGATGGTTTTCTCACTCCTACAAGTGAATCTAATGTAACACACACCCATACAATGCGCACCACCCCGTGATGTTTTTCTCACTCCTACTAGTCAATCTAATGTAACACACACCCATACAATGCGCACCACCCCGTGATGTTTTTCTCACTCCTACTAGTGAATGTAATGTAACACACACCCATACAATGCGCACCACCCCGTGATGTTTTTCTCACTCCTACTAGTGAATGTAATGTGAGACACACACATACAATGCGCACCACCCCGTGATGTTTTTCTCACTCCTACTAGTGAATGTAATGTAACACACACCCTTACAATGCGCACAACCCCGTGATGTTTTTCTCACTCCTACTAGTGAATGTAATGTAACACACACCCATACAATGCGCACCACCCCGTGATGTTTTTCTCACTCCTACAAGTGAATCAAATGTAACACACACCCATACAATGCGCACCACCCCGTGATGTTTTTCTCACTCCTACTAGTGAATCTAATGTAACACACACCCATACAATGCGCACCACCCCGTGATGTTTTTCTCACTCCTACTAGTGAATCTAATGTAACACACACCCATACAATGCGCACCACCCCGTGATGTTTTTCTCACTCCTACTAGTGAATGTAATGTAACACACACCCATACAATGCGCACCACCCCGTGATGTTTTTCTCACTCCTACTAGTGAATGTAATGTAACACACACCCATACAATGCGCACCACCCCGTGATGTTTTTCTCACTCCTACTAGTGAATGTAATGTAACACACACCCATACAATGCGCACCACCCCGTGATGTTTTTCTCACTCCTACTAGTGAATGTAATGTAACACACACACATACAATGCGCACCACTCCGTGATGTTTTTCTCACTCCTACTAGTGAATCTAATGTAACACACAACCATACAATGCGCACCACCCCGTGATGTTTTTCTCACTCCTACTAGTGAATCTAATGTAACACACAACCATACAATGCGCACCACCCCGTGATGTTTTTCTCACTCCTACTAGTGAATCTAATGTAACACACACCCATACAATGCGCACCACCCCGTGATGTTTTTCTCACTCCTACTAGTGAATGTAATGTAACACACACCCATACAATGCGCACCACCCCGTGATGTTTTTCTCACTCCTACTAGTGAATGTAATGTAACACACACCCATTCAATGCGCACCACCCCGTGATGTTTTTCTCACTCCTACTAGTGAATGTAATGTAACACACACCCATACAATGCGCACCACCCCGTGATGTTTTTCTCACTCCTACTAGTGAATGTAATTTAACACACACCCATACAATGCGCACCACCCCGTGATGTTTTTCTCACTCCTACTAGTGAATGTAATGTAACACACACCCATACAATGCGCACCACCCCGTGATGTTTTTCTCACTCCTACTAGTGAATGTAATGTAACACACACCCATACAATGCGCACCACCCCGTGATGTTTTTCTCACTCCTACTAGTGAATGTAATGTAACACACACCCATTCAATGCGCACCACCCCGTGATGTTTTTCTCACTCCTACTAGTGAATGTAATTTAACACACACCCATACAATGCGCACCACCCCGTGATGTTTTTCTCACTCCTACTAGTGAATGTAATGTAACACACACCCATACAATGCGCACCACCCCGTGATGTTTTTCTCACTCCTACAAGTGAATCTAATGTAACACACACCCATACAATGCGCACCACCCCGTGATGTTTTTCTCACTCCTACTAGTGAATGTAATGTAACACACACCCTTACAATGCGCACCACCCCGTGATGTTTTTCTCACTCCTACTAGTGAATCTAATGTAACACACACCCATACAATGCGCACCACCCCGTGATGTTTTTCTCACTCCTACTAGTGAATGTAATGTAACACACACCCATACAATGCGAACCACCCCGTGATGTTTTTCTCACTCCTACTAGTGAATGTAATGTAACACACACCCATACAATGCGCACCACCCCAAGATGTTTTTCTCACTCCTACTAGTGATGGTAATGTAACACACAGCCATACAATGCGCACCACCCCGTGATGTTTTTCTCACTCCTATTAGTGAATGTAATGTAACACACACACATACAATGCGCACCACCCCGTGATGTTTTTCTCACTCCTACTAGTGAATCTAATGTAACACACACCCATACAATGCGCACCACCCCGTGATGTTTTTCTCACTCCTACTAGTGAATCTAATGTAACACACACCCATACAATGCGCACCACCCCGGGATGTTTTTCTCACTCCTACTTGTGAATGCAATGTAACACACACCCATACAATGCGCACTACCCCGTGATGTTTTTCTCACTCCTACTAGTGAATGTAATGTGACACACCCCCAAACAATGCGCACCACCCCGTGATATTTTTCTCACTCCTACTAGTGAATTTAATGTAACACACACCCATACAATGCGCACCACCCCGTCATGTTTTTCTCACTCCTACTAGTGAATGTAATGTAAAACACACCCATACAATGCGCACCAGCCCGTGATGTTTTTCTCACTCCTACTAGTAAATCTAATGTAACACACACCCATACAATGCGCATGACCCCGTGATGTTTTTTTCACTCCTACTAGTGAATGTAATGTAACACACACCCATACAATGCGCACCACCCCGTGATGTTTTTCTCACTCCTACTAGTGAATGTAATGTAACACACACCCATACAATGCGCAACACCCCGTGATGTTTTTCTCACTCCGACTAGTGAAGCTAATGCAACACACACCCAAACAATGCGCACCACCCCGTGATGTTTTTCTCACTCCTACTAGTGAATCTAATGTAACACACACCCATACAATGCGCACCACCACGTGATGTTTTTCTCACTCCTTCTAGTGAATGTAATGTAACACACACCCATACAATGCGCACCACCCCGTGATGTTTTTCTCACTCCTACTACTGCATGTAACGCAACATACACCCATTCAATGCGCACCACCCCGTAATGTTTTTCTCACTCCTAAGTGAACGTAATGTAACACACACCCATACAATGCGCACCACCCCTTGATGTTTTTCTCACTCCTACTAGTGAATGTAATGTAACACACACCCATACAATGCGCACCACCCCGTGATGTTTTTCTCACTCCTACTAGTGAACCTAATGTAACACACACCCATACAATGCGCACCACCCCGTGATGTTTTTCTCACTCCTACTAGTGAATGTAATGTAACACACACCCATACAATGCGCACCACCCCGTGATGTTTTTCTCACTCCTACTAGTGAATGTAATGTAACACACACCCATACAATGCGCACCACCCCGTGATGTTTTTCTCACTCCTACTAGTAAATCTAATGTAACACACACCCATACAATGCGCATGACCCCGTGATGTTTTTTTCACTCCTACTAGTGAATGTAATGTAACACACACCCATACAATGCGCACCACCCCGTGATGTTTTTCTCACTCCTACTAGTGAATGTAATGTAACACACACCCATACAATGCGCAACACCCCGTGATGTTTTTCTCACTCCGACTAGTGAAGCTAATGCAACACACACCCAAACAATGCGCACCACCCCGTGATGTTTTTCTCACTCCTACTAGTGAATCTAATGTAACACACACCCATACAATGCGCACCACCACGTGATGTTTTTCTCACTCCTTCTAGTGAATGTAATGTAACACACACCCATACAATGCGCACCACCCCGTGATGTTTTTCTCACTCCTACTACTGCATGTAACGCAACATACACCCATTCAATGCGCACCACCCCGTAATGTTTTTCTCACTCCTAAGTGAACGTAATGTAACACACACCCATACAATGCGCACCACCCCGTGATGTTTTTCTCACTCCTACTAGTGAATGTAATGTAACACACACCCATACAATGCGCACCACCCCGTGATGTTTTTCTCACTCCTACTAGTGAATCTAATGTAACACACACCCATACAATGCGCACCACCCCGTGATGTTTTTCTCACTCCTACTAGTGAATGTAATGTAACACACACCCATACAATGCGCACCACCCCGTGATGTTTTTCTCACTCCTACTAGTGAATGTAATGTAACACACACCCATACAATGCGCACCACACCGTGATGTTTTTCTCACTCCTACTAGTGAATCTAATGTAACACACACCCATACAATGCGCACCACCCCGTGATGTTTTTCTCACTCCTACAAGTGAATCTAATGTAACACACACCCATACAATGCGCACCACCCCGTGATGTTTTTCTCACTCCTACTAGTGAATGTAATGTAACACACACCCATACAATGCGCACCACCCCGTGATGTTTTTGTCACTCCTATTAGTGAATGTAATGTAACACACACCCATACAATGCGCACCACCCCGTGATGTTTTTCTCACTCCTACTAGTGAATGTAATGTAACACACACCCATACAATGCGCACCACCCAGTGATGTTTTTCTCACTCCTACTAGTGAATCTAATGTAACACACACCCATACAATGCGCACCACCCCGTGATGTTTTTCTCACTCCTACTAGTGAATGTAATGTAACACACACCCATACAATGCGCACCACCCCGTGATGTTTTTCTCACTCCTACTAGTGAATGTAATGTAACACACACCCATACAATGCGCACCACCCCGTGATGTTTTTCTCACTCCTACTAGTGAATGTAATGTAACACACACCCATACAATGCGCACCACCCCGTGATGTTTTTCTCACTCCTACTAGTGAATCTAATGTAACACACACCCATACAATGCCCACCACCCCGTGATGTTTTTCTCACTCCTACTAGTGAATGTAATGTAACACACACCCATACAATGCGCACCACCCCGTGATGTTTTTCTCACTCCTACTAGAGAATGTAATGTAACACACACCCATACAATGCGCACCAACCCGTGATGTTTTTCTCACTCCTACTAGTGAATGTAATGTAACACACACCCATACATTGAGCACCACCCCGTGATGTTTTTCTCACTCCTAGTAGTGAAGCTAATGTAACACACACCCAAACAATGCGCACCACGCCGTGATGTTTTTCTCACTCCTACTAGTGAATGTAATGTAACACACACCCATACAATGCGCACCACCCCGTGATGTTTTTCTCACTCCTACTAGTGAATCTAATGTAACACACACCCATACAATGTGAACCACCCCGTGATGTTTTTCTCACACCTACTAGTGAATGTAATGTAACACACACCCATACAATGCGCACCACCCCGTGATGTTTTTCTCACTCCTACTAGTGAATGTAATGTAACACACACCCATACAATGCGCACCACCCCTTGATGTTTTTCTCACTCCTACTAGTGAATGTAATGTAACACACACCCATACAATGCGCACCACCCCGTGATGTTTTTCTCACTCCTACTAGTGAATCTAATGTAACACACACCCATACAATGCGCACCACCCCGTGATGTTTTCTCACTCCTACTCGTGAATCTAATGTAACACACACCCATACAATGCGCACCACCCCGTGATGTTTTTCTCACTCCTACTAGTGAATCTAATGTAACATACACCCATACAATGCGCACCACCCCGTGATGTTTTTCTCACTTCTACTAGTGAATGTAATGTAACACACACCCATACAATGCGCACCACCCCGTGATGTTTTTCTCACTCCTACTAGTGAATGTAATGTAACACACACCCATACAATGCGCACCACCCCGTGATGTTTTTCTCACTCCTACTAGTGAATGTAATGTAACACACACCCATACAATGCGCACCACCCCGTGATGTTTTTTTCACGCCTACAAGTGAATGTAATGTAACACACACCCATACAATGCGCACCACCCCGTGATGTTTTTCTCACTCCTACTAGTGAATGTAATGTAACACACACCCATACAATGCGCACCACCCCGTGATGTTTTTCTCACTCCTACTAGTGAATGTAATGTAAAACACACCCATACAATGCGCACCACACCGTGATGTTTTTCTCACTCCTACTAGTGAATGTAATGTAACACACACCCATACAATGCGCACCACCCCGTGATGTTTTTCTCACTCCTACTAGTGAATGTAATGTAACACACACCCATACAATGCGCACCACCCCGTGATGTTTTTCTCACTCCTACTAGTGAATGTAATGTAACACACACCCATACAATGCGCACCACCCCGTGATGTTTTTCTCACTCCTACTAGTGAAGCTAATGTAACACACACCCATACAATGCGCACCACCCCGTGATGTTTTCTCACTCCTACTAGTGAATCTAATGTAACACACACCCATACAATGCGCACCACCCCGTAATGTTTTTCTCACTCCTACTAGTGAATCTAATGTAACACGCACCCATAAAATGCGCACCACCCCGTGATGTTTTTCTCACTCCTACTAGTGAATGTAATGTAACACACACCCATACAATGCGCACCACCCCGTGATGTTTTTCTCACTCCTACTAGTGAATGTAATGTAACACACACCCATACAATGCGCACCACCCCGTGATGTTTTTCTCACTCCTACAAGTGAATTTAATGTAACACACACCCATACAATGCGCACCACCCCGTGATGTTTTTCTCACTCCTACTAGTGAATGTAATGTAACACACACCCATACAATGCGCACCACCCCGTGATGTTTTTCTCACTCCTACTAGTGAATGTAATGTAACACACACCCATACAATGCGCACCACCCCGTGATGTTTTTCTCACTCCTACTAGTGAATGCAATGTAACACACACCCATACAATGCGCACCACCCCGTGATGTTTTTCTCACTCCTACTAGTGAATGTAATGTAACACACACCCATACAATGCGCACCACCCCGTGATGTTTTTCTCACTCCTACTAGTGAATGTAATGTAACACACACCCATACAATGCGCACCACCCCGTGATGTTTTTCTCACTCCTACTAGTGAATGTAATGTAACACACACCCATACAATGCGCACCACCCCGTGATGTTTTTCTCACTCCTACTAGTGAATGTAATGTAACACACACCCATACAATGCGCACCACCCCGTGATGTTTTTCTCACTCCTACTAGTGAATGTAATGTAACACACACCCATACAATGCGCACCACCCCGTGATATTTTTCTCACTCGTACTAGTGAATGTAATGTAACACACACCCATACAATGCGCACCACCCCGTGATGTTTTTCTCACTCCTAGTAAAGAATGTAATGTAACACACACCCATACAATGCGCACCACCCCTTGATGTTTTTCTCACTCCTACTAGTGAATGTAATGTAACACACACCCATACAATGCGCACCACCCCGTGATGTT
This sequence comes from Cavia porcellus, assembly GCF_034190915.1. Classification (NCBI taxonomy): domain Eukaryota; kingdom Metazoa; phylum Chordata; class Mammalia; order Rodentia; family Caviidae; genus Cavia; species Cavia porcellus. The sequence goes on from NW_026947601.1 coordinate 13,969, forward strand.
TTTCTCACTCCTACTAGTGAATCTAATGTAACACACACCCATACAATGCGCACCACCCCGTGATGTTTTTCTCACTCCTACTAGTGAATCTAATGTAACACACACCCATACAATGCGCACCACCCCGTGATGTTTTTCTCACTCCTACTAGTGAATGTAATGTAACACACACCCATACAATGCACACCACCCCGTGATGTTTTTCTCACACCTACTAGTGAATGTAGTGTAACACACACCCATAAAGTGCGCACCACCCCGTGATGTTTTTCTCACTCCTACTAGTGAATGTAATGTGACACACACCCATACAATGCGCACCACCCCGTGATGTTTTTCTCACTGCTAGTAGTGAATGTAATGTAACACACACCCATACAATGCGCACCACCCTGTGATGTTTTTCTCACTCCTACTAGTGAATCTAAAGTAACACACACCCATACAATGCGCACCACCCCGTGATGTTTTTCTCACTCCTACTAGTGAATGTAATGTAACACACACCCATACAATGCGCACCACCCCGTGATGTTTTTCTCACTCCTACTAGTGAATCTAATGTAACACACACCCATACAATGCGCACCACCCCGTGATGTTTTTCTCACTCCTACTAGTGAATGTAATGTAACACACACCCATACAATGCGCACCACCGCGTGATGTTTTTTTCACTCCTACTAGTGAATCTAATGTAACACACACCCATACAATGCGCACCACCCCGCGATATTTTTCAGAAACCTATGCTACATTGCCACTGCATATTCCCTGACCTCCCCATGCTGACCAACCCGCGGTGCTTTTCTCCATCCTACATTGCCTCTCACTGCCTATCCTAATTCAGACACTCCGATTCACACCACCCCGTGATGTTTTTCTCACTCCTACTAGTGAATGTAATGTAACACACACCCATACAATGCGCACCACCCCGTGATGTTTTTCTCACTCCTACTAGTGAATGTAATGTAACACACACCCATACAATGCGCACCACCCCGTGATGTTTTTCTCACTCCTACTAGTGAATCTAATGTAACACACACCCATACAATGCGCACCACCCCGTGATGTTTTTCTCACTCCTACTAGTGAATGTAATGTAACACACACCCATACAATGCGCACCACCCCGTGATGTTTTTCTCACTCCTACTAGTGAATGCAATGTAACACACACCCATACAATGCGCACCACCACGTGATGTTTTTCTCACTCCTACTAGTAAATGTAATGTAACACACACCCATACAATGCGCACCACCCCGTGATGTTTTTCTCACTCCTACTAGTGAATGTAATGTAACACACACCCATACAATGCGCACCACCCCGTGATGTTTTTCTCACTCCTACTAGTGAATGTAATGTAACACACACCCATACAATGCGCACCACCCCGTGATGTTTTTCTCACTCCTACTAGTGAATGTAATGTTACACACACCCATACAATGCGCACCACCCCGTGATGTTTTTCTCACTCCTACTAGTGAATGTAATGTAACACACACCCATACAATGCGCACCACCCCTTGATATTTTTCTCACTCGTACTAGTGAATGTAATGTAACACACACCCATACAATGCGCACCACCCCGTGAGTTTTTTCTCACTCCTAGTAAAGAATGTAATGTAACACACACCCATACAATGCGCACCACCCCTTGATGTTTTTCTCACTCCTACTAGTAAATGTAATGTAACACACACCCATACAATGCGCACCACCCCGTGATGTTTTTCTCACTCCTACTAGTGAATCTAATGTAACACACACCCATACAATGCGCACCACCCCGTGATGTTTTTCTCACTCCTACTAGTGAATCTAATGTAACACACACCCATACAATGCGCACCACCCCGTGATGTTTTTCTCACTCCTACTAGTGAATGTAATGTAACACACACCCATACAATGCGCACCACCCCGTGAGTTTTTTCTCACTCCTAGTAAAGAATGTAATGTAACACACACCCATACAATGCGCACCACCCCGTGATGTTTTTCTCACTCCTACTAGTGAATGTAATGTAACACACACCCATACAATGCACACCACCCCGTGATGTTTTTCTCACACCTACTAGTGAATGTAGTGTAACACACACCCATACAATGCGCACCACCCCGTGATGTTTTTCTCACTCTTACTAGTGAATGTAATGTAACACACACCCATACAATGCGCACCACCCCGTGATGTTTTTCTCACTGCTAGTAGTGAATGTAATGTAACACACACCCATACAATGCGCACCACCCTGTGATGTTTTTCTCACTCCTACTAGTGAATCTAAAGTAACACACACCCATACAATGCGCACCACCCCGTGATGTTTTTCTCACTCCTACTAGTGAATGTAATGTAACACACACCCATACAATGCGCACCACCCCGTGATGTTTTTCTCACTCCTACTAGTGAATCTAATGTAACACACACCCATACAATGCGCACCACCCCGTGATGTTTTTCTCACTCCTACTAGTGAATGTAATGTAACACACACCCATACAATGCGCACCACCGCGTGATGTTTTTTTCACTCCTACTAGTGAATCTAATGTAACACACACCCATACAATGCGCACCACCCCGCGATGTTTTTCAGAAACCTGTCCTACATTGCCACTGCATATTCCCTGAACTCCCCATGCTGACCCACCCGCGGTGCTTTTCTCCATCCTACATTGCCTCTCACTGCCTATCCTAATTCAGACCCTCCGATTCACACCACCCCGTGATGTTTTTCTCACTCCTACTAGTGAATGTAATGTAACACACACCCATACAATGCGCACCACCCCGTGTTTTTCTCACTCCTACTAGTGAATGTAATGTAACACACACCCATACAATGCGCACCAGCCCGTGATGTTTTTCTCACTCCTACTAGTGAATGTAATGTAACACACACCCATAAAATGCGCACCACCCCGTGTTTTTCTCACTCCTACTAGTGAATGTAATGTAACACACACCCATACAATGCGCACCACCCCGTGATGTTTTTCTCACTCCTACTAGTGAATGTAATGTAACACACACCCATAAAATGCGCACCACCCCGTGATGTTTTTCTCACTCCTACTAGTGAATGTAATGTAACACACACCCATACAATGCGCACCACCCCGTGATGTTTTTCTCACTCCTACTAGTGAATGTAATGTAACACACACCCATACAATGCGCACCACCCCGTGATGTTTTTCTCACTCCTACCAGTGAATGTAATGTAACACACACCCATACAATGCGCACCACCCCGTGATGTTTTTCTCACTCCTACTAGTGAATGTAATGTAACACACACCCATACAATGCGCACCACCCCGTGATGTTATTCTCACTCCTACTAGTGAATGTAATGTAACACACACCCATACAATGCGCACCACCCCGTGATGTTTTTCTCACTCCTACTAGTGAATGTAATGTAACACACACCCATACAATGCGCACCACCCCGTGATGTTTTTCTCACTCCTACTAGTGAATGTAATGTAACACACACCCATACAATGCGCACCACCCCGTGATGTTTTTCTCACTCCTACTAGTGAATGTAATGTAACACACACCCATACAATGCGCACCACCCCGTGTTGTTTTTCTCACTCCTACTAGTGAATCAAATGTAACACACACCCATAAAATGCGCACCACCCCGTGATGTTTTTCTCACTCCTACTAGTGAATCTAATGTAACACACACCCATACAATGCGCACCACCCCGTGATGTTTTTCTCACTCCTACTAGTGAATCTAATGTAACACACACCCATACAATGCGCACCACCCCGTGATGTTTTTCTCACTCCTACTAGTGAATGTAATGTAACACACACCCATACAATGCGCACCACCCCGTGATGTTTTTCTCACTCCTACAAGTGAATCTAATGTAACACACACCCATACAATGCGCACCACCCCGTGATGTTTTTCTCACTCCTACTAGTGAATGTAATGTAACACACACCCATACAATGCGCACCACCCCGTGATGTTTTTCTCACTCCTACTAGTGAATGTAATGTAACACACACCCATACAATGCGCACCACCCCGTGATGTTTTTCTCACTAATAGTAGTGAATGTAATGTAACACACACCCATACAATGCGCACCACCCCGTGATGTTTTTCTCACTCCTACTAGTGAATGTAATGTAACACACACCCATACAATGCACTCCACCCCGTGATGTTTTTCTCACACCTACTAGTGAATGTAGTGTAACACACACCCATACAATGCGCACCACCCCGTGATGTTTTTCTCACTCCTACTAGTGAATGTAATGTAACACACACCCATACAATGCGCACCACCCCGAGATGATTTTCTCACTGCTAGTAGTGAATGTAATGTAACACACACCCATACAATGCGCACCACCCCGCGATGTTTTTCAGAAACCTGTCCTACATTGCCACTGCATATTCCCTGAACTCCCCATGCTGACCAACCCGCGGTGCTTTTCTCCATCCTACATTGCCTCTCACTGCCTATCCTAATTCAGACCCTCCGATTCACACCACCCCGTGATGTTTTTCTCACTCCTACTAGTGAATGTAATGTAACACACACCCATACAATGCGCACCACCCCGTGTTTTTCTCACTCCTACTAGTGAATGTAATGTAACACACACCCATACAATGCGCACCACCCCGTGATGTTTTTCTCACTCCTACTAGTGAATGTAATGTAACACACACCCATAAAATGCGCACCACCCCGTGTTTTTCTCACTCCTACTAGTGAATGTAATGTAACACACACCCATACAATGCGCACCACCCCGTGATGTTTTTCTCACTCCTACTAGTGAATCTAATGTAACACACACCCATAAAATGCGCACCACCCCGTGATGTTTTTCTCACTCCTACTAGTGAATGTAATGTAACACACACCCATACAATGCGCACCACCCCGTGATGTTTTTCTCACTCCTACTAGTGAATGTAATGTAACACACACCCATACAATGCGCACCACCCCGTGATGTTTTTCTCACTCCTACCAGTGAATGTAATGTAACACACACCCATACAATGCGCACCACCCCGTGATGTTTTTCTCACTCCTACTAGTGAATGTAATGTAACACACACCCATACAATGCGCACCACCCCGTGATGTTATTCTCACTCCTACTAGTGAATGTAATGTAACACACACCCATACAATGCGCACCACCCCGTGATGTTTTTCTCACTCCTACTAGTGAATGTAATGTAACACACACCCATACAATGCGCACCACCCCGTGATGTTTTTCTCACTCCTACTAGTGAATGTAATGTAACACACACCCATACAATGCGCACCACCGCGTGATGTTTTTCTCACTCCTACTAGTGAATGTAATGTAACACACACCCATACAATGCGCACCACCCCGTGTTGTTTTTCTCACTCCTACTAGTGAATCTAATGTAACACACACCCATACAATGCGCACCACCCCGTGATGTTTTTCTCACTCCTACTAGTGAATCTAATGTAACACACACCCATACAATGCGCACCACCCCGTGATGTTTTTCTCACTCCTACTAGTGAATCTAATGTAACACACACCCATACAATGCGCACCACCCCGTGATGTTTTTCTCACTCCTACTAGTGAATGTAATGTAACACACACCCATACAATGCGCACCACCCCGTGATGTTTTTCTCACTCCTAAAAGTGAATCTAATGTAACACACACCCATACAATGCGCACCACCCCGTGATGTTTTTCTCACTCCTACTAGTGAATGTAATGTAACACACACCCATACAATGCGCACCACCCCGTGATGTTTTTCTCACTCCTACTAGTGAATGTAATGTAACACACACCCATACAATGCGCACCACCCCGTGATGTTTTTCTCACTCCTACTAGTGAATGTAATGTAACACATACCCATACAATGCGCACCACCCCGTGATGTTTTTCTCACTCCTACTAGTGAATGTAATGTAACACACACCCATACAATGCACTCCACCCCGTGATGTTTTTCTCACACCTACTAGTGAATGTAGTGTAACACACACCCATACAATGCGCACCACCCCGTGATGTTTTTCTCACTCCTACTAGTGAATGTAATGTAACACACACCCATACAATGCGCACCACCCCGAGATGATTTTCTCACTGCTAGTAGTGAATGTAATGTAACACACACCCATACAATGCACACCACCCCGTGATGTTTTTCTCACACCTACTAGTGAATGTAGTGTAACACACACCCATACAATGCGCACCACCCCGTGATGTTTTTCTCACTCCTACTAGTGAATGTAATGTAACACACACCCATACAATGCGCACCACCCCGTGATGTTTTTCTCACTGCTAGTAGTGAATGTAATGTAACACACACCCATACAATGCGCACCACCCCGTGATGTTTTTCTCACTCCTACTAGTGAATGTAATGTAACACACACCCATACAATGCGCACCACCCCGAGATGATTTTCTCACTGCTAGTAGTGAATGTAATGTAACACACACCCATACAATGCACACCACACCGTGATGTTTTTCTCACACCTACTAGTGAATGTAGTGTAACACACACCCATACAATGCGCACCACCCCGTGATGTTTTTCTCACTCCTACTAGTGAATGTAATGTAACACACACCCATACAATGCGCACCACCCCGTGATGTTTTTCTCACTGCTAGTAGTGAATGTAATGTAACACACACCCATACAATGCGCACCACCCTGTGATGTTTTTCTCACTCCTACTGGTGAATCTAAAGTAACACACACCCATACAATGCGCACCACCCCGTGATGTTTTTCTCACTCCTACTAGTGAATGTAATGTAACAAACACCCATACAATGCGCACCACCCCGTGATGTTTTTCTCACTCCTACTAGTGAATCTAATGTAACACGCACCCATACAATGCGCACCACCCCGTGATGTTTTTCTCACTCCTACTAGTGAATGTAATGTAACACACACCCATACAATGCGCACCACCGCGTGATGTTTTTTTCACTCCTACTAGTGAATCTAATGTAACACACACCCATACAATGCGCACCACCCCCCGATGTTTTTCAGAAACCTATCCTACATTGCCACTGCATATTCCCTGACCTCCCCATGCTGACCAACCCGCGGTGCTTTTCTCCATCCTACATTGCCTCTCACTGCCTATCCTAATTCAGACCCTCCGATTCACACCACCCCGTGATGTTTTTCTCACTCCTACTAGTGAATGTAATGTAACACACACCCATACAATGCGCACCACCCCGTGATGTTTTTCTCACTCCTACTAGTGAATGTAATGTAACACACACCCATACAATGCGCACCACCCCGTGATGTTTTTCTCACTCCTACTAGTGAATGTAATGTAACACACACCCATAAAATGCGCACCACCCCGTGATGTTTTTCTCACTCCTACTAGTGAATGTAATGTAACACACACCCATACAATGCGCACCACCCCGTGATGTTTTTCTCACTCCTACTAGTGAATGTAATGTAACACACACCCATACAATGCGCACCACCCCGTGATGTTTTTCTCACTCCTACTAGTGAATGTAATGTAACACACACCCATACAATGCGCACCACCCCGTGATGTTTTTCTCACTCCTACTAGTGAATGTAATGTAACACACACCCATACAATGCGCACCACCCCGTGATGTTTTTCTCACTCCTACGAGTGAATGTAATGTAACACACAACCATACAATGCGCACCACCCCGTGATGTTTTTCTCACTCCTACTAGTGAATGTAATGTAACACACACCCATACAATGCGCACCACCCCGTGATGTTTTTCTCACTCCTACTAGTGAATGTAATGTAACACACACCCATACAATGCGCACCACCCCGTGTTGTTTTTCTCACTCCTACTAGTGAATCTAATGTAACACACACCCATACAATGCGCACCACCCCGTGATGTTTTTCTCACTCCTACTAGTGAATCTAATGTAACACACACCCATACAATGCGCACCACCCCGTGATGTTTTTCTCACTCCTACTAGTGAATCTAATGTAACACACACCCATACAATGCGCACAACCCCGTGATGTTTTTCTCACTCCTACTAGTGAATGTAATGTAACACACACCCATACAATGCGCACCACCCCGTGATGTTTTTCTCACTGCTAGTAGTGAATGTAATGTAACACACACCCATACAATGCGCACCACCCCGTGATGTTTTTCTCACTCCTACTAGTGAATCTAAAGTAACACACACCCATACAATGCGCACCACCCCGTGATGTTTTTCTCACTCCTACTAGTGAATGTAATGTAACACACACCCATACAATGCGCACCACCCCGTGATGTTTTTCTCACTCCTACTAGTGAATCTAATGTAACACGCACCCATACAATGCGCACCACCCCGTGATGTTTTTCTCACTCCTACTAGTGAATGTAATGTAACACACACCCATACAATGCGCACCACCGCGTGATGTTTTTTTCACTCCTACTAGTGAATCTAATGTAACACACACCCATACAATGCGCACCACCCCCCGATGTTTTTCAGAAACCTATCCTACATTGCCACTGCATATTCCCTGACCTCCCCATGCTGACCAACCCGCGGTGCTTTTCTCCATCCTACATTGCCTCTCACTGCCTATCCTAATTCAGACCCTCCGATTCACACCACCCCGTGATGTTTTTCTCACTCCTACTAGTGAATGTAATGTAACACACACCCATACAATGCGCACCACCCCGTGATGTTTTTCTCACTCCTACTAGTGAATGTAATGTAACACACACCCATACAATGCGCACCACCCCGTGATGTTTTTCTCACTCCTACTAGTGAATGTAATGTAACACACACCCATACAATGCGCACCACCCCGTGATGTTTTTCTCACTCCTACTAGTGAATGTAATGTAACACACACCCATACAATGCGCACCACCCCGTGATGTTTTTCTCACTCCTACTAGTGAATGTAATGTAACACACACCCATACAATGCGCACCACCCCGTGATGTTTTTCTCACTCCTACTAGTGAATGTAATGTAACACACACCCATACAATGCGCACCACCCCGTGATGTTTTTCTCACTCCTACTAGTGAATGTAATGTAACACACACCCATACAATGCGCACCACCCCGTGATGTTTTTCTCACTCCTACTAGTGAATCTAATGTAACACGCACCCATAAAATGCGCACCACCCCGTGATGTTTTTCTCACTCCTACTAGTGAATGTAATGTAACACACACCCATACAATGCGCACCACCGCGTGATGTTTTTTTCACTCCTACTAGTGAATCTAATGTAACACACACCCATACAATGCGCACCACCCCCCGATGTTTTTCAGAAACCTATCCTACATTGCCACTGCATATTCCCTGACCTCCCCATGCTGACCAACCCGCGGTGCTTTTCTCCATCCTACATTGCCTCTCACTGCCTATCCTAATTCAGACCCTCCGATTCACTCCACCCCGTGATGTTTTTCTCACTCCTACTAGTGAATGTAATGTAACACACACCCATACAATGCGCACCACCCCGTGATGTTTTTCTCACTCCTACTAGTGAATGTAATGTAACACACACCCATACAATGCGCACCACCCCGTGATGTTTTTCTCACTCCTACTAGTGTATGTAATGTAACACACACCCATACAATGCGCACCACCCCGTGATGTTTTTCTCACTCCTACTAGTGAATGTAATGTAACACACACCCATACAATGCGCACCACCCCGTGTTGTTTTTCTCACTCCTACTAGTGAATCTAATGTAACACACACCCATACAATGCGCACCACCCCGTGATGTTTTTCTCACTCCTACTAGTGAATCTAATGTAACACACACCCATACAATGCGCACCACCCCGTGATGTTTTTCTCACTCCTACTAGTGAATCTAATGTAACACACACCCATACAATGCGCACAACCCCGTGATGTTTTTCTCACTCCTACTAGTGAATGTAATGTAACACACACCCATACAATGCGCACCACCCCGTGATGTTTTTCTCACTGCTAGTAGTGAATGTAATGTAACACACACCCATACAATGCGCACCACCCTGTGATGTTTTTCTCACTCCTACTAGTGAATCTAAAGTAACACACACCCATACAATGCGCACCACCCCATGATGTTTTTCTCACTCCTACTAGTGAATCTAATGTAACACGCACCCATACAATGCGCACCACCCCGTGATGTTTTTCTCACTCCTACTAGTGAATGTAATGTAACACACACCCATACAATGCGCACCACCGCGTGATGTTTTTTTCACTCCTACTAGTGAATCTAATGTAACACACACCCATACAATGCGCACCACCCCCCGATGTTTTTCAGAAACCTATCCTACATTGCCACTGCATATTCCCTGACCTCCCCATGCTGACCAACCCGCGATGCTTTTCTCCATCCTACAATGCCTCTCACTGCCTATCCTAATTCAGACCCTCCGATTCACACCACCCCGTGATGTTTTTCTCACTCCTACTAGTGAATGTAATGTAACACACACCCATACAATGCGCACCACCCCGTGATGTTTTTCTCACTCCTACTAGTGAATGTAATGTAACACACACCCATACAATGCGCACCACCCCGTGATGTTTTTCTCACTCCTACTAGTGAATGTAATGTAACACACACCCATAAAATGCGCACCACCCCGTGATGTTTTTCTCACTCCTACTAGTGAATGTAATGTAACACACACCCATACAATGCGCACCACCCCGTGATGTTTTTCTCGCTCCTACTAGTGAATGTAATGTAACACACACCCATACAATGCGCACCACCCCGTGATGTTTTTCTCACTCCTACTAGTGAATGTAATGTAACACACACCCATACAATGCGCACCACCCCGTGTTGTTTTTCTCACTCCTACTAGTGAATCTAATGTAACACACACCCATACAATGCGCACCACCCCGTGATGTTTTTCTCACTCCTACTAGTGAATCTAATGTAACACACACCCATACAATGCGCACCACCCCGTGATGTTTTTCTCACTCCTACTAGTGAATCTAATGTAACACACACCCATACAATGCGCACAACCCCGTGATGTTTTTCTCACTCCTACTAGTGAATGTAATGTAACACACACCCATACAATGCGCACCACCCCGTGATGTTTTTTTCACTCCTACTAGTAAATCTAATGTAACACACACCCATACAATGCGCACCACCCCGCGATGTTTTTCAGAAACCTATCCTACATTTCCACTGCATGTTCCCTCACCTCCCCATGCTGACCAACCCGCGGTGCTTTTCTCCATCCTATATTGCCACTCACTGCCTATCCTAATTCAGACCCTCCGATTCACACCACCCCGTGATGTCTTTCTCACTCCTATTAGTGAATGTCATGTAACACACACCCATACAATGCGCACCACCCCGTGATGTTTTTCTCACTCCTACTAGTGAATCTAATGTAACACACACCCATACAATGCGCACCACCCCGTGATATTTTTCTCACTCCTACTAGTGAATGTAATGTAACACGCACCCATAAAATGCGCACCACCCCGTGATGTTTTTCTCACTCCTACTAGTGAATGTAATGTAACACACACCCATACAATGCACACCACCCCGTGATGTTTTTCTCACTCCTCCTAGTGAATCTAATGTAACACACACCCATACAATGCGCACCACCCCGTGATGTTTTTCTCACTCCTACTAGTGAATGTAATGTAACACAGACCCATACAATGCGCACCACCCCGTGATGTTTTTCTCACTCCTACTAGTGAATGTAATGTAACACACACCCATACAATGCGCACCACCCCGTGATGTTTTCCTCACTCCTACTATTGAATGTAATGTAACACACACCCATACAATGCTCACCACCCCGTGATGTTTTTCTCACTCCTACTAGTGAATGTAATGTAACACACACCCATACAATGCGCACCACCCCGTGATGTTTTTCTCACTAATAGTAGTGAATGTAATGTAACACACACCCATACAATGCGCACCACCCCGTGATGTTTTTCTCACTCCTACTAGTGAATGTAATATAACACACACCCATACAATGCGCACCACCCCGTGATGTTTTTCTCACTCCTACTAGTGAATGTAATGTAACACACACCCATACAATGCGCACCACCCCGTGATGTGTTTCTCACTCCTACTAGTGAAGCTAATGTAACACACACCCATACAATGCGCACCACCCCGTGATGTTTTTCTCACTCCTACTAGTGAATGTAATGTAACACACACCCATACAATGCGCACCACCCCGTGATGTTTTTCTCACTCCTACTAGTGAAGCTAATGTAACACACACCCATACAATACGCACCACCCCGTGATGTTTTTCTCACTCCTACTAGTGAATGTAATGTAACACACACCCATACAATGCGCACCACCCCGTGATGTTTTTCTCACTCCTACTAGTGAATGTAATGTAACACACACCCATACAATGCGCACCAGCCCGTGATGTTTTTCTCACTCCTACTAGTGAATCTAATGTAACACACACCCATACAATGCGCACCACCCCGTGTTGTTTTTCTCACTCCTACTAGTGAATCTAATGTAACACAAACCCATACAATACGCACCACCACGTGATGTTTTTCTCACTACTACTAGTGAATCTAATGTAACACACACCCATACAATGCGCACCACCCCGTGATGTTTTTCTCGCTCCTACTAGTGAATCTAATGTAACACACACCCATACAATGCGCACCACCGCGTTATGTTTTTTCACTCCTACTAGTGAATCTAATGTAACACACACCCATACAATGCGCACCACCCCGTGATGTTTTTCTCACTCCTACTAGTGAATCTAATGTAACACACACCCATACAATGCGCACAACCCCGTGATGTTTTTCTCACTCCTACTAGTGAATGTAATGTAACACAAACCCATACAATACGCACCACCACGTGATGTTTTTCTCACTACTACTAGTGAATCTAATGTAACACACACCCATACAATGCGCACCACCCCGTGTTGTTTTTCTCACTCCTACTAGTGAATCTAATGTAACACAAACCCATACAATACGCACCACCACGTGATGTTTTTCTCACTACTACTAGTGAATCTAATGTAACACACACCCATACAATGCGCACCACCCCGTGATGTTTTTCTCGCTCCTACTAGTGAATCTAATGTAACACACACCCATACAATGCGCACCACCGCGTTATGTTTTTTCACTCCTACTAGTGAATCTAATGTAACACACACCCATACAATGCGCACCACCCCGTGATGTTTTGCTCACTCCTACTAGTGAATCTAATGTAACACACACCCATACAATGCGCACAACCCCGTGATGTTTTTCTCACTCCTACTAGTGAATGTAATGTAACACACACCCATACAATGCGCACCACCCCGTGATGTTTTTCTCACTCCTACTAGTGAATGTAATGTAACACACACCCATACAATGCGCACCACCCCGTGATGTTTTCCTCACTCCTACTATTGAATGTAATGTAACACACACCCATACAATGCGCACCACCCCGTGATGTTTTTCTCGCTCCTACTAGTGAATCTAATGTAACACACACCCATACAATGCGCACCACCCCGTGATGTTTTTCTCACTAATAGTAGTGAATGTAATGTAACACACACCCATACAATGCGCACCACCCCGTGATGTTTTTCTCACTCCTACTAGTGAATGTAATATAACACACACCCATACAATGCGCACCACCCCGTGATGTTTTTCTCACTCCTACTAGTGAATGTAATGTAACACACACCCATACAATGCGCACCACCCCGTGATGTGTTTCTCACTCCTACTAGTGAAGCTAATGTAACACACACCCATACAATGCGCACCACCCCGTGATGTTTTTCTCACTCCTACTAGTGAATGTAATGTAACACACACCCATACAATGCGCACCACCCCGTGATGTTTTTCTCACTCCTACTAGTGAAGCTAATGTAACACACACCCATACAATACGCACCACCCCGTGATGTTTTTCTCACTCCTACTAGTGAATGTAATGTAACACACACCCATACAATGCGCACCACCCCGTGATGTTTTTCTCACTCCTACTAGTGAATGTAATGTAACACACACCCATACAATGCGCACCAGCCCGTGATGTTTTTCTCACTCCTACTAGTGAATCTAATGTAACACACACCCATACAATGCGCACCACCCCGTGTTGTTTTTCTCACTCCTACTAGTGAATCTAATGTAACACAAACCCATACAATACGCACCACCACGTGATGTTTTTCTCACTACTACTAGTGAATCTAATGTAACACACACCCATACAATGCGCACCACCCCGTGATGTTTTTCTCGCTCCTACTAGTGAATCTAATGTAACACACACCCATACAATGCGCACCACCGCGTTATGTTTTTTCACTCCTACTAGTGAATCTAATGTAACACACACCCATACAATGCGCACCACCCCGTGATGTTTTTCTCACTCCTACTAGTGAATCTAATGTAACACACACCCATACAATGCGCACAACCCCGTGATGTTTTTCTCACTCCTACTAGTGAATGTAATGTAACACACACCCATACAATGCGCACCACCCCGTGATGTTTTTTTCACTCCTACTAGTAAATCTAATGTAACACACACCCATACAATGCGCACCACCCCGCGATGTTTTTCAGAAACCTATCCTACATTGCCACTGCATGTTCCCTGACCTCCCCATGCTGACCAACCCGCGGTGCTTTTCTCCATCCTATATTGCCACTCACTGCCTATCCTAATTCAGACCCTCCGATTCACACCACCCCGTGATGTCTTTCTCACTCCTATTAGTGAATGTCATGTAACACACACCCATACAATGCGCACCACCCCGTGATGTTTTTCTCACTCCTACTAGTGAATGTAATGTAACACACACCCATACAATGCGCACCACCCCGTGATATTTTTCTCACTCCTACTAGTGAATGTAATGTAACACACACCCATAAAATGCGCACCACCCCGTGATGTTTTTCTCACTCCTACTAGTGAATGTAATGTAACACACACCCATACAATGCACACCACCCCGTGATGTTTTTCTAACTCCTCCTAGTGAATCTAATGTAACACACACCCATACAATGCGCACCACCCCGTGATGTTTTTCTCACTCCTACTAGTGAATGTAATGTAACACAGACCCATACAATGCGCACCACCCCGTGATGTTTTTCTCACTCCTACTAGTGAATGTAATGTAACACACACCCATACAATGCGCACCACCCCGTGATGTTTTCCTCAATCCTACTATTGAATGTAATGTAACACACACCCATACAATGCTCACCACCCCGTGATGTTTTTCTCACTAATAGTAGTGAATGTAATGTAACACACACCCATACAATGCGCACCACCCCGTGATGTTTTTCTCACTCCTACTAGTGAATGTAATGTAACACAGACCCATACAATGCGCACCACCCCGTGATGTTTTTCTCACTCCTACTAGTGAATGTAATGTAACACACACCCATACAATGCGCACCACCCCGTGATGTTTTCCTCACTCCTACTATTGAATGTAATGTAACACACACCCATACAATGCTCACCACCCCGTGATGTTTTTCTCACTCCTACTAGTGAATGTAATGTAACACACACCCATACAATGCGCACCACCCCGTGATGTTTTTCTCACTAATAGTAGTGAATGTAATGTAACACACACCCATACAATGCGCACCACCCGTGATGTTTTTCTCACTCCTACTAGTGAATGTAATATAACACACACCCATACAATGCGCACCACCCCGTGATGTTTTTCTCACTCCTACTAGTGAATGTAATGTAACACACACCCATACAATGCGCACCACCCCGTGATGTTTTTCTCACTCCTACTAGTGAAGCTAATGTAACACACACCCATACAATGCGCACCACCCCGTGATGTTTTTCTCACTCCTACTAGTGAATGTAATGTAACACACACCCATACAATGCGCACCACCCCGTGATGTTTTTCTCACTCCTACTAGTGAAGCTAATGTAACACACACCCATACAATACGCACCACCCCGTGATGTTTTTCTCACTCCTACTAGTGAATGTAATGTAACACACACCCATACAATGCGCACCACCCCGTGATGTTTTTCTCACTCCTACTAGTGAATGTAATGTAACACACACCCATACAATGCGCACCAGCCCGTGATGTTTTTCTCACTCCTACTAGTGAATCTAATGTAACACACACCCATACAATGCGCACCACCCCGTGTTGTTTTTCTCACTCCTACTAGTGAATCTAATGTAACACAAACCCATACAATACGCACCACCACGTGATGTTTTTCTCACTACTACTAGTGAATCTAATGTAACACACACCCATACAATGCGCACCACCCCGTGATGTTTTTCTCGCTCCTACTAGTGAATCTAATGTAACACACACCCATACAATGCGCACCACCGCGTTATGTTTTTTCACTCCTACTAGTGAATCTAATGTAACACACACCCATACAATGCGCACCACCCCGTGATGTTTTTCTCACTCCTACTAGTGAATCTAATGTAACACACACCCATACAATGCGCACAACCCCGTGATGTTTTTCTCACTCCTACTAGTGAATGTAATGTAACACACACCCATACAATGCGCACCACCCCGTGATGCTTTTTTCACTCCTACTAGTAAATCTAATGTAACACACACCCATACAATGCGCACCACCCCGCGATGTTTTTCAGAAACCTATCCTACATTGCCATGGCATGTTCCCTGACCTCCCCATGCTGACCAACCCGCGGTGCTTTTCTCCATCCTATATTGCCACTCACTGCCTATCCTAATTCAGACCCTCCGATTCACACCACCCCGTGATGTCTTTCTCACTCCTATTAGTGAATGTCATGTAACACACACCCATACAATGCGCACCACCCCGTGATGTTTTTCTCACTCCTACTAGTGAATGTAATGTAACACACACCCATACAATGCGCACCACCCCGTGATATTTTTCTCACTCCTACTAGTGAATGTAATGTAACACACACCCATAAAATGCGCACCACCCCGTGATGTTTTTCTCACTCCTACTAGTGAATGTAATGTAACACACACCCATACAATGCACACCACCCCGTGATGTTTTTCTAACTCCTCCTAGTGAATCTAATGTAACACACACCCATACAATGCGCACCACCCCGTGATGTTTTTCTCACTCCTACTAGTGAATGTAATGTAACACAGACCCATACAATGCGCACCACCCCGTGATATTTTTCTCACTCCTACTAGTGAATGTAATGTAACACACACCCATACAATGCGCACCACCCCGTGATATTTTCCTCACTCCTACTATTGAATGTAATGTAACACACACCCATACAATGCTCACCACCCCGTGATGTTTTTCTCACTCCTACTAGTGAATGTAATGTAACACACACCCATACAATGCGCACCACCCCGTGATGTTTTTCTCACTAATAGTAGTGAATGTAATGTAACACACACCCATACAATGCGCACCACCCCGTGATGTTTTTCTCACTCCTACTAGTGAATGTAATATAACACACACCCATACAATGCGCACCACCCCGTGATGTTTTTCTCACTCCTACTAGTGAATGTAATGTAACACACACCCATACAATGCGCACCACCCCGTGATGTTTTTCTCACTCCTACTAGTGAAGCTAATGTAACACACACCCATACAATGCGCACCACCCCGTGATGTTTTTCTCACTCCTACTAGTGAATGTAATGTAACACACACCCATACAATGCGCACCACCCCGTGATGTTTTTCTCACTCCTACTAGTGAAGCTAATGTAACACACACCCATACAATACGCACCACCCCGTGATGTTTTTCTCACTCCTACTAGTGAATGTAATGTAACACACACCCATACAATGCGCACCACCCCGTGATGTTTTTCTCACTCCTACTAGTGAATGTAATGTAACACACACCCATACAATGCGCACCACCCCGTGATGTTTTTCTCACTCCTACTAGTGAATGTAATGTAACACACACCCATACAATGCGCACCACCCCGTGTTGTTTTTCTCACTCCTACTAGTGAATCTAATGTAACACAAACCCATACAATACGCACCACCACGTGATGTTTTTCTCACTACTACTAGTGAATCTAATGTAACACACACCCATACAATGCGCACCACCCCGTGATGTTTTTCTCGCTCCTACTAGTGAATCTAATGTAACACACACCCATACAATGCGCACCATCGCGTTATGTTTTTTCACTCCTACTAGTGAATCTAATGTAACACACACCCATACAATGCGCATCAACCCGTGATGTTTTTCTCACTCCTACTAGTGAATGTAATGTAACACACACCCATACAATGCGCACCACCCCGTGATGTTTTTCTCACTCCTATTAGTGAATCTAATGTAACACACACCCATACAATGCGCACCACCCCGTGATGTTTTTCTCACTCCTACTAGTGAATGTAATGTAACACACACCCATACAATGTGCACCACCCCGTGATATTTTTCTCACTCCTACTCGTGAATGTAATGTAACACACACCTATACAATGCGCACCACCCCGTGATGTTTTTCTCACTCCTACTAGTGAAGCTAATGTAACACACACCCATACAATGCGCACCACCCCGTGATGTTTTTCTCACTCCTACTAGTGAATGTAATGTAACACACACCCATACAATGCGCACCACCCCGTGATGTTTTTCTCACTCCTACTAGTGAATGTAATGTAACACACACCCATACAATGCGCACCACCCCGTGATATTTTTCTCACTCCTACTAGTGAGTCTAATGTAACACACACCCATACAATGCGCACCACCACGTGATGTTTTTCTCACTCCTACTAGTGAATGTAATGTAACACACACCCATACAATGCGCACCACCCCGTGATGTTTTTTTCACTCCTACTAGTAAATCTAATGTAACACACACCCATACAATGCGCACCACCCCGCGATGTTTTTCAGAAACCTATCCTACATTGCCACTGCATGTTCCCTGACCTCCCCATGCTGACCAACCCGCGGTGCTTTTCTCCATCCTATATTGCCACTCACTGCCTATCCTAATTCAGACCCTCCGATTCACACCACCCCGTGATGTCTTTCTCACTCCTATTAGTGAATGTCATGTAACACACACCCATACAATGCGCACCACCCCGTGATGTTTTTCTCACTCCTACTAGTGAATGTAATGTAACACACACCCATACAATGCGCACCACCCCGTGATATTTTTCTCACTCCTACTAGTGAATGTAATGTAACACACACCCATAAAATGCGCACCACCCCGTGATGTTTTTCTCACTCCTACTAGTGAATGTAATGTAACACACACCCATACAATGCACACCACCCCGTGATGTTTTTCTAACTCCTCCTAGTGAATCTAATGTAACACACACCCATACAATGCGCACCACCCCGTGATGTTTTTCTCACTCCTACTAGTGAATGTAATGTAACACAGACCCATACAATGCGCACCACCCCGTGATGTTTTTCTCACTCCTACTAGTGAATGTAATGTAACACACACCCATACAATGCGCACCACCCCGTGATGTTTTCCTCACTCCTACTATTGAATGTAATGTAACACACACCCATACAATGCTCACCACCCCGTGATGTTTTTCTCACTCCTACTAGTGAATGTAATGTAACACACACCCATACAATGCGCACCACCCCGTGATGTTTTTCTCACTCCTACTAGTGAATGTAATGTAACACACACCCATACAATGCGCACCACCCCGTGATGTTTTTCTCACTCCTACTAGTGAATGTAATATAACACACACCCATACAATGCGCACCACCCCGTGATGTTTTTCTCACTCCTACTAGTGAAGCTAATGTAACACACACCCATACAATGCGCACCACCCCGTGATGTTTTTCTCACTCCTACTCTTGAATGTAATGTAACACACACCCATACAATGCGCACCACCCCGTGATGTTTTTCTCACTCCTACTAGTGAAGCTAATGTAACACACACCCATACAATGCGCACCACCCCGTGATGTTTTTCTCACTCCTACTAGTGAATGTAATGTAACACACACCCATACAATGCGCACCACCCCGTGATGTTTTCCTCACTCCTACTATTGAATGTAATGTAACACACACCCATACAATGCTCACCACCCCGTGATGTTTTTCTCACTCCTACTAGTGAATGTAATGTAACACACACCCATACAATGCGCACCACCCCGTGATGTTTTTCTCACTCCTACTAGTGAATGTAATGTAACACACACCCATACAATGCGCACCACCCCGTGATGTTTTTCTCACTCCTACTAGTGAATGTAATATAACACACACCCATACAATGCGCACCACCCCGTGATGTTTTTCTCACTCCTACTAGTGAAGCTAATGTAACACACACCCATACAATGCGCACCACCCCGTGATGTTTTTCTCACTCCTACTAGTGAATGTAATGTAACACACACCCATACAATGCGCACCACCCCGTGATGTCTTTCTCACTCCTACTAGTGAAGCTAATGTAACACACACCCATACAATACGCACCACCCCGTGATGTTTTTCTCACTCCTACTAGTGAATGTAATGTAACACACACCCATACAATGCGCACCACCCCGTGATGTTTTTCTCACTCCTACTAGTGAATGTAATGTAACACACACCCATACAATGCGCACCACCCCGTGATGTTTTTCTCACTCCTACTAGTGAATGTAATGTAACACACACCCATACAATGCGCACCACCCCGTGTTGTTTTTCTCACTCCTACTAGTGAATCTAATGTAACACAAACCCATACAATGCGCACCACCCCGTGATGTTTTTCTCACTCCTACTAGTGAATGTAATGTAACACACACCCATACAATGTGCACCACCCCGTGATATTTTTCTCACTCCTACTCGTGAATGTAATGTAACACACACCTATACAATGCGCACCACCCCGTGATGTTTTTCTCACTCCTACTAGTGAAGCTAATGTAACACACACCCATACAATGCGCACCACCCCGTGATGTTTTTCTCACTCCTACTAGTGAATGTAATGTAACACACACCCATACAATGCGCACCACCCCGTGATGTTTTTCTCACTCCTACTAGTGAATGTAATGTAACACACACCCATACAATGCGCACCACCCCGTGATATTTTTCTCACTCCTACTAGTGAGTCTAATGTAACACACACCCATACAATGCGCACCACCCCGTGATGTTCTTCTCACTCCTAATAGTGAATGTAATGTAACAAACACCCATACAATGCGCACCACCCCGTGATGTTTTTCTCATTACTAATAGTGAATGTAATGTAAAACACACCCATACAATGCGCACCACCCCGTGATGTTTTTCTCACTCCTACTAGTGAATGTAATGTAACACACACCCATACAATGCGCACCACCCCGTGATGTTTTTCTCACTCCTACTAGTGAATCTAATGTAACACACACCCATACAATGCGCACCACCCCGTGATGTTTTTCTCACTCCTACTAGTGAATCTAATGTAACACACACCCATACAATGCGCACCACCCCGTGATGTTTTTCTCACTCCTACTAGTGAATGTAATGTAACACATACCCATACAATGCGCACCACCCCGTGATGTTTTTCTCATTCCTACTAGTGAATGCAATGTAACACACACCCATACAATGGGCAACACCCCGTGATGTTTTTCTCACTCCTACTAGTGAAGCTAATGTAACACACACCCATACAATGCGCACCACCCCGTGATGTTTTTCTCACTCCTACTAGTGAATGTAATGTAACACACACCCATACAATGCGCACCACCCCGTGATGTTTTTCTCACTCCTACTAGTTAATGTAATGTAACACACACCCATACAATGCGCACCACCCCGTGATGTTTTTCTCACTCCTACTAGTGAATTTAATGTAACACACACCCATACAATGCGCACCACCCCGTGATGTTTTTCTCACTCCTACTAGTGAATCTAATGTAACACACACCCATACAAGGCGCACCACCCCGTGATGTTTTTCTCACTCCTTCTAGTGAATGTAATGTAACACACACCCATACAATGCGCACCACCCCGTGATGTATTTCTCACTCCTACTAGTGAATCTAACGTAACACACACCCATACAATGCGCACAACCCCGTGATGTTTTTCTCACTCCTACTAGTGAATCTAATGTAACACACACCCATACAATGCCCACCACCCCGTGATGTTTTTCTCACTCCTAGTAGTGAATGTAATGTAACACACACCCATACAATGCGCACCACCCCGTGATGTTTTTTTCACTCCTACTAGTAAATCTAATGTAACACACACCCATACAATGCGCACCACCCCGCGATGTTTTTCAGAAACCTATCCTACATTGCCACTGCATGTTCCCTGACCTCCCCATGCTGACCAACCCGCGGTGCTTTTCTCCATCCTATATTGCCACTCACTGCCTATCCTAATTCAGACACTCCGATTCACACCACCCCGTGATGTCTTTCTCACTCCTATTAGTGAATGTCATGTAACACACACCCATACAATGCGCACCACCCCGTGATGTTTTTCTCACTCCTACTAGTGAATGTAATGTAACACACACCCATACAATGCGCACCACCCCGTGATATTTTTCTCACTCCTACTAGTGAATGTAATGTAACACACACCCATAAAATGCGCACCACCCCGTGATGTTTTTCTCACTCCTACTAGTGAATGTAATGTAACACACACCCATACAATGCACACCACCCCGTGATGTTTTTCTAACTCCTCCTAGTGAATCTAATGTAACACACACCCATACAATGCGCACCACCCCGTGATGTTTTTCTCACTCCTACTAGTGAATGTAATGTAACACAGACCCATACAATGCGCACCACCCCGTGATGTTTTTCTCACTCCTACTAGTGAATGTAATGTAACACACACCCATACAATGCGCACCACCCCGTGATATTTTCCTCACTCCTACTATTGAATGTAATGTAACACACACCCATACAATGCTCACCACCCCGTGATGTTTTTCTCACTCCTACTAGTGAATGTAATGTAACACACACCCATACAATGCGCACCACCCCGTGATGTTTTTCTCACTAATAGTAGTGAATGTAATGTAACACACACCCATACAATGCGCACCACCCCGTGATGTTTTTCTCACTCCTACTAGTGAATGTAATATAACACACACCCATACAATGCGCACCACCCCGTGATGTTTTTCTCACTCCTACTAGTGAATGTAATGTAACACACACCCATACAATGCGCACCACCCCGTGATGTTTTTCTCACTCCTACTAGTGAAGCTAATGTAACACACACCCATACAATGCGCACCACCCCGTGATGTTTTTCTCACTCCTACTAGTGAATGTAATGTAACACACACCCATACAATGCGCACCACCCCGTGATGTTTTTCTCACTCCTACTAGTGAAGCTAATGTAACACACACCCATACAATACGCACCACCCCGTGATGTTTTTCTCACTCCTACTAGTGAATGTAATGTAACACACACCCATACAATGCGCACCACCCCGTGATGTTTTTCTCACTCCTACTAGTGAATGTAATGTAACACACACCCATACAATGCGCACCACCCCGTGATGTTTTTCTCATTCCTACTAGTGAATGTAATGTAACACACACCCATACAATGCGCACCACCCCGTGTTGTTTTTCTCACTCCTACTAGTGAATCTAATGTAACACAAACCCATACAATACGCACCACCACGTGATGTTTTTCTCACTACTACTAGTGAATCTAATGTAACACACACCCATACAATGCGCACCACCCCGTGATGTTTTTCTCGCTCCTACTAGTGAATCTAATGTAACACACACCCATACAATGCGCACCACCGCGTTATGTTTTTTCACTCCTACTAGTGAATCTAATGTAACACACACCCATACAATGCGCATCAACCCGTGATGTTTTTCTCACTCCTACTAGTGAATGTAATGTAACACACACCCATACAATGCGCACCACCCCGTGATGTTTTTCTCACTCCTATTAGTGAATCTAATGTAACACACACCCATACAATGCGCACCACCCCGTGATGTTTTTCTCACTCCTACTAGTGAATGTAATGTAACACACACCCATACAATGTGCACCACCCCGTGATATTTTTCTCACTCCTACTCGTGAATGTAATGTAACACACACCTATACAATGCGCACCACCCCGTGATGTTTTTCTCACTCCTACTAGTGAAGCTAATGTAACACACACCCATACAATGCGCACCACCCCGTGATGTTTTTCTCACTCCTACTAGTGAATGTAATGTAACACACACCCATACAATGCGCACCACCCCGTGATGTTTTTCTCACTCCTACTAGTGAATGTAATGTAACACACACCCATACAATGCGCACCACCCCGTGATATTTTTCTCACTCCTACTAGTGAGTCTAATGTAACACACACCCATACAATGCGCACCACCACGTGATGTTTTTCTCACTCCTACTAGTGAATGTAATGTAACACACACCCATACAATGCGCACCACCCCGTGATGTTTTTTTCACTCCTACTAGTAAATCTAATGTAACACACACCCATACAATGCGCACCACCCCGCGATGTTTTTCAGAAACCTATCCTACATTGCCACTGCATGTTCCCTGACCTCCCCATGCTGACCAACCCGCGGTGCTTTTCTCCATCCTATATTGCCACTCACTGCCTATCCTAATTCAGACCCTCCGATTCACACCACCCCGTGATGTCTTTCTCACTCCTATTAGTGAATGTCATGTAACACACACCCATACAATGCGCACCACCCCGTGATGTTTTTCTCACTCCTACTAGTGAATGTAATGTAACACACACCCATACAATGCGCACCACCCCGTGATATTTTTCTCACTCCTACTAGTGAATGTAATGTAACACACACCCATAAAATGCGCACCACCCCGTGATGTTTTTCTCACTCCTACTAGTGAATGTAATGTAACACACACCCATACAATGCACACCACCCCGTGATGTTTTTCTCACTCCTACTAGTGAATGTAATGTAACACAGACCCATACAATGCGCACCACCCCGTGATGTTTTTCTCACTCCTACTAGTGAATGTAATGTAACACACACCCATACAATGCGCACCACCCCGTGATGTTTTCCTCACTCCTACTATTGAATGTAATGTAACACACACCCATACAATGCTCACCACCCCGTGATGTTTTTCTCACTCCTACTAGTGAATGTAATGTAACACACACCCATACAATGCGCACCACCCCGTGATGTTTTTCTCACTAATAGTAGTGAATGTAATGTAACACACACCCATACAATGCGCACCACCCCGTGATGTTTTTCTCACTCCTACTAGTGAATGTAATATAACACACACCCATACAATGCGCACCACCCCGTGATGTTTTTCTCAATCCTACTAGTGAATGTAATGTAACACACACCCATACAATGCGCACCACCCCGTGATGTTTTTCTCACTCCTACTAGTGAAGCTAATGTAACACACACCCATACAATGCGCACCACCCCGTGATGTTTTTCTCACTCCTACTAGTGAATGTAATGTAACCCACACCCATACAATGCGCACCACCCCGTGATGTTTTTCTCACTCCTACTAGTGAAGCTAATGTAACACACACCCATACAATGCGCACCACCCCGTGATGTTTTTCTCACTCCTATTAGTGAATCTAATGTAACACACACCCATACAATGCGCACCACCCCGTGATGTTTTTCTCACTCCTACTAGTGAATGTAATGTAACACACACCCATACAATGCGCACCACCCCGTGATGTTTTTCTCACTCCTACTAGTGAATGTAATGTAACACACACCCATACAATGCGCACCACCCCGTGATATTTTTCTCACTCCTACTAGTGAGTCTAATGTAACACACACCCATACAATGCGCACCACCCCGTGATGTTCTTCTCACTCCTAATAGTGAATGTAATGTAACAAACACCCATACAATGCGCACCACCCCGTGATGTTTTTCTCATTACTAATAGTGAATGTAATGTAAAACACACCCATACAATGCGCACCACCCCGTGATGTTTTTCTCACTCCTACTAGTGAATGTAATGTAACACACACCCATACAATGCGCACCACCCCGTGATGTTTTTCTCACTCCTACTAGTGAATCTAATGTAACACACACCCATACAATGCGCACCACCCCGTGATGTTTTTCTCACTCCTACTAGTGAATCTAATGTAACACACACCCATACAATGCGCACCACCCCGTGATGTTTTTCTCACTCCTACTAGTGAATGTAATGTAACACATACCCATACAATGCGCACCACCCCGTGATGTTTTTCTCATTCCTACTAGTGAATGCAATGTAACACACACCCATACAATGGGCAACACCCCGTGATGTTTTTCTCACTCCTACTAGTGAAGCTAATGTAACACACACCCATACAATGCGCACCACCCCGTGATGTTTTTCTCACTCCTACTAGTGAAGCTAATGTAACACACACCCATACAATGCGCACCACCCCGTGATGTTTTTCTCACTCCTACTAGTGAATGTAATGTAACACACACCCATACAATGCGCACCACCCCGTGATGTTTTTCTCACTCCTACTAGTGAATTTAATGTAACACACACCCATACAATGCGCACCACCCCGTGATGTTTTTCTCACTCCTACTAGTGAATCTAATGTAACACACACCCATACAAGGCGCACCACCCCGTGATGTTTTTCTCACTCCTTCTAGTGAATGTAATGTAACACACACCCATACAATGCGCACCACCCCGTGATGTATTTCTCACTCCTACTAGTGAATCTAACGTAACACACACCCATACAATGCGCACAACCCCGTGATGTTTTTCTCACTCCTACTAGTGAATCTAATGTAACACACACCCATACAATGCGCACCACCCCGTGATGTTTTCCTCACTCCTACTATTGAATGTAATGTAACACACACCCATACAATGCTCACCACCCCGTGATGTTTTTCTCACTCCTACTAGTGAATGTAATGTAACACACACCCATACAATGCGCACCACCCCGTGATGTTTTTCTCACTAATAGTAGTGAATGTAATGTAACACACACCCATACAATGCGCACCACCCCGTGATGTTTTTCTCACTCCTACTAGTGAATGTAATATAACACACACCCATACAATGCGCACCACCCCGTGATGTTTTTCTCAATCCTACTAGTGAATGTAATGTAACACACACCCATACAATGCGCACCACCCCGTGATGTTTTTCTCACTCCTACTAGTGAAGCTAATGTAACACACACCCATACAATGCGCACCACCCCGTGATGTTTTTCTCACTCCTACTAGTGAATGTAATGTAACACACACCCATACAATGCGCACCACCCCGTGATGTTTTTCTCACTCCTACTAGTGAAGCTAATGTAACACACACCCATACAATGCGCACCACCCCGTGATGTTTTTCTCACTCCTATTAGTGAATCTAATGTAACACACACCCATACAATGCGCACCACCCCGTGATGTTTTTCTCACTCCTACTAGTGAATGTAATGTAACACACACCCATACAATGCGCACCACCCCGTGATGTTTTTCTCACTCCTACTAGTGAATGTAATGTAACACACACCCATACAATGCGCACCACCCCGTGATATTTTTCTCACTCCTACTAGTGAGTCTAATGTAACACACACCCATACAATGCGCACCACCCCGTGATGTTCTTCTCACTCCTAATAGTGAATGTAATGTAACAAACACCCATACAATGCGCACCACCCCGTGATGTTTTTCTCATTACTAATAGTGAATGTAATGTAAAACACACCCATACAATGCGCACCACCCCGTGATGTTTTTCTCACTCCTACTAGTGAATGTAATGTAACACACACCCATACAATGCGCACCACCCCGTGATGTTTTTCTCACTCCTACTAGTGAATCTAATGTAACACACACCCATACAATGCGCACCACCCCGTGATGTTTTTCTCACTCCTACTAGTGAATCTAATGTAACACACACCCATACAATGCGCACCACCCCGTGATGTTTTTCTCACTCCTACTAGTGAATGTAATGTAACACATACCCATACAATGCGCACCACCCCGTGATGTTTTTCTCATTCCTACTAGTGAATGCAATGTAACACACACCCATACAATGGGCAACACCCCGTGATGTTTTTCTCACTCCTACTAGTGAAGCTAATGTAACACACACCCATACAATGCGCACCACCCCGTGATGTTTTTCTCACTCCTACTAGTGAAGCTAATGTAACACACACCCATACAATGCGCACCACCCCGTGATGTTTTTCTCACTCCTACTAGTGAATGTAATGTAACACACACCCATACAATGCGCACCACCCCGTGATGTTTTTCTCACTCCTACTAGTGAATTTAATGTAACACACACCCATACAATGCGCACCACCCCGTGATGTTTTTCTCACTCCTACTAGTGAATCTAATGTAACACACACCCATACAAGGCGCACCACCCCGTGATGTTTTTCTCACTCCTTCTAGTGAATGTAATGTAACACACACCCATACAATGCGCACCACCCCGTGATGTATTTCTCACTCCTACTAGTGAATCTAACGTAACACACACCCATACAATGCGCACAACCCCGTGATGTTTTTCTCACTCCTACTAGTGAATCTAATGTAACACACACCCATACAATGCGCACCACCCCGTGATGTTTTTCTCACTCCTAGTAGTGAATGTAATGTAACACACACCCATACAATGCGCACGACCCCGTGATGTTTTTCTCACTAATAGTAGTGAATGTAATGTAACACACACCCATACAATGCGCACCACCCCGTGATGTTTTTCTCACTCCTACTAGTGAATGTAATGTAACACACACCCATACAATGCGCACCACCCCGTGATGTTTTTCTCACTCCTACTAGTGAATTTAATGTAACACACACCCATACAATGCGCACCACCCCGTGATGTTTTTCTCACTCCTACTAGTGAATCTAATGTAACACACACCCATACAAGGCGCACCACCCCGTGATGTTTTTCTCACTCCTTCTAGTGAATGTAATGTAACACACACCCATACAATGCGCACCACCCCGTGATGTATTTCTCACTCCTACTAGTGAATCTAATGTAACACACACCCATACAATGCGCACAACCCCGTGATGTTTTTCTCACTCCTACTAGTGAATCTAATGTAACACACACCCATACAATGCCCACCACCCCGTGATGTTTTTCTCACTCCTAGTAGTGAATGTAATGTAACACACACCCATACAATGCGCACCACCCCGTGATGTTTTTCTCACTAATAGTAGTGAATGTAATGTAACACACACCCATACAATGCGCACCACCCCGTGATGTTTTTCTCACTCCTACTAGTGAATGTAATGTAACACACACCCATACAATGCGCACAACCCCGTGATGTTTTTCTCACTCCTACTAGTGAATGTAATGTAACACACACCCATACAATGCGCACCACCCCGTGATGTTTTTCTCACTCCTACTAGTGAATGTAATGTAACACACACCCATACAATGCGCACCACCCTGTGATGTTTTTCTCACTCCTACTAGTGAAGCTAATGTAACACACACCCATACAATGCGCACCACCCCGTGATGTTTTTCTCACTCCTACTAGTGAATGTAATGTAACACACACCCATACAATGCGCACCACCCCGTGATGTTTTTCTCACTCCTACTAGTGAATGTAATGTAACACACACCCATACAATGCGCACCACCCCGTGATGTTTTTCTCACTCCTACTAGTGAATGTACTGTAACACACACCCATACAATGCGCACCACCCCGTGATGTTTTTCTCACTCCTACTATTGAATGTAATGTAACACACACCCATACAATGCGCACCTCCCCGTGATGTTTTTCTCACTCCTACTAGTGAATGTAATGTAACACACACCCATACAATGCGCACAACCCCGTGATGTTTTTCTCACTCCTACTAGTGAATGTAATGTAACACACACCCATACAATGCGCACCACCCCGGGATGTTTTTCTCACTCCTACTAGTGAATGTAATGTAACACACACCCATACAATGCGCACCACCCCGTGATGTTTTTCTCACTCCTACTAGTGAAGCTAATGTAACACACACCCAAACAATGCGCACCACCCCTTGATGTTTTTCTCACTCCTACTAGTGAATGTAATGTAACACACACCCATACAATGCGCACCACCCCGTGATGTTTTTCTCACTCCTACTAGTGAATGTAATGTAACACACACCCATACAATGCGCACCACCCCGTGATGTTTTTCTCACTCCTACTAGTGAATGTAATGTAACACACACCCATACAATGCGCACGACCCCGTGATGTTTTTCTCACTCCTACTAGTGAATCTAATGTAACACACACCCATACAATGCGCACCACCCTGTGATGTTTTTCTCACTCCTACTAATGAATGTAATGTAACACACACCCATACAATGCGCACCAACCCGTGATGTTTTTCTCACTCCTACTAGTGAATGTAGTGTAATACACACCCATACAATGCGCACCACCCCGTGATGTTTTTCTCACTCCTATTAGTGAATCTAATGTAACACACACCCATACAATGCGCACCACCCCGTGATGTTTTTCTCACTCCTACTAGTGAATCTAATGTAACACACACCCATACAATGTGCACCACCCCGTGATGTTTTTCTCACTCCTACTCGTGAAAGTAATGTAACACACACCTATACAATGCGCACCACCCCGTGATGTTTTTCTCACTCCTACTAGTGAAGCTAATGTAACACACACCCATACAATGCGCACCACCCCGTGATGTTTTTCTCACTCCTACTAGTGAATGTAATGTAACACACACCCATACAATGCGCACCACCCCGTGATGTTTTTCTCATTCCTACTAGTGAATGTAATGTAACACACACCCATACAATGCGCACCACCCCGTGATGTTTTTCTCACTCCTACTAGTGAGTCTAATGTAACACACACCCATACAATGCGCACCACCCCGTGATGTTTTTCTCACTCCTACTAGTGAATCTAATGTAACACACACCCATACAATGCGCACCACCCCGTGATGTTTTTCTCACTCCTACTAGTGAATCTAATGTAACATACACCCATACAATGCGCACCACCCCGTGATGTTATTCTCACTCTTTCTAGTGAATGTAATGTAACACACACACATACAATGCGCACCACCCCTTGATGTATTTCTCACTCCTACTAGTGAATGTAACGTAACACACACCCATACAATGCGCACCACCCCGTGATGTTTTTCTCACTCCTACTAGTGAATCTAATGTAACACACACCCATACAATGCGCACCACCCCGTGATGTTTTTCTCACTCCTACTAGTGAATGTAATGTAACACACACCCATACAATGCGCACCACCCCGTGATGTTTTTCTCACTAATAGTAGTGAATGTAATGTAACACACACCCATACAATGCGCACCACCCCGTGATGTTTTTCTCACTCCTACTAGTGAATGTAATGTAACACACACCCATACAATGCGCACCACCCCGTGATGTTTTCCTCACTCCTACTATTGAATGTAATGTAACACACACCCATACAATGCTCACCACCCCGTGATGTTTTTCTCACTCCTACTAGTGAATGTAATGTAACACACACCCATACAATGCGCACCACCCCGTGATGTTTTTCTCACTAATAGTAGTGAATGTAATGTAACACACACCCATACAATGCGCACCACCCCGTGATGTTTTTCTCACTCCTACTAGTGAATGTAATATAACACACACCCATACAATGCGCACCACCCCGTGATGTTTTTCTCACTCCTACTAGTGAATGTAATGTAACACACACCCATACAATGCGCACCACCCCGTGATGTTTTTCTCACTCCTACTAGTGAAGCGAATGTAACACACACCCATACAATGCGCACCACCCCGTGATGTTTTTCTCACTCCTACTAGTGAATGTAATGTAACACACACCCATACAATGCGCACCACCCCGTGATGTTTTTCTCACTCCTACTAGTGAATGTAATGTAACACACACCCATACAATGCGCACCACCCCGTGATGTTTTTCTCACTCCTACTAGTGAATCTAATGTAACACACACCCATACAATGCGCACCACCCTGTGATGTTTTTCTCACTCCTACTAATGAATGTAATGTAACACACACCCATACAATGCGCACCAACCCGTGATGTTTTTCTCACTCCTACTAGTGAATGTAATGTAACACACACCCATACAATGCGCACCACCCCGTGATGTTTTTCTCACTCCTATTAGGGAATCTAATGTAACACACACCCATACAATGCGCACCACCCCGTGATGTTTTTCTCACTCCTACTAGTGAATGTAATGTAACACACACCCATACAATGTGCACCACCCCGTGATGTTTTTCTCACTCCTACTCGTGAAAGTAATGTAACACACACCTATACAATGCGCACCACCCCGTGATGTTTTTCTCACTCCTACTAGTGAAGCTAATGTAACACACACCCATACAATGCGCACCACCCCGTGATGTTTTTCTCACTCCTACTAGTGAATGTAATGTAACACACACCCATACAATGCGCACCACCCCGTGATGTTTTTCTCACTCCTACTAGTGAATGTAATGTAACACACACCCATACAATGCGCACCACCCCGTGATGTTTTTCTCACTCCTACTAGTGAGTCTAATGTAACACACACCCATACAATGCGCACCACCCCGTGATGTTTTTCTCACTCCTACTAGTGAATCTAATGTAACACACACCCATACAATGCGCACCACCCCGTGATGTTTTTCTCACTCCTACTAGTGAATCTAATGTAACACACACCCATACAATGCGCACCACCCCGTGATGTTATTCTCACTCTTTCTAGTGAATGTAATGTAACACACACACATACAATGCGCACCACCCCGTGATGTATTTCTCACTCCTACTAGTGAATGTAACGTAACACACACCCATACAATGCGCACCACCCCGTGATGTTTTTCTCACTCCTACTAGTGAATCTAATGTAACACACACCCATACAATGCGCACCACCCCGTGATGTTTTTCTCACTCCTACTAGTGAATGTAATGTAACACACACCCATACAATGCGCACCACCCCGTGATGTTTTTCTCACTCCTACTAGTGAATGTAATGTAACACACACCCATACAATGGCCAACACCCCATGATGTTTTTCTCACTCCTACTGGTGAATGTAATGTAACACACACCCATACAATGCGCACCACCCCGTGATGTTTTTCTCACTCCTACTAGTGAAGCTAATGTAACACACACCCATACAATGCGCACCACCCGGTGATGTTTTTCTCACTCCTACTAGTGAAGCTAATGTAACACACACCCATACAATGCGCACCACCCCGTGATGTTTTTCTCACTCCTAGTAGTGAATGTAATGTAACACACACCCATACAATGCGCACCACCCCGTGATGTTTTTCTCACTCCTACTAGTGAATGTAATGTAACACACACCCATACAATGCGCACCACCCCGTGATGTTTTTCTCACTCCTACTAGTGAAGCTAATGTAACACACACCCATACAATACGCACCACCCCGTGATGTTTTTCTCACTCCTACTAGTGAATGTAATGTAACACACACCCATACAATGCGCACCACCCCGTGATGTTTTTCTCACTCCTACTAGTGAATGTAATGTAACACACACCCATACAATGCGCACCACCCCGTGATGTTTTTCTCACTCCTACTAGTGAATCTAATGTAACACACACCCATACAATGCGCACCACCCCGTGTTGTTTTTCTCACTCCTACTAGTGAATCTAATGTAACACAAACCCATACAATACGCACCACCACGTGATGTTTTTCTCACTACTACTAGTGAATCTAATGTAACACACACCCATACAATGCGCACCACCCCGTGATGTTTTTCTCGCTCCTACTAGTGAATCTAATGTAACACACACCCATACAATGCGCACCACCCCGTTATGTTTATTCACTCCTACTAGTGAATCTAATGTAACACACACCCATACAATGCGCATCAACCCGTGATGTTTTTCTCACTCCTACTAGTGAATGTAATGTAACACACACCCATACAATGCGCACCACCCCGTGATGTTTTTCTCACTCCTATTAGTGAATCTAATGTAACACACACCCATACAATGCGCACCACCCCGTGATGTTTTTCTCACTCCTACTAGTGAATGTAATGTAACACACACCCATACAATGTGCACCACCCCGTGATATTTTTCTCACTCCTACTCGTGAATGTAATGTAACACACACCTATACAATGCGCACCACCCCATGATGTTTTTCTCACTCCTACTAGTGAAGCTAATGTAACACACACCCATACAATGCGCACCACCCCGTGATGTTTTTCTCACTCCTACTAGTGAATGTAATGTAACACACACCCATACAATGCGCACCACCCCATGATGTTTTTCTCACTCCTACTAGTGAATGTAATGTAACACACACCCATACAATGCGCACCACCCCGTGATATTTTTCTCACTCCTACTAGTGAGTCTAATGTAACACACACCCATACAATGCGCACCACCCCGTGATGTTCTTCTCACTCCTAATAGTGAATGTAATGTAACAAACACCCATACAATGCGCACCACCCCGTGATGTTTTTCTCATTACTAATAGTGAATGTAATGTAAAACACACCCATACAATGCGCACCACCCCGTGATGTTTTTCTCACTCCTACTAGTGAATGTAATGTAACACACACCCATACAATGCGCACCACCCCGTGATGTTTTTCTCACTCCTACTAGTGAATCTAATGTAACACACACCCATACAATGCGCACCACCCCGTGATGTTTTTCTCACTCCTACTAGTGAATCTAATGTAACACACACCCATACAATGCGCACCACCCCGTGATGTTTTTCTCACTCCTACTAGTGAATGTAATATAACACACACCCATACAATGCGCACCACCCCGTGATGTTTTTCTCATTCCTACTAGTGAATGCAATGTAACACACACCCATACAATGGGCAACACCCCGTGATGTTTTTCTCACTCCTACTAGTGAAGCTAATGTAACACACACCCATACAATGCGCACCACCCCGTGATGTTTTTCTCACTCCTACTAGTGAAGCTAATGTAACACACACCCATACAATGCGCACCACCCCGTGATGTTTTTCTCACTCCTACTAGTGAATGTAATGTAACACACACCCATACAATGCGCACCACCCCGTGATGTTTTTCTCATTCCTACTAGTGAATTTAATGTAACACACACCATACAATGCGCACCACCCCGTGATGTTTTTCTCACTCCTACTAGTGAATCTAATGTAACACACACCCATACAAGGCGCACCACCCCGTGATGTTTTTCTCACTCCTTCTAGTGAATGTAATGTAACACACACCCATACAATGCGCACCACCCCGTGATGTATTTCTCACTCCTACTAGTGAATCTAACGTAACACACACCCATACAATGCGCACAACCCCGTGATGTTTTTCTCACTCCTACTAGTGAATCTAATGTAACACACACCCATACAATGCCCACCACCCCGTGATGTTTTTCTCACTCCTAGTAGTGAATGTAATGTAACACACACCCATACAATGCGCACGACCCCGTGATGTTTTTCTCACTAATAGTAGTGAATGTAATGTAACACACACCCATACAATGCGTACCACCCCGTGATGTTTTTCTCACTCCTACTAGTGAATGTAATGTAACACACACCCATACAATGCGCACAACCCCGTGATGTTTTTCTCACTCCTACTAGTGAATGTAATGTAACACACACCCATACAATGCGCACCACCCCGTGATGTTTTTCTCACTCCTACTAGTGAATGTAATGTAACACACACCCATACAATGCGCACCACCCCGTGATGTTTTTCTCACTCCTACTAGTGAAGCTAATGTAACACACACCCATACAATGCGCACCACCCCGTGATGTTTTTCTCACTCCTACTAGTGAATGTAATGTAACACACACCCATACAATGCGCACCACCCCGTGATGTTTTTCTCACTCCTACTAGTGAATGTAATGTAACACACACCCATACAATGCGCACCACCCCGTGATGTTTTTCTCACTCCTACTAGTGAATGTACTGTAACACACACCCATACAATGCGCACCACCCCGTGATGTTTTTCTCACTCCTACTAGTGAATGTAATGTAACACACACCCATACAATGCGCACCTCCCCGTGATGTTTTTCTCACTCCTACTAGTGAATGTAATGTAACACACACCCATACAATGCGCACCACCCCGTGATGTTTTTCTCACTCCTACTAGTGAATGTAATGTAACACACACCCATACAATGCGCACCACCCCGGGATGTTTTTCTCACTCCTACTAGTGAATGTAATGTAACACACACCCATACAATGCGCACCACCCCGTGATGTTTTTCTCACTCCTACTAGTGAAGCTAATGTAACACACACCCAAACAATGCGCACCACCCCGTGATGTTTTTCTCACTCCTACTAGTGAATGTAATGTAACACACACCCATAAAATGCGCACCACCCCGTGATGTTTTTCTCACTCCTACTAGTGAATGTAATGTAACACACACCCATACAATGCGCACCACCCTGTGATGTTTTTCTCACTCCTACTAGTGAATGTAATGTAACACACACCCATACAATGCGCACCACCCCGTGATGTTTTTCTCACTCCTACTAGTGAATCTAATGTAACACACACCCATACAATGCGCACCACCCTGTGATGTTTTTCTCACTCCTACTAATGAATGTAATGTAACACACACCCATACAATGCGCACCAACCCGTGATGTTTTTCTCACTCCTACTAGTGAATGTAATGTAACACACACCCATACAATGCGCACCACCCCGTGATGTTTTTCTCACTCCTATTAGTGAATCTAATGTAACACACACCCATACAATGCGCACCACCCCGTGATGTTTTTCTCACTCCTACTAGTGAATGTAATGTAACACACACCCATACAATGTGCACCACCCCGTGATGTTTTTCTCACTCCTACTCGTGAAAGTAATGTAACACACACCTATACAATGCGCACCACCCCGTGATGTTTTTCTCACTCCTACTAGTGAAGCTAATGTAACACACACCCATACAATGCGCACCACCCCGTCATGTTTTTCTCACTCCTACTAGTGAATCTAATGTAACACACACCCATACAATGCGCACCACCCCGTGATGTTTTTCTCACTCCTACTAGTGAATGTAATGTAACACACACCCATACAATGCGCACCACCCCGTGATGTTTTTCTCACTCCTACTAGTGAGTCTAATGTAACACACACCCATACAATGCGCACCACCCCGTGATGTTTTTCTCACTCCTACTAGTGAATCTAATGTAACACACACCCATACAATGCGCACCACCCCGTGATGTTTTTCTCACTCCTACTAGTGAATCTAATGTAACACACACCCATACAATGCGCACCACCCCGTGATGTTATTCTCACTCTTTCTAGTGAATGTAATGTAACACACACACATACAATGCGCACCACCCCGTGATGTATTTCTCACTCCTACTAGTGAATGTAATGTAACACACACCCATACAATGCGCACCACCCCGTGATGTTTTTCTCACTCCTACTAGTGAATCTAATGTAACACACACCCATACAATGCGCACCACCCCGTGATGTTTTTCTCACTCCTACTAGTGAATGTAATGTAACACACACCCATACAATGCGCACCACCCCGTGATGTTTTTCTCACTCCTACTAGTGAATGTAATGTAACACACACCCATACAATGGGCAACACCCCGTGATGTTTTTCTCACTCCTACTGGTGAATGTAATGTAACACACACCCATACAATGCGCACCACCCCGTGATGTTTTTCTCACTCCTACTAGTGAAGCTAATGTAACACACACCCATACAATGCGCACCACCCGGTGATGTTTTTCTCACTCCTACTAGTGAAGCTAATGTAACACACACCCATACAATGCGCACCACCCCGTGATGTTTTTCTCACTCCTAGTAGTGAATGTAATGTAACACACACCCATACAATGCGCACCACCCCGTGATGTTTTTCTCACTCCTACTAGTGAATGTAATGTAACACACACCCATACAATGCGCACCACCCCGTGATGTTTTTCTCACTCCTACTAGTGAAGCTAATGTAACACACACCCATACAATACGCACCACCCCGTGATGTTTTTCTCACTCCTACTAGTGAATGTAATGTAACACACACCCATACAATGCGCACCACCCCGTGATGTTTTTCTCACTCCTACTAGTGAATGTAATGTAACACACACCCATACAATGCGCACCACCCCGTGATGTTTTTCTCACTCCTACTAGTGAATCTAATGTAACACACACCCATACAATGCGCACCACCCCGTGTTGTTTTTCTCACTCCTACTAGTGAATCTAATGTAACACAAACCCATACAATACGCACCACCACGTGATGTTTTTCTCACTACTACTAGTGAATCTAATGTAACACACACCCATACAATGCGCACCACCCCGTGATGTTTTTCTCGCTCCTACTAGTGAATCTAATGTAACACACACCCATACAATGCGCACCACCCCGTTATGTTTTTTCACTCCTACTAGTGAATCTAATGTAACACACACCCATACAATGCGCATCAACCCGTGATGTTTTTCTCACTCCTACTAGTGAATGTAATGTAACACACACCCATACAATGCGCACCACCCCGTGATGTTTTTCTCACTCCTATTAGTGAATCTAATGTAACACTCACCCATACAATGCGCACCACCCCGTGATGTTTTTCTCACTCCTACTAGTGAATGTAATGTAACACACACCCATACAATGCGCACCACCCCGTGATGTTTTTCTCACTCCTATTAGTGAATCTAATGTAACACACACCCATACAATGCACACCACCCCGTGATATTTTTCTCACTCCTACTAGTGAGTCTAATGTAACACACACCCATACAATGCGCACCACCCCGTGATGTTCTTCTCACTCCTAATAGTGAATGTAATGTAACAAACACCCATACAATGCGCACCACCCCGTGATGTTTTTCTCATTACTAATAGTGAATGTAATGTAAAACACACCCATAC
This sequence comes from Cavia porcellus, assembly GCF_034190915.1. Taxonomy (NCBI): domain Eukaryota; kingdom Metazoa; phylum Chordata; class Mammalia; order Rodentia; family Caviidae; genus Cavia; species Cavia porcellus. The sequence goes on from NW_026947601.1 coordinate 53,571, forward strand.
AATGCGCACCACCCTGTGATGTTTTTCTCACTCCTACTAGTGAATGTAATGTAACACACACCCATACAATGCGCACCACCCCGTGATGTTTTTCTCACTCCTACTAGTGAATCTAATGTAACACACACCCATACAATGCGCACCACCCCGTGATGTTTTTCTCACTCCTACTAGTGAATCTAATGTAACACACACCCATACAATGCGCACCACCCCGTGATGTTTTTCTCACTCCTACTAGTGAATGTAATGTAACACACACCCATACAATGCGCACCACCCCGTGATGTTTTTCTCATTCCTACTAGTGAATGCAATGTAACACACACCCATACAATGGGCAACACCCCGTGATGTTTTTCTCACTCCTACTAGTGAAGCTAATGTAACACACACCCATACAATGCGCACCACCCCGTGATGTTTTTCTCACTCCTACTAGTGAATGTAATGTAACACACACCCATACAATGCGCACCACCCCGTGATGTTTTTCTCACTCCTACTAGTGAATTTAATGTAACACACACCCATACAATGCGCACCACCCCGTGATGTTTTTCTCACTCCTACTAGTGAATCTAATGTAACACACACCCATACAAGGCGCACCACCCCGTGATGTTTTTCTCACTCCTTCTAGTGAATGTAATGTAACACACACCCATACAATGCGCACCACCCCGTGATGTATTTCTCACTCCTACTAGTGAATCTAACGTAACACACACCCATACAATGCGCACAACCCCGTGATGTTTTTCTCACTCCTACTAGTGAATCTAATGTAACATACACCCATACAATGCCCACCACCCCGTGATGTTTTTCTCACTCCTAGTAGTGAATGTAATGTAACACACACCCATACAATGCGCACGACCCCGTGATGTTTTTCTCACTAATAGTAGTGAATGTAATGTAACACACACCCATACAATGCGCACCACCCCGTGATGTTTTTCTCACTCCTACTAGTGAATGTAATGTAACACACACCCATACAATGCGCACAACCCCGTGATGTTTTTCTCACTCCTACTAGTGAATGTAATGTAACACACACCCATACAATGCGCACCACCCCGTGATGTTTTTCTCACTCCTACTAGTGAATGTAATGTAACACACACCCATACAATGCGCACCACCCCGTGATGTTTTTCTCACTCCTACTAGTGAAGCTAATGTAACACACACCCATACAATGCGCACCACCCCGTGATGTTTTTCTCACTCCTACTAGTGAATGTAATGTAACACACACCCATACAATGCGCACCACCCCGTGATGTTTTTCTCACTCCTACTAGTGAATGTAATGTAACACACACCCATACAATGCGCACCACCCCGTGATGTTTTTCTCACTCCTACTAGTGAATGTACTGTAACACACACCCATACAATGCGCACCACCCCGTGATGTTTTTCTCACTCCTACTAGTGAATGTAATGTAACACACACCCATACAATGCGCACCTCCCCGTGATGTTTTTCTCACTCCTACTAGTGAATGTAATGTAACACACACCCATACAATGCGCACCACCCCGTGATGTTTTTCTCACTCCTACTAGTGAATGTAATGTAACACACACCCATACAATGCGCACCACCCCGGGATGTTTTTCTCACTCCTACTAGTGAATGTAATGTAACACACACCCATACAATGCGCACCACCCCGTGATGTTTTTCTCACTCCTACTAGTGAAGCTAATGTAACACACACCCAAACAATGCGCACCACCCCGTGATGTTTTTCTCACTCCTACTAGTGAATGTAATGTAACACACACCCATACAATGCGCACCACCCCGTGATGTTTTTCTCACTCCTACTAGTGAATGTAATGTAACACACACCCATACAATGCGCACCACCCCGTGATGTTTTTCTCACTCCTACTAGTGAATGTAATGTAACACACACCCATACAATGCGCACGACCCCGTGATGTTTTTCTCACTCCTACTAGTGAATCTAATGTAACACACACCCATACAATGCGCACCACCCTGTGATGTTTTTCTCACTCCTACTAATGAATGTAATGTAACACACACCCATACAATGCGCACCAACCCGTGATGTTTTTCTCACTCCTACTAGTGAATGTAATGTAACACACACCCATACAATGCGCACCACCCCGTGATGTTTTTCTCACTCCTATTAGTGAATCTAATGTAACACACACCAATACAATGCGCACCACCCCGTGATGTTTTTCTCACTCCTACTAGTGAATGTAATGTAACACACACCCATACAATGTGCACCACCCCGTGATGTTTTTCTCACTCCTAATCGTGAAAGTAATGTAACACACACCTATACAATGCGCACCACCCCGTGATGTTTTTCTCACTCCTACTAGTGAAGCTAATGTAACACACACCCATACAATGCGCACCACCCCGTGATGTTTTTCTCACTCCTACTAGTGAATGTAATGTAACACACACCCATACAATGCGCACCAGCCCGTGATGTTTTTCTCACTCCTACTAGTGAATGTAATGTAACACACACCCATACAATGCGCACCACCCCGTGATGTTTTTCTCACTCCTACTAGTGAGTCTAATGTAACACACACCCATACAATGCGCACCACCCCGTGATGTTTTTCTCACTCCTACTATTGAATCTAATGTAACACACACCCATACAATGCGCACCACCCCGTGATGTTTTTCTCACTCCTACTAGTGAATCTAATGTAACACACACCCATACAATGCGCACCACCCCGTGATGTTATTCTCACTCATTCTAGTGAATGTAATGTAACACACACACATACAATGCGCACCACCCCGTGATGTATTTCTCACTCCTACTAGTGAATGTAACGTAACACACACCCATACAATGCGCACCACCCCGTGATGTTTTTCTCACTCCTACTAGTGAATCTAATGTAACACACACCCATACAATGCGCACCACCCCGTGATGTTTTTCTCACTCCTACTAGTGAATGTAATGTAACACACACCCATACAATGCGCACCACCCCGTGATGTTTTTCTCACTCCTACTAGTGAATGTAATGTAACACACACCCATACAATGGGCAACACCCCGTGATGTTTTTCTCACTCCTACTGGTGAATGTAATGTAACACACACCCATACAATGCGCACCACCCCGTGATGTTTTTCTCACTCCTACTAGTGAAGCTAATGTAACACACACCCATACAATGCGCACCACCCGGTGATGTTTTTCTCACTCCTACTAGTGAAGCTAATGTAACACACACCCATACAATGCGCACCACCCCGTGATGTTTTTCTCACTCCTACTAGTGAATGTAATGTAACACACACCCATACAATGCGCACCACCCCGTGATGTTTTTCTCACTCCTACTAGTGAATTTAATGTAACACACACCCATACAATGCGCACCACCCCGTGATGTTTTTCTCACTCCTACTAGTGAATCTAATGTAACACACACCCATACAAGGCGCACCACCCCGTGATGTTTTTCTCACTCCTTCTAGTGAATGTAATGTAACACACACCCATACAATGCGCACCACCCCGTGATGTATTTCTCACTCCTACTAGTGAATCTAACGTAACACACACCCATACAATGCGCACCACCCCGTGATGTTTTTCTCACTCCTACTAGAGAATCTAATGTAACACACACCCATACAATGCCCACCACCCCGTGATGTTTTTCTCACTCCTAGTAGTGAATGTAATGTAACACACACCCATACAATGCGCACCACCCCGTGATGTATTTCTCACTAATAGTAGTGAATGTAATGTAACACACACCCATACAATGCGCACCACCCCGTGATGTTTTTCTCACTCCTACTAGTGAATGTAATGTAACACACACCCATACAATGCGCACAACCCCGTGATGTTTTTCTCACTCCTACTAGTGAATGTAATGTAACACACACCCATAAAATGCGCACCACCCCGTGATGTTTTTCTCACTCCTACTAGTGAATCTAATGTAACACACACCCATACAATGCGCACCACCCCGTGATGTTTTTCTCACTCCTACTAGTGAAGCTAATGTAACACACACCCATACAATGCGCACCACCCCGTGATGTTTTTCTCACTCCTACTAGTGAATGTAATGTAACACACACCCATACAATGCGCACCACCCCGTGATGTTTTTCTCACTCCTACTAGTGAATGTAATGTAACACACACCCATACAATGCGCACCACCCCGTGATGTTTTTCTCACTCCTACTAGTGAATGTACTGTAACACACACCCATACAATGCGCACCACCCCGTGATGTTTTTCTCACTCCTACTAGTGAATGTAATGTAACACACACCCATACAATGCGCACCTCCCCGTGATGTTTTTCTCACTCCTACTAGTGAATGTAATGTAACACACACCCATACAATGCGCACCACCCCGTGATGTTTTTCTCACTCCTACTAGTGAATGTAATGCAACACACACCCATACAATGCGCACCACCCCGGGATGTTTTTCTCACTCCTACTAGTGAATGTAATGTAACACACACCCATAAAATGCGCACCACCCCGTGATGTTTTTCTCACTCCTACTAGTGAATGTAATGTAACACACACCCATACAATGCGCACCACCCCGTGATGTTTTTCTCACTCCTATTAGTGAATCTAATGTAACACACACCAATACAATGCGCACCACCTCGTGATGTTTTTCTCACTCCTACTAGTGAATGTAATGTAACACACACCCATACAATGTGCACCACCCCGTGATGTTTTTCTCACTCCTAATCGTGAAAGTAATGTAACACACACCTATACAATGCGCACCACCCCGTGATGTTTTTCTCACTCCTACTAGTGAAGCTAATGTAACACACACCCATACAATGCGCACCACCCCGTGATGTTTTTCTCACTCCTACTAGTGAATGTAATGTAACACACACCCATACAATGCGCACCAGCCCGTGATGTTTTTCTCACTCCTACTAGTGAATGTAATGTAACACACACCCATACAATGCGCACCACCCCGTGATGTTTTTCTCACTCCTACTAGTGAGTCTAATGTAACACACACCCATACAATGCGCACCACCCCGTGATGTTTTTCTCACTCCTACTAGTGAATCTAATGTAACACACACCCATACAATGCGCACCACCCCGTGATGTTTTTCTCACTCCTACTAGTGAATCTAATGTAACACACACCCATACAATGCGCACCACCCCGTGATGTTATTCTCACTCATTCTAGTGAATGTAATGTAACACACACACATACAATGCGCACCACCCCGTGATGTATTTCTCACTCCTACTAGTGAATGTAACGTAACACACACCCATACAATGCGCACCACCCCGTGATGTTTTTCTCACTCCTACTAGTGAATCTAATGTAACACACACCCATACAATGCGCACCACCCCGTGATGTTTTTCTCACTCCTACTAGTGAATGTAATGTAACACACACCCATACAATGCGCACCACCCCGTGATGATTTTCTCACTCCTACTAGTGAATGTAATGTAACACACACCCATACAATGGGCAACACCCCGTGATGTTTTTCTCACTCCTACTGGTGAATGTAATGTAACACACACCCATACAATGCGCACCACCCCGTGATGTTTTTCTCACTCCTACTAGTGAAGCTAATGTAACACACACCCATACAATGCGCACCACCCGGTGATGTTTTTCTCACTCCTACTAGTGAAGCTAATGTAACACACACCCATACAATGCGCACCACCCCGTGATGTTTTTCTCACTCCTACTAGTGAATGTAATGTAACACACACCCATACAATGCGCACCACCCCGTGATGTTTTTCTCACTCCTACTAGTGAATTTAATGTAACACACACCCATACAATGCGCACCACCCCGTGATGTTTTTCTCACTCCTACTAGTGAATCTAATGTAACACACACCCATACAAGGCGCACCACCCCGTGATGTTTTTCTCACTCCTTCTAGTGAATGTAATGTAACACACACCCATACAATGCGCACCACCCCGTGATGTATTTCTCACTCCTACTAGTGAATCTAACGTAACACACACCCATACAATGCGCACCACCCCGTGATGTTTTTCTCACTCCTACTAGTGAATCTAATGTAACACACACCCATACAATGCCCACCACCCCGTGATGTTTTTCTCACTCCTAGTAGTGAATGTAATGTAACACACACCCATACAATGCGCACCACCCCGTGATGTTTTTCTCACTAATAGTAGTGAATGTAATGTAACACACACCCATACAATGCGCACCACCCCGTGATGTTTTTCTCACTCCTACTAGTGAATGTAATGTAACACACACCCATACAATGCGCACAACCCCGTGATGTTTTTCTCACTCCTACTAGTGAATGTAATGTAACACACACCCATAAAATGCGCACCACCCCGTGATGTTTTTCTCACTCCTACTAGTGAATCTAATGTAACACACACCCATACAATGCGCACCACCCCGTGATGTTTTTCTCACTCCTACTAGTGAAGCTAATGTAACACACACCCATACAATGCGCACCACCCCGTGATGTTTTTCTCACTCCTACTAGTGAATGTAATGTAACACACACCCATACAATTCGCACCACCCCGTGATGTATTTCTCACTCCTACTAGTGAATGTAACGTAACACACACCCATACAATGCGCACCACCCCGTGATGTTTTTCTCACTCCTACTAGTGAATCTAATGTAACACACACCCATACAATGCGCACCACCCCGTGATGTTTTTCTCACTCCTACTAGTGAATGTAATGTAACACACACCCATACAATGCGCACCACCCCGTGATGTTTTTCTCACTCCTACTAGTGAATGTAATGTAACACACACCCATACAATGGGCAACACCCCGTGATGTTTTTCTCACTCCTACTGGTGAATGTAATGTAACACACACCCATACAATGCGCACCACCCCGTGATGTTTTTCTCACTCCTACTAGTGAAGCTAATGTAACACACACCCATACAATGCGCACCACCCGGTGATGTTTTTCTCACTCCTACTAGTGAAGCTAATGTAACACACACCCATACAATGCGCACCACCCCGTGATGTTTTTCTCACTCCTACTAGTGAATGTAATGTAACACACACCCATACAATGCGCACCACCCCGTGATGTTTTTCTCACTCCTACTAGTGAATTTAATGTAACACACACCCATACAATGCGCACCACCCCGTGATGTTTTTCTCACTCCTACTAGTGAATCTAATGCAACACACACCCATACAAGTCGCACCACCCCGTGATGTTTTTCTCACTCCTTCTAGTGAATGTAATGTAACACACACCCATACAATGCGCACCACCCCGTGATGTATTTCTCACTCCTACTAGTGAATCTAACGTAACACACACCCATACAATGCGCACCACCCCGTGATGTTTTTCTCACTCCTACTAGTGAATCTAATGTAACACACACCCATACAATGCCCACCACCCCGTGATGTTTTTCTCACTCCTAGTAGTGAATGTAATGTAACACACACCCATACAATGCGCACCACCCCGTGATGTTTTTCTCACTAATAGTAGTGAATGTAATGTAACACACACCCATACAATGCGCACCACCCCGTGATGTTTTTCTCACTCCTACTAGTGAATGTAATGTAACACACACCCATACAATGCGCACAACCCCGTGATGTTTTTCTCACTCCTATTAGTGAATGTAATGTAACACACACCCATAAAATGCGCACCACCCCGTGATGTTTTTCTCACTCCTACTAGTGAATGTAATGTAACACACACCCATACAATGCGCACCACCCCGTGATGTTTTTCTCACTCCTACTAGTGAAGCTAATGTAACACACACCCATACAATGCGCACCACCCCGTGATGTTTTTCTCACTCCTACTAGTGAATGTAATGTAACACACACCCATACAATGCGCACCACCCCGTGATGTTTTTCTCACTCCTACTAGGGAATGTAATGTAACACACACCCATACAATGCGCACCACCCCGTGATGTTTTTCTCACTCCTACTAGTGAATGTACTGTAACACACACCCATACAATGCGCACCACCCCGTGATGTTTTTCTCACTCCTACTAGTGAATGTAATGTAACACACACCCATACAATGCGCACCTCCCCGTGATGTTTTTCTCACTCCTACTAGTGAATGTAATGTAACACACACCCATACAATGCGCACCACCCCGTGATGTTTTTCTCACTCCTACTAGTGAATGTAATGTAACACACACCCATACAATGCGGACGACCCCGTGATGTTTTTCTCACTCCTACTAGGGAATGTAATGTAACACACACCCATACAATGCGCACCACCCTGTGATGTTTTTCTCACTCCTACTAATGAATCTAATGTAACACACACCCATACAATGCGCACCACCCCGTGATGTTTTCCTCACTCCTACTTGTGAATCTAATGTAACACACACCCATAAAATGCGAACCACCCCGTGATGTTTTCCTCACTCCTACTAGTGAATCTAATGTAACACACACCCATACAATGCGCACGACCCCGTGATGTTTTCCTCACTCCTACTAGTGAATCTAATGTAACACACACCCATACAATGCGCACCACCCCGTGATGTTTTCCTCACTCCTACTAGTGAATCTAATGTAACACACACCCATACAATGCGCACCACCCCGTGATGTTTTTCTCACTCCTACTAGTGAATGTAATGTAACACACACCCATACAATGCGCACCACCCCGTGATGTTTTTCTCACTCCTACTAGTGAATGTAATGTAACACACACCCATACAATGCGCACCACCCCGTGATGTTTTTCTCACTCCTACTAGTGAAGCTAATGTAACACACACCCATACAATGCGCACCACCCTGTGATGTTTTTCTCACTCCTACTAGTGAATGTAATGTAACACACACCCATACAATGCGCACCACCCCGTGATGTTTTTCTCACTCCTACTAGTGAATGTAATGTAACACACACATATACAATGCGCACCACCCCGTGATGTTTTTCTCACTCCTACTAGTGAAGCTAATGTAACACACACCCATACAATGCGAACCACCCCGTGATGTTTTTCTCACTCCTACTAGTGAATCTAATGTAACACACACCCATACAATGCGCACCACCCCGTGATGTTTTTCTCACTCCTACTAGTGAATGTAATGTAACACACACCCATACAATGCGCACCACCCCGTGATGTTTTTCTCACTCCTACTAGTGAAGCTAATGTAACACACACCCATACAATGCGCACAACCCGTGATGTTTTTCTCACTCCTACTAGTGAATGTAATGTAACACACACCCATACAATGCGCACCACCCCGTGATGTGTTTCTCACTCCTACTAGTGAATGTAATGTAACACACACCCATACAATGCGCACCACCCCGTGATGTTTTTCTCACTCCTACTAGTGAATCTAATGTAACACACACCCATACCATGCGCACCACCCCGTGATGTTTTTCTCACTCCTACTAGTGAATCTAATGTAACGCACACCCATACAATGCACACCACCCCGTGATGTTTTCCTCACTCCTACTAGTGAATCTAATGTAACACACACCCATACAATGCGCACGACCCCGTGATGTTTTCCTCACTCCTACTAGTGAATCTAATGTAACACACACCCATACAATGCGCACCACCCCGTGATGTTTTCCTCACTCCTACTAGTGAATCTAATGTAACACACACCCATACAATGCGCACCACCCCGTGATGTTTTTCTCACTCCTACTAGTGAATGTAATGTATCACACACCCATACAATGCGCACCACCCCGTGATGTTTTTCTCACTCCTACTAGTGAATGTAATGTAACACACACCCATACAATGCGCACCACCCCGTGATGTTTTTCTCACTCCTACTAGTGAATGTAATGTAACACACACCCATACAATGCGCACCACCCCGTGATGTTTTTCTCACTCCTACTAGTGAATGTAATGTAACACACACCCATACAATGCGCACCACCCTGTGATGTTTTTCTCACTCCTACTAGTGAATGTAATGTAACACACACCCATACAATGCGCACCACCCCGTGATGTTTTTCTCACTCCTACTAGTGAAGCTAATGTAACACACACCCATAAAATGCGAACCACCCCGTGATGTTTTTCTCACTCCTACTAGTGAATGTAATGTAACACACACCCATACAATGCGCACCACCCCGTGATGTTTTTCTCACTAATAGTAGTGAATGTAATGTAACACACACCCATACAATGCGCACCACCCCGTGATGTTTTTCTCACTCCTACTAGTGAATCTAATGTAACACACACCCATACAATGCGCACCACCCCGTGATGTTTTTCTCACTCCTACTAGTGAATGTAATGTAACACACACCCATACAATGCGCACCACCCCGTGATGTTTTTCTCACTCCTACTAGTGAATCTAATGTAACACACACCCATACAATGCGCACCACCCTGTGATGTTTTTCTCACTCCTACTAGTGAATCTAATGTAACACACACCCATACAATGCGCACCACCCCGTGATGTTTTCCTCACTCCTACTAGTGAATCTAATGTAACACACACCCATAAAATGCGAACCACCCCGTGATGTTTTCCTCACTCCTACTAGTGAATCTAATGTAACACACACCCATACAATGCGCACCACCCCGTGATGTTTTCCTCACTCCTACTAGTGAATCTAATGTAACACACTCCCATACAATGCGCACCACCCCGTGATGTTTTCCTCACTCCTACTAGTGAATCTAATGTAACACACACCCATACAATGCGCACCACCCCGTGATGTTTTTCTCACTCCTACTAGTGAATGTAATGTAACACACATCCATACAATGCGCACCACCCCGTGATGTTTTTCTCACTCCTACTAGTGAATGTAATGTAACACACACCCATACATTGCGCACCACCCCGTGATGTTTTTCTCACTCCTACTAGTGAATGTAATGTAACACACACCCATACAATGCGCACCACCCCGTGATGTTTTTCTCACTCCTACTAGTGAATGTAATGTAACACACACCCATACAATGCGCACCACCCCGTGATGTTTTTCTCACTCCTACTAGTGAATGTAATGTAACACACACCCATACAATGCGCACCACCCCGTGATGTTTTTCTCACTCCTACTAGTGAAGCTAATTTAACACACACCCATACAATGCGAACCACCCCGTGATGTTTTTCTCACTCCTACTAGTGAATGTAATGTAACACACACCCATACAATGCGCACCACCCCGTGATGTTTTTCTCACTAATAGTAGTGAATGTAATGTAACACACACCCATACAATGCGCACCACCCCTTGATGTTTTTCTCACTCCTACTAGTGAAGCTAATGTAACACACACCCATACAATACGCACCACCCCGTGATGTTTTTCTCACTCCTACTAGTGAAGCTAATGTAACACACACCCATACAATGCGAACCACCCCGTGATGTTTTTCTCACTCCTACTAGTGAATGTAATGTAACACACACCCATACAATGCGCACCACCCCGTGATGTTTTTCTCACTAATAGTAGTGAATGTAATGTAACACACACCCATACAATGCGCACCACCCCGTGATGATTTTCTCACTCCTAGTAGTGAATGTAATGTAACACACACCCATACAATGCGCACCACCCCGTGATGTTTTTTTCACTCCTACTAGTGAATGTAATGTAACACACACCCATACAATGCGCACGACCCCGTGATGTTTTTCTCACTCCTACTAGTGAATCTAATGTAACACACACCCATACAATGCGCACCACCCCGTGATGTTTTTCTCACTCCTACTAGTGAATGTAATGTAACACACACCCACACAATGCGCACCACCCCGTGATGTTTTTCTCACTCCTACTAGTGAATCTAATGTAACACACACCCATACAATGCGCACCACCCTGTGATGTTTTTCTCACTCCTACTAGTGAATCTAATGTAACACACACCCATACAATGCGCACCACCCCGTGATGTTTTCCTCACTCCTACTAGTGAATCTAATGTAACACACACCCATAAAATGCGAACCACCCCGTGATGTTTTCCTCACTCCTACTAGTGAATCTAATGTAACACACACCCATACAATGCGCACGACCCCGTGATGTTTTCCTCACTCCTACTAGTGAAGCTAATGTAACACACACCCAAACAATGCGCACCACCCCGTGATGTTTTTCTCACTCCTACTAGTGAAGCTAATGTAACACACACCCATACAATGCGCACCACCCCGTGATGTTTTTCTTACTCCTACTAGTGAATGTAATGTAACACACACCCATACAATGCGCACCACCCCGTGATGTGTTTCTCACTCCTACTAGTGAATGTAATGTAACACACACCCATACAATGCGCACCACCCCGTGATGTTTTTCTCACTCCTAATAGTGAATGTAATGTAACACACACCCATACAATGCGCACCACCCCGTGATGTTTTTCTCACTCCTACTAGTGAATGTAATGTAACACACACCCATACAATGCGCACCACCCCGTGATGTTTTTCTCACTCCTACTAGTGAATGTACTGTAACACACACCCATACAATGCGCACCACACCGTGATGTTTTTATCACTCCTACTAGTGAATGTAATGTAACACACACCCATACAATGCGCACCTCCCCGTGATGTTTTTCTCACTCCTACTAGTGAATGTTATGTAACACACACCCATACAATGCGCACCACCCCGTGATGTTTTTCTCACTCCTACTAGTGAAGCTAATGTAACACACACCCAAACAATGCGCACCACCCCGTGATGTTTTTCTCACTCCTACTAGTGAATGTAATGTAACACACACCCATACAATGCCCACCACCCCGTGATGTTTTTCTCACTCCTACTAGTGAATGTAATGTAACACACACCCATACAATGCGCACCACCCCGTGATGTTTTTCTGACTCCTACTAGTGAATGTAATGTAACACACACCCATACAATGCGCACGACCCCGTGATGTTTTTCTCACTCGTACTAGTGAATGTAATGTAACACACACCCATACAATGCACACGACCCCGTGATGTTTTTCTCACTCCTACTAGTGAATGTAATGTAACACACACCCATACAATGCGCACCACCCCGTGATGTTTTTCTCACTCCTACTAGTGAATCTAATGTAACACACACCCATACCATGCGCACCACCCCGTGATGTTTTTCTCACTCCTACTAGTGAATCTAATGTAACACACACCCATACAATGCACACCACCCTGTGATGTTTTCCTCACTCCTACTAGTGAATCTAATGTAACACACACCCATAAAATGCGAACCACCCCGTGATGTTTTCCTCACTCCTACTAGTGAATCTAATGTAACACACACCCATACAATGCGCACGACCCCGTGATGTTTTCCTCACTCCTACTAGTGAATCTAATGTAACACACACCCATACAATGCGCACCACCCCGTGATGTTTTCCTCACTCCTACTAGTGAATCTAATGTAACACACACCCATACAATGCGCACCACCCCGTGATGTTTTTCTCACTCCTACTAGTGAATGTAATGTATCACACACCCATACAATGCGCACCACCCCGTGATGTTTTTCTCACTCCTACTAGTGAATGTAATGTAACACACACCCATACAATGCGCACCACCCCGTGATGTTTTTCTCACTCCTACTAGTGAATGTAATGTAACACACACCCATACAATGCGCACCACCCCGTGATGTTTTTCTCACTCCTACTAGTGAATGTAATGTAACACACACCCATACAATGCGCACCACCCTGTGATGTTTTTGTCACTCCTACTAGTGAATGTAATGTAACACACACCCATACAATGCGCACCACCCCGTGATGTATTTCTCACTCCTACTAGTGAAGCTAATGTAACACACACCCATACAATGCGAACCACCCCGTGATGTTTTTCTCACTCCTACTAGTGAATGTAATGTAACACACACCCATACAATGCGCACCACCCCGTGATGTTTTTCTCACTAATAGTAGTGAATGTAATGTAACACACACCCATACAATGCGCACCACCCCGTGATGTTTTTCTCACTCCTACTAGTGAATGTAATGTAACACACACCCATACAATGCGCACCACCCCGTGATGTTTTTCTCACTCCTACTAGTGAATGTAATGTAACACACACCCATACAATGCGCACCACCCCGTGATGTTTTTCTCACTCCTACTAGTGAATGTAATGTAACACACACCCATACAATGCGCACGACCCCGTGATGTTTTTCTCACTCCTACTAGTGAATCTAATGTAACACACACCCATACAATGCGCACCACCCCGTGATGTTTTTCTCACTCCTACTAGTGAATGTAATGTAACACACACCCATACAATGCGCACCACCCCGTGATGTTTTTCTCACTCCTACTAGTGAATGTAATGTAACACACACCCATACAATGCGCACCACCCTGTGATGTTTTTCTCACTCCTACTAGTGAATCTAATGTAACACACACCCATACAATGCGCACCACCCCGTGATGTTTTCCTCACTCCTACTAGTGAATCTAATGTAACACACACCCATAAAATGCGAACCACCCCGTGATGTTTTCCTCACTCCTACTAGTGAATCTAATGTAACACACACCCATACAATGCGCACGACCCCGTGATGTTTTCCTCACTCCTACTAGTGAATCTAATGTAACACACACCCATACAATGCGCACCACCCCGTGATGTTTTCCTCACTCCTACTAGTGAATCTAATATAACACACACCCATACAATGCGCACCACCCCGTGATGTTTTTCTCACTCCTACTAGTGAATGTAATGTAACACACACCCATACAATGCGCACCACCCCGTGATGTTTTTCTCACTAATAGTAATGAATGTAATGTAACACACACCCATACAATGCGCACCACCCCGTGATGTTTTTCTCACTCCTAGTAGTGAATGTAATGTAACACACACCCATACAATGCGCACCACCCCGTGATGTTTTTCTCACTCCTACTAGTGAAGCTAATGTAACACACACCCATACAATGCGAACCACCCCGTGATGTTTTTCTCACTCCTACTAGTGAATGTAATGTAACACACACCCATACAATGCGCACCACACCGTGATGTTTTTCTCACTAATAGTAGTGAATGTAATGTAACACACACCCATACAATGCGCACCACACCATGATGATTTTCTCACTCCTACTAGTGAATGTAATGTAACACACACCCATACAATGCGCACCACCCCGTGATGTTTTTCTCACTCCTACTAGTGAATGTAATGTAACACACACCCATACAATGCGCACGACCCCGTGATGTTTTTCTCACTCCTACTAGTGAATCTAATGTAACACACACCCATACAATGCGCACCACCCCGTGATGTTTTTCTCACTCCTACTAGTGAATGTAATGTAACACACACCCATACAATGCGCACCACCCCGTGATGTTTTTCTCACTCCTACTAGTGAATCTAATGTAACACACACCCATACAATGCGCACCACCCTGTGACGTTTTTCTCACTCCTACTAGTGAATCTAATGTAACACACACCCATACAATGCGCACCACCCCGTGATGTTTTCCTCACTCCTACTAGTGAATCTAATGTAACACACACCCATAAAATGCGAACCACCCCGTGATGTTTTCCTCACTCGTACTAGTGAATCTAATGTAACACACACCCATACAATGCGCACCACCCCGTGATGTTTTCCTCACTCCTACTAGTGAATCTAATGTAACACACACCCATACAATGCGCACCACCCCGTGATGTTTTTCTCACTCCTACTAGTGAATGTAATGTATCACACACCCATACAATGCGCACCACCCCGTGATGTTTTTCTCACTCCTACTAGTGAATGTAATGTAACACACACCCATACAATGCGCACCACCCCGTGATGTTTTTCTCACTCCTACTAGTGAATGTAATGTAACACACACCCATACAATGCGCACCACCCCGTGATGTTTTTCTCACTCCTACTAGTGAATGTAATGTAACACACACCCATAGAATGCGCACCACCCTGTGATGTTTTTCTCACTCCTACTAGTGAATGTAATGTAACACACACCCATACAATGCGCACCACCCCGTGATGTTTTTCTCACTCCTACTAGTGAAGCTAATGTAACACACACCTATAAAATGCGAACCACCCCGTGATGTTTTTCTCACTCCTACTAGTGAATGTAATGTAACACACACCCATACAATGCGCACCACCCCGTGATGTTTTTCTCACTAATAGTAGTGAATGTAATGTAACACACACCCATACAATGCGCACCACCCCGTGATGTTTTTCTCACTCCTACTAGTGAATGTAATGTAACACACACCCATACAATGCGCACGACCCCGTGATGTTTTTCTCACTCCTACTAGTGAATCTAATGTAACACACACCCATACAATGCGCACCACCCCGTGATGTTTTTCTCACTCCTACTAGTGAATGTAATGTAACACACACCCATACAATGCGCACCACCCCGTGATGTTTTTCTCACTCCTACTAGTGAATCTAATGTAACACACACCCATACAATGCGCACCACCCTGTGATGTTTTTCTCACTCCTACTAGTGAATCTAATGTAACACACACCCATACAATGCGCACCACCCCGTGATGTTTTCCTCACTCCTACTAGTGAATCTAATGTGACACACACCCATAAAATGCGAACCACCCCGTGATGTTTTCCTCACTCCTACTAGTGAATCTAATGTAACACACACCCATACAATGCGCACGACCCCGTGATGTTTTCCTCACTCCTACTAGTGAATCTAATGTAACACACTCCCATACAATGCGCACCACCCCGTGATGTTTTCCTCACTCCTACTAGTGAATCTAATGTAACACACACCCATACAATGCGCAACACCCCGTGATGTTTTTCTCACTCCTACTAGTGAATGTAATGTAACACACATCCATACAATGCGCACCACCCCGTGATGTTTTTCTCACTCCTACTAGTGAATGTAATGTAACACACACCCATACAATGCGCACCACCCCGTGATGTTTTTCTCACTCCTACTAGTGAATGTAATGTAACACACACCCATACAATGCGCACCACCCCGTGATGTTTTTCTCACTCCTACTAGTGAATGTAATGTAACACACACCCATACAATGCGCACCACCCCGTGATGTTTTTCTCACTCCTACTAGTGAATGTAATGTAACACACACCCATACAATGCGCACCACCCCGTGATGTTTTTCTCACTCCTACTAGTGAAGCTAATTTAACACACACCCATACAATGCGATCCACCCCGTGATGTTTTTCTCACTCCTACTAGTGAATGTAATGTAACACACACCCATACAATGCGCACCACCCCGTGATGTTTTTCTCACTAATAGTAGTGAATGTAATGTAACACACACCCATACAATGCGCACCACCCCGTGATGATTTTCTCACTCCTACTAGTGAATGTAATGTAACACACACCCATACAATGCGCACCACCCCGTGATGTTTTTCTCACTCCTACTAGTGAATCTAATGTAACACACACCCATACAATGCGCACGACCCCGTGATGTTTTTCTCACTCCTACTAGTGAATCTAATGTAACACACACCCATACAATGCGCACCACCCCGTGATGTTTTTCTCACTCCTACTAGTGAATGTAATGTAACACACACCCACACAATGCGCACCACCCCGTGATGTTTTTCTCAGTCCTACTAGTGAATCTAATGTAACACACACCCATACAATGCGCACCACCCTGTGATGTTTTTCTCACTCCTACTAGTGAATCTAATGTAACACACACCCATACAATGCGCACCACCCCGTGATGTTTTCCTCACTCCTACTAGTGAATCTAATGTAACACACACCCATAAAATGCGAACCACCCCGTGATGTTTTCCTCACTCCTACTAGTGAATCTAATGTAACACACACCCATACAATGCGCACGACCCCGTGATGTTTTCCTCACTCCTACTAGTGAAGCTAATGTAACACACACCCAAACAATGCGCACCACCCCGTGATGTTTTTCTCACTCCTACTAGTGAATGTAATGTAACACACACCCATACAATGCGCACCACCCCGTGATGTTTTTCTCACTCCTACTAGTGAAGCTAATGTAACACACACCCATACAATGCGCACCACCCCGTGATGTTTTTCTCACTCCTACTAGTGAATGTAATGTAACACACACCCATACAATGCGCACCACCCCGTGATGTGTTTCTCACTCCTACTAGTGAATGTAATGTAACACACACCCATACAATGCGCACCACCCCGTGATGTTTTTCTCACTCCTAATAGTGAATGTAATGTAACACACACCCATACAATGCGCACCACCCCGTGATGTTTTTCTCACTCCTACTAGTGAATGTAATGTAACACACACCCATACAATGCGCACCACCCCGTGATGTTTTTCTCACTCCTACTAGTGAATGTACTGTAACACACACCCATACAATGCGCACCACACCGTGATGTTTTTATCACTCCTACTAGTGAATGTAATGTAACACACACCCATACAATGCGCACCTCCCCGTGATGTTTTTCTCACTCCTACTAGTGAATGTTATGTAACACACACCCATACAATGCGCACCACCCCGTGATGTTTTTCTCACTCCTACTAGTGAAGCTAATGTAACACACACCCAAACAATGCGCACCACCCCGTGATGTTTTTCTCACTCCTACTAGTGAATGTAATGTAACACACACCCATACAATGCCCACCACCCCGTGATGTTTTTCTCACTCCTACTAGTGAATGTAATGTAACACACACCCATACAATGCGCACCACCCCGTGATGTTTTTCTGACTCCTACTAGTGAATGTAATGTAACACACACCCATACAATGCGCACGACCCCGTGATGTTTTTCTCACTCGTACTAGTGAATGTAATGTAACACACACCCATACAATGCACACGACCCCGTGATGTTTTTCTCACTCCTACTAGTGAATGTAATGTAACACACACCCATACAATGCGCACCACCCCGTGATGTTTTTCTCACTCCTACTAGTGAATCTAATGTAACACACACCCATACCATGCGCACCACCCCGTGATGTTTTTCTCACTCCTACTAGTGAATCTAATGTAACACACACCCATACAATGCACACCACCCTGTGATGTTTTCCTCACTCCTACTAGTGAATCTAATGTAACACACACCCATAAAATGCGAACCACCCCGTGATGTTTTCCTCACTCCTACTAGTGAATCTAATGTAACACACACCCATACAATGCGCACGACCCCGTGATGTTTTCCTCACTCCTACTAGTGAATCTAATGTAACACACACCCATACAATGCGCACCACCCCGTGATGTTTTCCTCACTCCTACTAGTGAATGTAATGTAACACACACCCATACAATGCGCACCACCCCGTGATGTTTTTCTCACTAATAGTAGTGAATGTAATGTAACACACACCCATACAATGCGCACCACCCCGTGATGTTTTTCTCACTCCTACTAGTGAATGTAATGTAACACACACCCATACAATGCGCACCACCCCGTGATGTTTTTCTCACTCCTACTAGTGAATGTAATGTATCACACACCCATACAATGCGCACCACCCCGTGATGTTTTTCTCACTCCTACTAGTGAATGTAATGTAACACACACCCATACAATGCGCACCACCCCGTGATGATTTTCTCACTCCTACTAGTGAATGTAATGTAACACACACCCATACAATGCGCACCACCCCGTGATGTTTTTCTCACTCCTACTAGTGAATGTAATGTAACACACACCCATACAATGCGCACCACCCTGTGATGTTTTTCTCACTCCTACTAGTGAATGTAATGTAACACACACCCATACAATGCGCACCACCCCGTGATGTATTTCTCACTCCTACTAGTGAAGCTAATGTAACACACACCCATACAATGCGAACCACCCCGTGATGTTTTTCTCACTCCTACTAGTGAATGTAATGTAACACACACCCATACAATGCGCACCACCCCGTGATGTTTTTCTCACTAATAGTAGTGAATGTAATGTAACACACACCCATACAATGCGCACCACCCCGTGATGTTTTTCTCACTCCTACTAGTGAATGTAATGTAACACACACCCATACAATGCGCACCACCCCGTGATGTTTTTCTCACTCCTACTAGTGAATGTAATGTAACACACACCCATACAATGCGCACCACCCCGTGATGTTTTTCTCACTCCTACTAGTGAATGTAATGTAACACACACCCATACAATGCGCACGACCCCGTGATGTTTTTCTCACTCCTACTAGTGAATCTAATGTAACACACACCCATACAATGCGCACCACCCCGTGATGTTTTTCTCACTCCTACTAGTGAATGTAATGTAACACACACCCATACAATGCGCACCACCCCGTGATGTTTTTCTCACTCCTACTAGTGAATCTAATGTAACACACACCCATACAATGCGCACCACCCTGTGATGTTTTTCTCACTCCTACTAGTGAATGTAATGTAACACACACCCATACAATGCGCACCACCCCGTGATGTTTTCCTCACTCCTACTAGTGAATCTAATGTAACACACACCCATAAAATGCGAACCACCCCGTAATGTTTTCCTCACTCCTACTAGTGAATCTAATGTAACACACACCCATACAATGCGCACGACCCCGTGATGTTTTCCTCACTCCTACTAGTGAATCTAATGTAACACACACCCATACAATGCGCACCACCCCGTGATGTTTTCCTCACTCCTACTAGTGAATCTAATGTAACACACACCCATACAATGCGCACCACCCCGTGATGTTTTTCTCACTCCTACTAGTGAATGTAATGTAACACACACCCATACAATGCGCACCACCCCGTGATGTTTTTCTCACTAATAGTAGTGAATGTAATGTAACACACACCCATACAATGCGCACCACCCCGTGATGTTTTTCTCACTCCTACTAGTGAATGTAATGTAACACACACCCATACAATGCGCACCACCCCGTGATGTTTTTCTCACTCCTACTAGTGAAGCTAATGTAATACACACCCATACAATGCGAACCACCCCGTGATGTTTTTCTCACTCCTACTAGTGAATGTAATGTAACACACACCCATACAATGCGCACCACCCCGTGATGTTTTTCTCACTAATAGTAGTGAATGTAATGTAACACACACCCATACAATGCGCACCACCCCATGATGATTTTCTCACTCCTACTAGTGAATGTAATGTAACACACACCCATACAATGCGCACCACCCCGTGATGTTTTTCTCACTCCTACTAGTGAATGTAATGTAACACACACCCATACAATGCGCACGACCCCGTGATGTTTTTCTCACTCCTACTAGTGAATCTAATGTAACACACACCCATACAATGCGCACCACCCCGTGATGTTTTTCTCACTCCTACTAGTGAATGTAATGTAACACACACCCATACAATGCGCACCACCCCGTGATGTTTTTCTCACTCCTACTAGTGAATCTAATGTAACACACACCCATACAATGCGCACCACCCTGTGACGTTTTTCTCACTCCTACTAGTGAATCTAATGTAACACACACCCATACAATGCGCACCACCCCGTGATGTTTTCCTCACTCCTACTAGTGAATCTAATGTAACACACACCCATAAAATGCGAACCACCCCGTGATGTTTTCCTCACTCCTATTAGTGAATCTAATGTAACACACACCCATACAATGCGCACGACCCCGTGATGTTTTCCTCACTCCTACTAGTGAAGCTAATGTAACACACACCCAAACAATGCGCACCACCCCGTGATGTTTTTCTCACTCCTACTAGTGAATGTAATGTAACACACACCCATACAATGCCCACCACCCCGTGATGTTTTTCTCACTCCTACTAGTGAATGTAATGGAACACACACCCATACAATGCGCACCACCCCGTGATGTTACTCACTCCTACTAGTGAATGTAATGTAACACACACCCATACAATGCCTACGACCCCGTGATGTTTTTCTCACTCCTACTAGTGAATGTAATGTAACACACACCCACACAATGCACACGACCCCGTGATGTTTTTCTCACTCCTACTAGTGAATGTAATGTAACACACACCCATACAATGCGCACCACCCCGTGATGTTTTTCTCACTCCTACTAGTGAATCTAATGTAACACACACCCATACCATGCCCACCACCCCGTGATGTTTTTCTCACTCCTACTAGTGAATCTAATGTAACACACACCCATACAATGCACACCACCCCGTGATGTTTTCCTCACTCCTACTAGTGAATCTAATGTAACACACACCCATAAAATGCGAACCACCCCGTGATGTTTTCCTCACTCCTACTAGTGAATCTAATGTAACACACACCCATACAATGCGCACGACCCCGTGATGTTTTCCTCACTCCTACTAGTGAATCTAATGTAACACACACCCATACAATGCGCACCACCCCGTGATGTTTTCCTCACTCCTACTAGTGAATCTAATGTAACACACACCCATACAATGCGCACGACCCCGTGATGTTTTCCTCACTCCTACTAGTGAATCTAATGTAACACACACCCATACAATGCGCACCACCCCGTGATGTTTTCCTCACTCCTACTAGTGAATCTAATGTAACACACACCCATACAATGCGCACCACCCTGTGACGTTTTTCTCACTCCTACTAGTGAATCTAATGTAACACACACCCATACAATGCGCACCACCCCGTGATGTTTTCCTCACTCCTACTAGTGAATCTAATGTAACACACACCCATAAAATGCGAACCACCCTGTGATGTTTTCCTCACTCCTACTAGTGAATCTAATGTAACACACACCCATACAATGCGCACGACCCCGTGATGTTTTCCTCACTCCTACTAGTGAATCTAATGTAACACACACCCATACAATGCGCACCACCCCGTGATGTTTTCCTCACTCCTACTAGTGAATCTAATGTAACACACACCCATACAATGCGCACGACCCCGTGATGTTTTCCTCACTCCTACTAGTGAATCTAATGTAACACACACCCATACAATGCGCACCACCCCGTGATGTTTTCCTCACTCCTACTAGTGAATGTAATGTAACACACACCCATACAATGCGCACCACCCCGTGATGTTTTTCTCACTAATAGTAGTGAATGTAATGTAACACACACCCATACAATGCGCACCACCCCGTGATGTTTTTCTCACTCCTACTAGTGAATGTAATGTAACACACACCCATACAATGCGCACCACCCCGTGATGTTTTTCTCACTCCTACTAGTGAATGTAATGTATCACACACCCATACAATGCGCACCACCCCGTGATGTTTTTCTCACTCCTACTAGTGAATGTAATGTAACACACACCCATACAATGCGCACCACCCCGTGATGATTTTCTCACTCCTACTAGTGAATGTAATGTAACACACACCCATACAATGCGCACCACCCCGTGATGTTTTTCTCACTCCTACTAGTGAATGTAATGTAACACACACCCATACAATGCGCACCACCCTGTGATGTTTTTCTCACTCCTACTAGTGAATGTAATGTAACACACACCCATACAATGCGCACCACCCCGTGATGTATTTCTCACTCCTACTAGTGAAGCTAATGTAACACACACCCATACAATGCGAACCACCCCGTGATGTTTTTCTCACTCCTACTAGTGAATGTAATGTAACACACACCCATACAATGCGCACCACCCCGTGATGTTTTTCTCACTAATAGTAGTGAATGTAATGTAACACACACCCATACAATGCGCACCACCCCGTGATGTTTTTCTCACTCCTACTAGTGAATGTAATGTAACACACACCCATACAATGCGCACCACCCCGTGATGTTTTTCTCACTCCTACTAGTGAATGTAATGTAACACACACCCATACAATGCGCACCACCCCGTGATGTTTTTCTCACTCCTACTAGTGAATGTAATGTAACACACACCCATACAATGCGCACGACCCCGTGATGTTTTTCTCACTCCTACTAGTGAATCTAATGTAACACACACCCATACAATGCGCACCACCCCGTGATGTTTTTCTCACTCCTACTAGTGAATGTAATGTAACACACACCCATACAATGCGCACCACCCCGTGATGTTTTTCTCACTCCTACTAGTGAATCTAATGTAACACACACCCATACAATGCGCACCACCCTGTGATGTTTTTCTCACTCCTACTAGTGAATGTAATGTAACACACACCCATACAATGCGCACCACCCCGTGATGTTTTCCTCACTCCTACTAGTGAATCTAATGTAACACACACCCATAAAATGCGAACCACCCCGTAATGTTTTCCTCACTCCTACTAGTGAATCTAATGTAACACACACCCATACAATGCGCACGACCCCGTGATGTTTTCCTCACTCCTACTAGTGAATCTAATGTAACACACACCCATACAATGCGCACCACCCCGTGATGTTTTCCTCACTCCTACTAGTGAATCTAATGTAACACACACCCATACAATGCGCACCACCCCGTGATGTTTTTCTCACTCCTACTAGTGAATGTAATGTAACACACACCCATACAATGCGCACCACCCCGTGATGTTTTTCTCACTAATAGTAGTGAATGTAATGTAACACACACCCATACAATGCGCACCACCCCGTGATGTTTTTCTCACTCCTACTAGTGAATGTAATGTAACACACACCCATACAATGCGCACCACCCCGTGATGTTTTTCTCACTCCTACTAGTGAAGCTAATGTAATACACACCCATACAATGCGAACCACCCCGTGATGTTTTTCTCACTCCTACTAGTGAATGTAATGTAACACACACCCATACAATGCGCACCACCCCGTGATGTTTTTCTCACTAATAGTAGTGAATGTAATGTAACACACACCCATACAATGCGCACCACCCCATGATGATTTTCTCACTCCTACTAGTGAATGTAATGTAACACACACCCATACAATGCGCACCACCCCGTGATGTTTTTCTCACTCCTACTAGTGAATGTAATGTAACACACACCCATACAATGCGCACGACCCCGTGATGTTTTTCTCACTCCTACTAGTGAATCTAATGTAACACACACCCATACAATGCGCACCACCCCGTGATGTTTTTCTCACTCCTACTAGTGAATGTAATGTAACACACACCCATACAATGCGCACCACCCCGTGATGTTTTTCTCACTCCTACTAGTGAATCTAATGTAACACACACCCATACAATGCGCACCACCCTGTGACGTTTTTCTCACTCCTACTAGTGAATCTAATGTAACACACACCCATACAATGCGCACCACCCCGTGATGTTTTCCTCACTCCTACTAGTGAATCTAATGTAACACACACCCATAAAATGCGAACCACCCCGTGATGTTTTCCTCACTCCTATTAGTGAATCTAATGTAACACACACCCATACAATGCGCACGACCCCGTGATGTTTTCCTCACTCCTACTAGTGAAGCTAATGTAACACACACCCAAACAATGCGCACCACCCCGTGATGTTTTTCTCACTCCTACTAGTGAATGTAATGTAACACACACCCATACAATGCCCACCACCCCGTGATGTTTTTCTCACTCCTACTAGTGAATGTAATGGAACACACACCCATACAATGCGCACCACCCCGTGATGTTACTCACTCCTACTAGTGAATGTAATGTAACACACACCCATACAATGCCTACGACCCCGTGATGTTTTTCTCACTCCTACTAGTGAATGTAATGTAACACACACCCACACAATGCACACGACCCCGTGATGTTTTTCTCACTCCTACTAGTGAATGTAATGTAACACACACCCATACAATGCGCACCACCCCGTGATGTTTTTCTCACTCCTACTAGTGAATCTAATGTAACACACACCCATACCATGCCCACCACCCCGTGATGTTTTTCTCACTCCTACTAGTGAATCTAATGTAACACACACCCATACAATGCACACCACCCCGTGATGTTTTCCTCACTCCTACTAGTGAATCTAATGTAACACACACCCATAAAATGCGAACCACCCCGTGATGTTTTCCTCACTCCTACTAGTGAATCTAATGTAACACACACCCATACAATGCGCACGACCCCGTGATGTTTTCCTCACTCCTACTAGTGAATCTAATGTAACACACACCCATACAATGCGCACCACCCCGTGATGTTTTCCTCACTCCTACTAGTGAATCTAATGTAACACACACCCATACAATGCGCACGACCCCGTGATGTTTTCCTCACTCCTACTAGTGAATCTAATGTAACACACACCCATACAATGCGCACCACCCCGTGATGTTTTCCTCACTCCTACTAGTGAATCTAATGTAACACACACCCATACAATGCGCACCACCCTGTGACGTTTTTCTCACTCCTACTAGTGAATCTAATGTAACACACACCCATACAATGCGCACCACCCCGTGATGTTTTCCTCACTCCTACTAGTGAATCTAATGTAACACACACCCATAAAATGCGAACCACCCCGTGATGTTTTCCTCACTCCTACTAGTGAATCTAATGTAACACACACCCATACAATGCGCACGACCCCGTGATGTTTTCCTCACTCCTACTAGTGAAGCTAATGTAACACACACCCAAACAATGCGCACCACCCCGTGATGTTTTTCTCACTCCTACTAGTGAATGTAATGTAACACACACCCATACAATGCCCACCACCCCGTGATGTTTTTCTCACTCCTACTAGTGAATGTAATGTAACACACACCCATACAATGCGCACCACCCCGTGATGTTTTTCTCACTCCTACTAGTGAATGTAATGTAACACACACCCATACAATGCGCACGACCCCGTGATGTTTTTCTCACTCCTACTAGTGAATGTAATGTAACACACACCCATACAATGCACACGACCCCGTGATGTTTTTCTCACTCCTACTAGTGAATGTAATGTAACACACACCCATACAATGCGCACCACCCCGTGATGTTTTTCTCACTCCTACTAGTGAATCTAATGTAACACACACCCATACCATGCCCACCACCCCGTGATGTTTTTCTCAGTCCTACTAGTGAATCTAATGTAACACACACCCATACAATGCACACCACCCCGTGATGTTTTACTCACTCCTACTAGTGAATCTAATGTAACACACACCCATAAAATGCGAACCACCCCGTGATGTTTTCCTCACTCCTACTAGTGAATCTAATGTAACACACACCCATACAATGCGCACGACCCCGTGATGTTTTCCTCACTCCTACTAGTGAATCTAATGTAACACACACCCATACAATGCGCACCACCCCGTGATGTTTTCCTCACTCCTACTAGTGAATCTAATGTAACACACACCCATACAATGCGCACCACCCCGTGATGTTTTTCTCACTCCTACTAGTGAATGTAATGTATCACACACCCATACAATGCGCACCACCCCGTGATGTTTTTCTCACTCCTACTAGTGAATGTAATGTAACACACACCCATACAATGCGCACCACCCCGTGATGTTTTTCTCACTCCTACTAGTGAATGTAATGTAACACACACCCATACAATGCGCACCAGCCCGTGATGTTTTTCTCACTCCTACTAGTGAATGTAATGTAACACACACCCATACAATGCGCACCACCCTGTGATGTTTTTCTCACTCCTACTAGTGAATGTAATGTAACACACACCCATACAATGCGCACCACCCCGTGATGTTTTTCTCACTCCTACTAGTGAAGCTAATGTAACACACACCCATACAATGCGAACCACCCCGTGATGTTTTTCTCACTCCTACTAGTGAATGTAATGTAACACACACCCATACAATGCGCACCACCCCGTGATGTTTTTCTCACTAATAGTAGTGAATGTAATGTAACACACACCCATACAATGCGCACCACCCCGTGATGTTTTTCTCACTCCTACTAGTGAATGTAATGTAACACACACCCATACAATGCGCACCACCCCGTGATGTTTTTCTCACTCCTACTAGTGAATGTAATGTAACACACACCCATACAATGCGCACCACCCCGTGATGTTTTTCTCACTCCTACTAGTGAATGTAATGTAACACACACCCATACAATGCGCACCACCCCGTGATGTTTTTCTCACTCCTACTAGTGAATCTAATGTAACACACACCCATACAATGCGCAACACCCCGTGATGTTTTTCTCACTCCTACTAGTGAATGTAATGTAACACACACCCATACAATGCGCACCACCCCGTGATGTTTTTCTCACTCCTACTAGTGACTCTAATGTAACACACACCCATACAATGCGCACCACCCTGTGATGTTTTTCTCACTCCTACTAGTGAATCTAATGTAACACACACCCATACAATGCGCACCACCCCGTGATGTTTTCCTCACTCCTACTAGTGAATCTAATGTAACACACACCCATAAAATGCGAACCACCCCGTGATGTTTTCCTCACTCCTACTAGTGAATCTAATGTAACACACACCCATACAATGCGCACGACCCCGTGATGTTTTCCTCACTCCTACTAGTGAATCTAATGTAACACCACCCATACAATGCGCACCACCCCGTGATGGTTTCCTCACTCCTACTAGTGAATCCAATGTAACACACACCCATACAATGCGCACCACCCCGTGATGTTTTTCTCACTCCTACTAGTGAATGTAATGTAACACACATCCATACAATGCGCACCACCCCGTGATGTTTTTCTCACTCCTACTAGTGAATGTAATGTAACACACACCCATATAATGCGCACCACCCCGTGATGTTTTTCTCACTCCTAATAGTGAATGTAATGTAACACACACCCATACAATGCGCACCACCCCGTGATGTTTTTCTCACTCCTACTAGTGAATGTAATGTAACACACACCCATACAATGCGCACCACCCCGTGATGTTTTTCTCACTCCTACTAGTGAATGTAATGTAACACACACCCATACAATGCGCACCACCCCGTGATGTTTTTCTCACTCCTACTAGTGAAGCTAATTTAACACACACCCATACAATGCGAACCACCCCGTGATGTTTTTCTCACTCCTACTAGTGAATGTAATGTAACACACACCCATACAATGCGCACCACCCCGTGATGTTTTTCTCACTAATAGTAGTGAATGTAATGTTACACACACCCATACAATGCGCACCACCCCGTGATGTTTTTCTCACTCCTACTAGTGAATGTAATGTAACACACACCCATACAATGCGCACCACCCCGTGATGTTTTTCTCACTCCTACTAGTGAAGCTAATGTAACACACACCCATACAATGCGAACCACCCCGTGATGTTTTTCTCACTCCTACTAGTGAATGTAATGTAACACACACCCATACAATGCGCACCACCCCGTGATGTTTTTCTCACTAATAGTAGTGAATGTAATGTAACACACACCCATACAATGCGCACCACCCCGTGATGATTTTCTCACTCCTACTAGTGAATGTAATGTAACACACACCCATACAATGCGCACCACCCCGTGATGTTTTTCTCACTCCTACTAGTGAATGTAATGTAACACACACCCATACAATGCGCACGACCCCGTGATGTTTTTCTCACTCCTACTAGTGAATCTAATGTAACACACACCCATACAATGCGCACCACCCCGTGATGTTTTTCTCACTCCTACTAGTGAATGTAATGTAACACACACCCATACAATGCGCACCACCCCGTGATGTTTTTCTCACTCCTACTAGTGAATCTAATGTAACACACACCCGTACAATGCGCACCACCCTGTGACGTTTTTCTCACTCCTACTAGTGAATCTAATGTAACACACACCCATACAATGCGCACCACCCCGTGATGTTTTCCTCACTCCTACTAGTGAATCTAATGTAACACACACCCATAAAATGCGAACCACCCCGTGATGTTTTCCTCACTCCTACTAGTGAATCTAATGTAAGACACACCCATACAATGCGCACGACCCCGTGATGTTTTCCTCACTCCTACTAGTGAACCTAATGTAACACACACCCAAACAATGCGCACCACCCCGTGATGTTTTTCTCACTCCTACTAGTGAATGTAATGTAACACACACCCATACAATGCCCACCACCCCGTGATGTTTTTCTCACTCCTACTAGTGAATGTAATGTAACACACACCCATACAATGCGCACCACCCCGTGATGTTTTTCTCACTCCTACTAGTGAATGTAATGTAACACACACCCATACAATGCGCACGACCCCGTGATGTTTTTCTCACTCCTACTAGTGAATGTAATGTAACACACACCCATACAATGCACACGACCCCGTGATGTTTTTCTCACTCCTACTAGTGAATGTAATGTAACACACACCCATACAATGCGCACCACCCCGTGATGTTTTTCTCACTCCTACTAGTGAATCTAATGTAACACACACCCATACCATGCCCACCACCCCGTGATGTTTTTCTCACTCCTACTAGTGAATCTAATGTAACACACACCCATACAATGCACACCACCCCGTGATGTTTTCCTCACTCCTACTAGTGAATCTAATGTAACACACAGCCATAAAATGCGAACCACCCCGTGATGTTTTCCTCACTCCTACTAGTGAATCTAATGTAACACACACCCATACAATGCGCACGACCCCGTGATGTTTTCCTCACTCCTACTAGTGAATCTAATGTAACACACACCCATACAATGCGCACCACCCCGTGATGTTTTCCTCACTCCTACTAGTGAATCTAATGTAACACACACCCATACAATGCGCACCACCCCGTGATGTTTTTCTCACTCCTACTAGTGAATGTAATGTATCACACACCCATACAATGCGCACCACCCCGTGATATTTTTCTCACTCCTACTAGTGAATGTAATGTAACACACACCCATACAATGCGCACCACCCCGTGATGTTTTTCTCACTCCTACTAGTGAATGTAATGTAACACACACCCATACAATGCGCACCACCCCGTGATGTTTTTCTCACTCCTACTAGTGAATGTAATGTAACACACACCCATACAATGCGCACCACCCTGTGATGTTTTTCTCACTCCTACTAGTGAATGTAATGTAACACACACCCATACAATGCGCACCACCCCGTGATGTTTTTCTCACTCCTACTAGTGAAGCTAATGTAACACACACCCATACAATGCGAACCACCCCGTGATGTTTTTCTCACTCCTACTAGTGAATGTAATGTAACACACACCCATACAATGCGCACCACCCCGTGATGTTTTTCTCACTAATAGTAGTGAATGTAATGTAACACACACCTATACAATGCGCACCACCCCGTGATGTTTTTCTCACTCCTACTAGTGAATGTAATGTAACACACACCCATACAATGCGCACCACCCCGTGATGTTTTTCTCACTCCTACTAGTGAATGTAATGTAACACACACCCATACAATGCGCACCACCCCGTGATGTTTTTCTCACTCCTACTAGTGAATGTAATGTAACACACACCCATACAATGCGCACCACCCCGTGATGTTTTTCTCACTCCTACTAGTGAATCTAATGTAACACACACCCATACAATGCGCAACACCCCGTGATGTTTTTCTCACTCCTACTAGTGAATGTAATGTAACACACACCCATACAATGCGCACCACCCCGTGATGTTTTTATCACTCCTACTAGTGACTCTAATGTAACACACACCCATACAATGCGCACCACCCTGTGATGTTTTTCTCACTCCTACTAGTGAATCTAATGTAACACACACCCATACAATGCGCACCACCCCGTGATGTTTTTCTCACTCCTACTAGTGAATCTAATGTAACACACACCCATAAAATGCGAACCACCCCGTGATGTTTTCCTCACTCCTACTAGTGAATCTAATGTAACACACACCCATACAATGCGCACGACCCCGTGATGTTTTCCTCACTCCTACTAGTGAATCTAATGTAACACACACCCATACAATGCGCACCACCCCGTGATGTTTTTCTCACTCCTACTAGTGAATATAATGTAACACACATCCATACAATGCGCACCACCCCGTGATGTTTTTCTCACTCCTACTAGTGAATGTAATGTAACACACACCCATACAATGCGCACCACCCCGTGATGTTTTTCTCACTCCTAATAGTGAATGTAATGTAACACACACCCATACAATGCGCACCACCCCGTGATGTTTTTCTCACTCCTACTAGTGAATGTAATGTAACACACACCCATACAATGCGCACCACCCCGTGATGTTTTTCTCACTCCTACTAGTGAATGTAATGTAACACACACCCATACAATGCGCACCACCCCGTGATGTTTTTCTCACTCCTACTAGTGAAGCTAATTTAACACACACCCATACAATGCGAACCACCCCGTGATGTTTTTCTCACTCCTACTAGTGAATGTAATGTAACACACACCCATACAATGCGCACCACCCCGTGATGTTTTTCTCACTAATAGTAGTGAATGTAATGTAACACACACCCATACAATGCGCACCACCCCGTGATGTTTTTCTCACTCCTACTAGTGAATGTAATGTAACACACACCCATACAATGCGCACCACCCCGTGATGTTTTTCTCACTCCTACTAGTGAAGCTAATGTAACACACACCCATACAATGCGAACCACCCCGTGATGTTTTTCTCACTCCTACTAGTGAATGTAATGTAACACACACCCATACAATGCGCACCACCCCGTGATGTTTTTCTCACTAATAGTAGTGAATGTAATGTAACACACACCCATACAATGCGCACCACCCCGTGATGATTTTCTCACTCCTACTAGTGAATGTAATGTAACACACACCCATACAATGCGCACCACCCCGTGATGTTTTTCTCACTCCTACTAGTGAATGTAATGTAACACACACCCATACAATGCGCACGACCCCGTGATGTTTTTCTCACTCCTACTAGTGAATGTAATGTAACACACACCCATACAATGCGCACCACCCCGTGATGTTTTTCTCACTCCTACTAGTGAATGTAATGTAACACACACCCATACAATGCGCACCACCCCGTGATGTTTTTCTCACTCCTACTAGTGAATCTAATGTAACACACACCCATACAATGCGCACCACCCTGTGATGTTTTTCTCACTCCTACTAGTGAATCTAATGTAACACACACCCATACAATGCGCACCACCCCGTGATGTTTTCCTCACTCCTACTAGTGAATCTAATGTAACACACACCCATACAATGCGAACCACCCCGTGATGTTTTCCTCACTCCTACTAGTGAATCTAATGTAACACACACCCATACAATGCGCACGACCCCGTGATGTTTTCCTC
Source organism: Cavia porcellus (assembly GCF_034190915.1). Taxonomy (NCBI): domain Eukaryota; kingdom Metazoa; phylum Chordata; class Mammalia; order Rodentia; family Caviidae; genus Cavia; species Cavia porcellus. The sequence goes on from NW_026947601.1 coordinate 87,161, forward strand.
ACTCCTACTAGTGAATCTAATGTAACACACACCCATACAATGCGCACCACCCCGTGATGTTTTCTCACTCCTACTAGTGAATCTAATGTAACACACACCCATACAATGCGCACCACCCCGTGATGTTTTTCTCACTCCTACTAGTGAATGTAATGTAACACACATCCATACAATGCGGCACACCCCGTGATGTTTTTCTCACTCCTACTAGTGAATGTAATGTAACACACAACCACACAATGCGCACCACCCCGTGATGTTTTTCTCACTCCTACTAGTGAATCTAATGTAACACACACCCATACAATGCGCACCACCCGTGATGTTTTTCTCACTCCTACTAGTGAATGTAATGTAACACACACCCATACAATGGCACCACCCCGTGATGTTTTTCTCACTCCTACTAGTGAATGTAATGTAACACACACCCATACAATGCGCACCACCCCGTGATGTTTTTCTCACTCCTACTAGTGAATGTAATGTAACACACACCCATACAATGCGCACCACCCCGTGATGTTATTTCTCACTCCTACTAGTGAATGTAATGTAACACACACCCATACAATGCGCACCACCCCGTGATGTTTTTCTCACTCCTACTAGTGAATGTAATGTAACACACACCCATACAATGCGCACCACCCCGTGATGTTTTTCTCACTCCTACTAGTGATCTCTCTAATGTAACACACCCCCAACCCATAACAATGCGCACCACCACCGTGATGTTTTTCTTCACTCACTACTAGTGAACACACACCCATACAATGCGCACCACCCCGTGATGTTTTTCTCACTCCTACTAGTGAATGTAATGTAACACACACCCATACAATGCGCACCACCCCGTGATGTTTTTCTCACTCCTACTAGTGACTCTAATGTAACACACACCCATACAATGCGCACCACCCTGTGATGTTTTTCTCACTCCTACTAGTGAATGTAATGTAACACACACCCATACAATGCGCACCACCCCGTGATGTTTTCCTCACTCCTACTAGTGAATCTAATGTAACACACACCCATAAAATGCGAACCACCCCGTGATGTTTTCCTCACTCCTACTAGTGAATCTAATGTAACACACACCCATTCAATGCGAACCACCCCGTGATGTTTTTCTCACTCCTACTAGTGAATGTAATGTAACACACACCCATACAATGCGCACCACCCCGTGATGTTTTTCTCACTCCTACTAGTGAAGCTAATTTAACACACACCCATACAATGCGCACCACCCCGTGATGTTTTTCTCACTCCTACTAGTGAATGTAATGTAACACACACCCATACAATGCGCACCACCCCGTGATGTTTTTCTCACTCCTACTAGTGAATGTAATGTAACACACACCCATACAATGCGCACCACCCCGTGATGTTTTTCTCACTCCTACTAGTGAATGTAATGTAACACACACCCATACAATGCGCACCACCCCGTGATGTTTTTCTCACTCCTACTAGTGAAGCTAATGTAACACACACCCATACAATGCGCACCACCCCGTGATGTTTTTCTCACTCCTACTAGTGAATGTAATGTAACACACACCCATACAATGCGCACCACCCCGTGATGTTTTTCTCACTCCTACTAGTGACTCTAATGTAACACACACCCATACAATGCGCACCACCCTGTGATGTTTTTCTCACTCCTACTAGTGAATGTAATGTAACACACACCCATACAATGCGCACCACCCCGTGATGTTTTCCTCACTCCTACTAGTGAATCTAATGTAACACACACCCATAAAATTCGAACCACCCCGTGATGTTTTCCTCACTCCTACTAGTGAATCTAATGTAACACACACCCATTCAATGCGAACCACCCCGTGATGTTTTTCTCACTCCTACTAGTGAATGTAATGTAACACACACCCATACAATGCGCACCACCCCGTGATGTTTTTCTCACTCCTACTAGTGAAGCTAATTTAACACACACCCATACAATGCGAACCACCCCGTGATGTTTTTCTCACTCCTACTAGTGAATGTAATGTAACACACACCCATACAATGCGCACCACCCCGTGATGTTTTTCTCACTAATAGTAGTGAATGTAATGTAACACACACCCATACAATGCGCACCACCCCGTGATGTTTTTCTCACTCCTACTAGTGAATGTAATGTAACACACACCCATACAATGCGCACCACCCCGTGATGTTTTTCTCACTCCTACTAGTGAAGCTAATGTAACACACACCCATACAATGCGAACCACCCCGTGATGTTTTTCTCACTCCTACTAGTGAATGTAATGTAACACACACCCATACAATGCGCACCACCCCGTGATGTTTTTCTCACTAATAGTAGTGAATGTAATGTAACACACACCCATACAATGCGCACCACCCCGTGATGATTTTCTCACTCCTACTAGTGAATGTAATGTAACACACACCCATACAATGCGCACCACCCCGTGATGTTTTTCTCACTCCTACTAGTGAATGTAATGTAACACACACCCATACAATGCGCACGACCCCGTGATGTTTTTCTCACTCCTACTATTGAATGTAATGTAACACACACCCATACAATGCGCACCACCCTGTGATGTTTTTCTCACTCCTACTAGTGAATGTAATGTAACACACACCCATACAATGCGCACCACCCCGTGATGTTTTTCTCACTCCTACTAGTGAATCAAATGTAACACACACGCATACAATGCGCACCACCCCGTGATGTTTTTCTCACTCCTACTAGTGAATGTAATGTAACACACACCCATACAATGCGCACCACCCCGTGATGTTTTTCTCACTCCTACTAGTGAATCTAATGTAACACACACCCATACAATGCGCACCACCCTGTGATGTTTTTCTCACTCCTACTAGTGAATCTAATGTAACACACACCCATACAATGCGCACCACCCCGTGATGTTTCCCTCACTCCTACTAGTGAATCTAATGTAACACACACCCATAAAATGCGAACCACCCCGTGATGTTTTCCTCACTCCTACTAGTGAATCTAATGTAACACACACCCATACAATGCGCACGACCCCGTGATGTTTTCCTCACTCCTACTAGTGAAGCTAATGTAACACACACCCAAACAATGCGCACCACCCCGTGATGTTTTTCTCACTCCTACTAGTGAATGTAATGTAACACACACCCATACAATGCGCACCACCCCGTGATGTTTTTCTCACTCCTACTAGTGAATGTAATGTAACACACACCCATACAATGCGCACCACCCCGTGATGTTTTTCTCACTCCTACTAGTGAATGTAATGTAACACACACCCATACAATGCGCACGACCCCGTGATGTTTTTCTCACTCCTACTAGTGAATGTAATGTAACACACACCCATACAATGCACACGACCCCGTGATGTTTTTCTCACTCCTACTAGTGAATGTAATGTAACACACACCCATACAATGCGCACCACCCCGTGATGTTTTTCTCACTCCTACTAGTGAATCTAATGTAACACACACCCATACCATGCGCACCACCCCGTGATGTTTTTCTCACTCCTACTAGTGAATCTAATGTAACACACACCCATACAATGCACACCACCCCGTGATGTTTTCCTCACTCCTACTAGTGAATCTAATGTAACACACACCCATAAAATGCGAACCACCCCGTGATGTTTTCTTCACTCCTACTAGTGAATCTAATGTAACACACACCCATACAATGCGCACGACCCCGTGATGTTTTCCTCACTCCTACTAGTGAATCTAATGTAACACACACCCATACAATGCGCACCACCCCGTGATGTTTTCCTCACTCCTACTAGTGAATCTAATGTAACACACACCCATACAATGCGCACCACCCCGTGATGTTTTTCTCACTCCTACTAGTGAATGTAATGTATCACACACCCATACAATGCGCACCACCCCGTGATGTTTTTCTCACTCCTACTAGTGAATGTAATGTAACACACACCCATACAATGCGCACCACCCCGTGATGTTTTTCTCACTCCTACTTGTGAATGTAATGTAACACACACCCATACAATGCGCACCACCCCGTGATGTTTTTCTCACTCCTACTAGTGAATGTAATGTAACACACACCCATACAATGCGCACCACCCTGTGATGTTTTTCTCACTCCTACTAGTGAATGTAATGTAACACACACCCATACAATGCGCACCACCCCGTGATGTTTTTCTCACTAATAGTAGTGAATGTAATGTAAAACACACCCATACAATGCGCACCACCCCGTGATGTTTTTCTCACTCCTACTAGTTAATGTAATGTAACACACACCCATACAATGCGCACCACCCCGTGATGTTTTTCTCACTAATAGTAGTGAATGTAATGTAACACACACCCATACAATGCGCACCACCCCGTGATGTTTTTCTCATTCCTACTAGTGAATGTAATGTAACACACACCCATACAATGCGCACCACCCCGTGATGTTTTTCTCACTCCTACTAGTGAATGTAATGTAACACACACCCATACAATGCGCACCACCCCGTGATGTTTTTCTCACTTCTACTAGTGAATGTAATGTAACACACACCCATACAATGCGCACGACCCCGTTATGTTTTTCTCACTCCTACTAGTGAATCTAATGTAACACACACCCATACAATGCGCACCACCCCGTGATGTTTTTCTCACTCCTACTAGTGAATGTAATGTAACACACACCCATACAATGCGCACCACCCCGTGATGTTTTTCTCACTCCTACTAGTGACTCTAATGTAACACACACCCATACAATGCGCACCACCCTGTGATGTTTTTCTCACTCCTACTAGTGAATCTAATGTAACACACACCCATACAATGCGAACCACCCCGTGATGTTTTCCTCACTCCTACTAGTGAATCTAATGTAACACACACCCATACAATGCGCACGACCCCGTGATGTTTTCCTCACTCCTTCTAGTGAATCTAATGTAACACACACCCATACAATGCGCACCACCCCGTGATGTTTTCCTCACTCCTACTAGTGAATCTAATGTAACACACACCCATACAATGCGCACCACCCCGTGATGTTTTTCTCACTCCTACTAGTGAATGTAATGTAACACACATCCATACAATGCGCACCACCCCGTGATGTTTTTCTCACTCCTACTAGTGAATGTAATGTAACACACACCCATACAATGCGCACCACCCCGTGATGTTTTTCTCACTCCTACTAGTGAATGTAATGTAACACACACCCATACAATGCGCACCACCCCGTGATGTTTTTCTCACTCCTACTAGTGAATGTAATGTAACACACACCCATACAATGCGCACCACCCCGTGATGTTTTTCTCACTCCTACTAGTGAATGTAATGTAACACACACCCATACAATGCGCACCACCCCGTGATGTTTTTCTCACTCCTACTAGTGAAGCTAATTTAACACACACCCATACAATGCGCACCACCCCGTGATGTTTTTCTCACTCCTACTAGTGAATGTAATGTAACACACACCCATACAATGCGCACCACCCCGTGATGTTTTTCTCACTAATAGTAGTGAATGTAATGTAACACACACCCATACAATGCGCACCACCCCGTGATGTTTTTCTCACTCCTACTAGTGAATGTAATGTAACACACACCCATACAATGCGCACCACCCCGTGATGTTTTTCTCACTCCTACTAGTGAAGCTAATGTAACACACACCCATACAATGCGAACCACCCCGTGATGTTTTTCTCACTCCTACTAGTGAATGTAATGTAACACACACCCATACAATGCGCACCACCCCGTGATGTTTTTCTCACTAATAGTAGTGAATGTAATGTAACACACACCCATACAATGCGCACCACCCCGTGATGATTTTCTCACTCCTACTAGTGAATGTAATGTAACACACACCCATACAATGCGCACCACCCTGTGATGTTTTTCTCACTCCTACTTGTGAATGTAATGTAACACACACCCATACAATGCGCACGACCCCGTGATGTTTTTCTCACTCCTACTAGTGAATCTAATGTAACACACACCCATACAATGCGCACCACCCCGTAATGTTTTTCTCACTCCTACTAGTGAATGTAATGTAACACACACCCATACAATGCGCACCACCCCGTGATGTTTTTCTCACTCCTACTAGTGAATCTAATGTAACACACACCCATACAATGCGCACCACCCTGTGATGTTTTTCTCACTCCTACTAGTGAATCTAATGTAACACACACCCATACAATGCGCACCACCCCGTGATGTTTTCCTCACTCCTACTAGTGAATCTAATGTAACACACACCCATAAAATGCGAACCACCCCGTGATGTTTTCCTCACTCCTACTAGTGAATCTAATGTAACACACACCCATACAATGCGCACGACCCCGTGATGTTTTCCTCACTCCTACTAGTGAATCTAATGTAACACACACCGATACAATGCGCATCACCCCGTGATGTTTTCCTCACGCCTACTAGTGAATCTAATGTAACACACACCCATACAATGCGCACCACCCCGTGATGTTTTCTTCACTCCTACTAGTGAATGTAATGTAACACACATCCATACAATGCGCACCACCCCGTGATGTTTTTCTCACTCCTACTAGTGAATGTAATGTAACACACAACCACACAATGCGCACCACCCCGTGATGTTTTTCTCACTCCTACTAGTGAATGTAATGTAACACACACCCATACAATGCGCACCACCCCGTGATGTTTTTCTCACTCCTACTAGTGAATCTAATGTAACACACACCCATACAAGGCGCACCACCCCGTGATGTTTTTCTCACTCCTACTAGTGAAGCTAATGTAACACACACCCATACAATGCGCACCACCCCGTGATGTTTTTCTCACTCCTACTAGTGAAGCTAATGTAACACACACCCATACAATGCGAACCACCCCGTGATGTTTTTCTCACTCCTACTAGTGAATGTAATGTAACACACACCCATACAATGCGCACCACCCCGTGATGTTTTTCTCACTAATAGTAGTGAATGTAATGTAACACACACCCATACAATGCGCACCACCCCGTGATGTTTTTCTCACTCCTACTAGTGAATGTAATGTAACACACACCCATACAATGCGCACCACCCCGTGATGTTTTTCTCACTCCTACTAGTGAATGTAATGTAACACACACCCATACAATGCGCACCACCCCGTGATGTTTTTCTCACTCCTACTAGTGAATGTAATGTAACACACACCCATACAATGCGCACCACCCCGTGATGTTTTTCTCACTCCTACTAGTGAATCTAATGTAACACACACCCATACAATGCGCACCACCCCGTGATGTTTTTCTCACTCCTACTAGTGAATGTAATGTAACACACACCCATACAATGCGCACCACCCGATGATGTTTTTCTCACTCCTACTAGTGAAGCTAATGTAACACACACCCATACAATGCGCACCACCCCGTGATGTTTTTCTCACTCCTACTAGTGAATGTAATGTAACACACACCCATACAATGCGCACCACCCCGTGATGTTTTTCTCACTCCTACTAGTGAATGTAATGTAACACACACCCATACAATGCGCACCACCCCGTGATGTTTTTCTCACTTCTACTAGTGAATGTACTGTAACACACACCCATACAATGTGCACCACCCCGTGATGTTTTTCTCACTCCTACTAGTGAATGTAATGTAACACACACCCATACAATGCGCACCTCCCCGTGATGTTTTTCTCAATCCTACTAGTGAATGTAATGTAACACACACCCATACAATGCGCACCACCCCGTGATGTTTTTCTCACTCCTACTAGTGAATCTAATGTAAAACACAACCATACAATGCGCACCACCCCGTGATGTTTTTCTCACTCCTACTAGTGAATCTAATGTAACACACACCCATACAATGTGCACCACCCCGTGATGTTTTCATCACTCCTACTAGTGAATCTAATGTAACACAAACCCATAAAATGCGAACCACCCCGTGATGTTTTCCTCACTCCTACTAGTGAATCTAATGTAACACACACCCATACAATGCGCACGACCCCGTGATGTTTTCCTCACTCCTACTAGTGAATCTAATGTAACACACACCCATACAATGCGCACCACCCCGTGATGTTTTCCTCACTCCTACTAGTGAATCTAATGTAACACACACCCATACAATGCGCACCACCCCGTGATGTTTTTCTCACTCCTACTAGTGAATGTAATGTAACACACACCCATACAATGCGCACCACCCCGTGATGTTTTTCTCACTCCTACTAGTGAATGTAATGTAACACACACCCATACAATGCGCACCACCCCGTGATGTTTTTCTCACTCCTACTAGTGAATCTAATGTAACACACACCCATACAATGCGCACCACCCCGTGATGTTTTTCTCACTCCTACTAGTGAATCTAATGTAACACACACCCATACAATGCGCACCACCCCGTGATGTTTTTCTCACTCCTACTAGTGAATCTAATGTAACACACACCCATACAATGCGCACCACCCCGTGATGTTTTCCTCACTCCTACTAGTGAATCTACTGTAACACACACCCATAAAATGCGAACCACCCCGTGATGTTTTCCTCACTCCTACTAGTGAATCTAATGTAACACACACCCATACAATGCGCACGACCCCGTGATGTTTTCCTCACTCCTACTAGTGAATCTAATGTAACACACACCCATACAATGCGCACCACCCCGTGATGTTTTCCTCACTCCTACTAGTGAATCTAATGTAACACACACCCATACAATGCGCACCACCCCGTGATGTTTTTCTCACTCCTACTAGTGAATGTAATGTAACACACACCCATACAATGCGCACCACCCCGTGATGTTTTTCTCACTCCTACTAGTGAATGTAATGTAACACACACCCATACAATGCGCACCACCCCGTGATGTTTTTCTCACTCCTACTAGTGAATGTAATGTAACACACACCCATACAATGCGCACCACCCCGTGATGTTTTTCTCACTCCTACTAGTGAATCTAATGTAACACACACCCATACAATGCGCACCACCCCGTGATGTTTTTCTCACTCCTACTAGTGAATGTAATGTAACACACACCCATACAATGCGCACCACCACCCCGTGATGTTTTTCTCACTCCTACTAGTGAAGCTAATGTAACACACACCCATACAATGCGCACCACCCCGTGATGTTTTTCTCACTCCTACTAGTGAATGTAATGTAACACACACCCATACAATGCGCACCACCCCGTGATGTTTTTCTCACTCCTACTAGTGAATGTAATGTAACACACACCCATACAATGCGCACCACCCCGTGATGTTTTTCTCACTTCTACTAGTGAATGTACTGTAACACACACCCATACAATGCGCACCACCCCGTGATGTTTTTCTCACTCCTACTAGTGAATGTAATGTAACACACACCCATACAATGCGCACCTCCCCGTGATGTTTTTCTCAATCCTACTAGTGAATGTAATGTAACACACACCCATACAATGCGCACCACCCCGTGATGTTTTTCTCACTCCTACTAGTGAATCTAATGTAACACACACCCATACAATGCGCACCACCCCGTGATGTTTTTCTCACTCCTACTAGTGAATCTAATGTAACACACACCCATACAATGCGCACCACCCCGTGATGTTTTCATCACTCCTACTAGTGAATCTAATGTAACACAAACCCATATAATGCGAACCACCCCGTGATGTTTTCCTCACTCCTACTAGTGAATCTAATGTAACACACACCCATACAATGCGCACGACCCCATGATGTTTTCCTCACTCCTACTAGTGAATCTAATGTAACACACACCCATACAATGCGCACCACCCCGTGATGTTTTCCTCACTCCTACTAGTGAATCTAATGTAACACACACCCATACAATGCGCACCACCCCGTGATGTTTTTCTCACTCCTACTAGTGAATGTAATGTAACACACACCCATACAATGCGCACCACCCCGTGATGTTTTTCTCACTCCTACTAGTGAATGTAATGTAACACACACCCATACAATGCGCACCACCCCGTGATGTTTTTCTCACTCCTACTAGTGAATCTAATGTAACACACACCCATACAATGCGCCCCACCCCGTGATGTTTTTCTCACTCCTACTAGTGAATCTAATGTAACACACACCCATACAATGCGCACCACCCCGTGATGTTTTTCTCACTCCTACTAGTGAATCTAATGTAACACACACCCATACAATGCGCACCACCCCGTGATGTTTTCCTCACTCCTACTAGTGAATCTAATGTAACACACACCCATAAAATGCGAACCACCCCGTGATGTTTTCCTCACTCCTACTAGTGAATCTAATGTAACACACACCCATACAATGCGCACGACCCCGTGATGTTTTCCTCACTCCTACTAGTGAATCTAATGTAACACACACCCATACAATGCGCACCACCCCGTGATGTTTTCCTCACTCCTACTAGTGAATCTAATGTAACACACACCCATACAATGCGCACCACCCCGTGATGTTTTTCTCACTCCTACTAGTGAATGTAATGTAACACACACCCATACAATGCGCACCACCCCGTGATGTTTTTCTCACTCCTACTAGTGAATGTAATGTAACACACACCCATACAATGCGCACCACCCCGTGATGTTTTTCTCACTCCTACTAGTGAATGTAATGTAACACACACCCATACAATGCGCACCACCCCGTGATGTTTTTCTCACTCCTACTAGTGAATGTAATGTAACACACACCCATACAATGCGCACCACCCCGTGATGTTTTTCTCACTCCTACTAGTGAATCTAATGTAACACACACCCATACAATGCGCACCACCCCGTGATGTTTTTCTCACTCCTACTAGTGAATCTAATGTAACACACACCCATACAATGCGCACCACCCCGTGATGTTTTTCTCACTCTTACTAGTGAATGTAATGTAACACACACCCATACAATGCGCACCACCCCATGATGTTTTTCTCACTCCTACTAGTGAATGTAATGTAACACACACCCATACAATGCGCACCCCCCCGTGATGTTTTCCTCACTCCTACTAGTGAATCTAATGTAACACACACCCATAAAATGCGCACCACCCCGTGATGTTTTTCTCACTTCTACTAGTGAATGTACTGTAACACACACCCATACAATGCGCACCACCCCGTGATGTTTTTCTCACTCCTACTAGTGAATGTAATGTAACACACACCCATACAATGCGCACCTCCCCGTGATGTTTTTCTCACTCCTACTAGTGAATGTAATGTAACACACACCCATACAATGCGCACCACCCCGTGATGTTTTTCTCACTCCTACTAGTGAATCTAATGTAACACACACCCATACAATGCGCACCACCCCGTGATGTTTTTCTCACTCCTACTAGTGAATGTAATGTAACACACACCCATACAATGCGCACCCCCCCGTGATGTTTTCCTCACTCCTACTAGTGAATCTAATGTAACACACACCCATAAAATGCGAACCACCCCGTGATGTTTTCCTCACTCCTACTAGTGAATCTAATGTAACACACACCCATACAATGCGCACGACCCCGTGATGTTTTCCTCACTCCTACTAGTGAATCTAATGTAACACACACCCATACAATGCGCACCTCCCCGTGATGTTTTCCTCACTCCTACTAGTGAATCTAATGTAACACACACCCATACAATGCGCACCACCCCGTGATGTTTTTCTCACTCCTACTAGTGAATGTAATGTAACACACACCCATACAATGCGCACCACCCCGTGATGTTTTTCTCACTCCTACTAGTGAATGTAATGTAACACACACCCATACAATGCGCACCACCCCGTGATGTTTTTCTCACTCCTACTAGTGAATCTAATGTAACACACACCCATACAATGCGCACCACCCCGTGATGTTTTTCTCACTCCTACTAGTGAATCTAATGTAACACACACCCATACAATGCGCACCACCCCGTGATGTTTTTCTCACTCCTACTAGTGAATCTAATGTAACACACACCCATACAATGCGCACCACCCCGTGATGTTTTCCTCACTCCTACTAGTGAATCTAATGTAACACACACCCATAAAATGCGAACCACCCCGTGATGTTTTCCTCACTCCTACTAGTGAATCTATTGTAACACATACCCATACAATGCGCACGACCCCGTGATGTTTTCCTCACTCCTACTAGTGAATCTAATGTAACACACACCCATACAATGCGCACCACCCCTTGATGTTTTCCTCACTCCTACTAGTGAATCTAATGTAACACACACCCATACAATGCACACCACCCCGTGATGTTTTTCTCACTCCTACTAGTGAATGTAATGTAACACACACCCATACAATGCGCACCACCCCGTGATGTTTTTCTCACTCCTACTAGTGAATGTAATGTAACACACACCCATACAATGCGCACCACCCCGTGATGTTTTTCTCACTCCTACTAGTGAATGTAATGTAACACACACCCATACAATGCGCACCACCCCGTGATGTTTTTCTCACTCCTACTAGTGAATCTAATGTAACACACACCCATACAATGCGCACCACCCCGTGATGTTTTTCTCACTCCTACTAGTGAATGTAATGTAACACACACCCATACAATGCGCACCACCCCGTGATGTTTTTCTCACTCCTACTAGTGAATGTAATGTAACACACACCCATACAATGCGCACCACCCCGTGATGTTTTTCTCACTCCTACTAGTGAATGTAATGTAACACACACCCATACAATGCGCACCACCCCGTGATGTTTTTCTCACTCTTACTAGTGAGTGTAATATAACACACACCCATACAATGCGCACCACCCCGTGATGTTTTTCTCACTCCTACTAGTGAATGTAATGTAACACACACCCATACAATGAGCACCACCCCGTGATGTTTTTCTCACTCCTACTAGTGAATGTAATGTAACACACACCCATACAATGCGCACCACCCCGTGATGTTTTTCTCACTTCTACTAGTGAATGTACTGTAACACACACCCATACAATGCGCACCACCCCGTGATGTTTTTCTCACTCCTACTAGTGAATGTAATGTAACACACACCCATACAATGCGCACCTCCCCGTGATGTTTTTCTCAATCCTACTAGTGAATGTAATGTAACACACACCCATACAATGCGCACCACCCCGTGATGTTTTTCTCACTCGTACTAGTGAATCTAATGTAACACACACCCATACAATGCGCACCACCCCGTGATGTTTTCATCACTCCTACTAGTGAATCTAATGTAACACAAACCCATAAAATGCGAACCACCCCGTGATGTTTTCCTCACTCCTACTAGTGAATCTAATGTAACACACACCTATACAATGCGCACGACCCCGTGATGTTTTCCTCACTCCTACTAGTGAATCTAATGTAACACACACCCATACAATGCGCACCACACCGTGATGTTTTCCTCACTCCTACTAGTGAATCTAATGTAACACACACCCATACAATGCGCACCACCCCGTGATGTTTTTCTCACTCCTACTAGTGAATGTAATGTAACACACACCCATACAATGCGCACCACCCCGTGATGTTTTTCTCACTCCTACTAGTGAATGTAATGTAACACACACCCATACAATGCGCACCACCCCGTGATGTTTTTCTCACTCCTACTAGTGAATCTAATGTAACACACACCCATACAATGCGCACCACCCCGTGATGTTTTTCTCACTCCTACTAGTGAATCTAATGTAACACACACCCATACAATGCGCACCACCCCGTGATGTTTTTCTCACTCCTACTAGTGAATCTAATGTAACACACACCCATACAATGCGCACCACCCCGTGATGTTTTCCTCACTCCTACTAGTGAATCTAATGTAACACACACCCATACAATGCGCACCACCCCGTGATGTTTTTCTCACTCCTAGTAGTGAATGTAATGTAACACACACCCATACAATGCGCACCACCCCGTGATGTTTTTCTCACTCCTACTAGTGAATGTAATGTAACACACACCCATACAATGCGCACCACCCCGTGATGTTTTTCTCACTCCTACTAGTGAATCTAATGTAACACACACCCATACAATGCGCACCACCCCGTGATGTTTTTCTCACTCCTACTAGTGAATCTAATGTAACACACACCCATACAATGCGCACCACCCCGTGATGTTTTTCTCACTCCTACTAGTGAATCTAATGTAACACACACCCATACAATGCGCACCACCCCGTGATGTTTTCCTCACTCCTACTAGTGAATCTAATGTAACACACACCCATACAATGCGCACGACCCCGTGATGTTTTTCTCACTCCTACTAGTGAATCTAATGTAACACACACCCATACAATGCGCACCACCCCGTGATGTTTTCATCACTCCTACTAGTGAATCTAATGTAACACAAACCCATAAAATGCGAACCACCCCGTGATGTTTTCCTCACTCCTACTAGTGAATCTAATGTAACACACACCCATACAATGCGCACGACCCCGTGATGTTTTCCTCACTCCTACTAGTGAATCTAATGTAACACACACCCATACAATGCGCACCACACCGTGATGTTTTCCTCACTCCTACTAGTGAATCTAATGTAACACACACCCATACAATGCGCACCACCCCATGATGTTTTTCTCACTCCTACTAGTGAATGTAATGTAACACACACCCATACAATGCGCACCACCCCGTGATGTTTTTCTCACTCCTACTAGTGAATGTAATGTAACACACACCCATACAATGCGCACCACCCCGTGATGTTTTTCTCACTCCTACTAGTGAATCTAATGTAACACACACCCATACAATGCGCACCACCCCGTGATGTTTTTCTCACTCCTACTAGTGAATCTAATGTAACACACACCCATACAATGCGCACCACCCCGTGATGTTTTTCTCACTCCTACTAGTGAATCTAATGTAACACACACCCATACAATGCGCACCACCCCGTGATGTTTTCCTCACTCCTACTAGTGAATCTAATGTAACACACACCCATAAAATGCGAACCACCCCGTGATGTTTTCCTCACTCCTACTAGTGAATCTAATGTAACACACACCCATACAATGCGCACGACCCCGTGATGTTTTCCTCACTCCTACTAGTGAATCTAATGTAACACACACCCATACAATGCGCACCACCCGTGATGTTTTCCTCACTCCTACTAGTGAATCTAATGTAACACACACCCATACAATGCGCACCACCCCGTGATGTTTTTCTCACTCCTACTAGTGAATGTAATGTAACACACACCCATAAAATGCGCACCACCCCGTGATGTTTTTCTCACTCCTACTAGTGAATGTAATGTAACACACACCCATACAATGCGCACCACCCCGTGATGTTTTTCTCACTCCCACTAGTGAATGTAATGTAACACACACCCATACAATGCGCACCACCCCGTGATGTTTTTCTCACTCCTACTAGTGAATGTAATGTAACACACACCCATACAATGCGCACCACCCCGTGATGTTTTTCTCACTCCTACTAGTGAATCTAATGTAACACACACCCATACAATGCGCACCACCCCGTGATGTTTTTCTCACTCCTACTAGTGAATCTAATGTAACACACACCCATACAATGCGCACCACCCCGTGATGTTTTTCTCACTCTTACTAGTGAATGTAATATAACACACACCCATACAATGCGCACCACCCCGTGATGTTTTTCTCACTCCTACTAGTGAATGTAATGTAACACACACCCATACAATGCGCACCACCCCGTGATGTTTTTCTCACTCCTACTAGTGAATCTAATGTAACACACACCCATACAATGCGCACCACCCCGTGATGTTTTCCTCACTCCTACTAGTGAATCTAATGTAACACACACCCATACAATGCGCACGACCCCGTGATGTTTTCCTCACTCCTACTAGTGAATGTAACGTAACACACACCCATACAATGCGCACCACCCCGTGATGTTTTCCTCACTCCTACTAGTGAATCTAATGTAACACACACCCATACAATGCGCACCACCCCGTGATGTTTTTCTCACTCCTACTAGTGAATGTAATGTAACACACACCCATACAATGCGCACCACCCCGTGATGTTTTTCTCACTCCTACTAGTGAATGTAATGTAACACACACCCATACAATGCGCACCACCCCGTGATGTTTTTCTCACTCCTACTAGTGAATCTAATGTAACACACACCCATACAATGCGCACCACCCCGTGATGTTTTTCTCACTCTTACTAGTGAATGTAATATAACACACACCCATACAATGCGCACCACCCCGTGATGTTTTTCTCACTCCTACTAGTGAATGTAATGTAACACACACCCATACAATGCGCACCACCCCGTGATGTTTTTCTCACTCCTACTAGTGAATGTAATGTAACACACACCCATACAATGCGCACCACCCCGTGATGTTTTTCTCACTTCTACTAGTGAATGTACTGTAACACACACCCCTACAATGCGCACCACCCCGTGATGTTTTTCTCAATCCTACTAGTGAATGTAATGTAACACACACCCATACAATGCGCACCTCCCCGTGATGTTTTTCTCAATCCTACTAGTGAATGTAATGTAACACACACCCATACAATGCGCACCACCCCGTGATGTTTTTCTCACTCCTACTAGTGAATCTAATGTAACACACACCCATACAATGCGCACCACCCCGTGATGTTTTTCTCACTCCTACTAGTGAATCTAATGTAACACACACCCATACAATGCGCACCCCCCCGTGATGTTTTCCTCACTCCTACTAGTGAATCTAATGTAACACACACCCATAAAATGCGAACCACACCGTGATGTTTTCCTCACTCCTACTAGTGAATCTAATGTAACACACACCCATACAATGCGCACGACCCCGTGATGTTTTCCTCACTCCTACTAGTGAATCTAATGTAACACACACCCATACAATGCGCACCACCCCGTGATGTTTTCCTCACTCCTACTAGTGAATCTAATGTAACACACACCCATACAATGCGCACCACCCCGTGATGTTTTTCTCACTCCTACTAGTGAATGTAATGTAACACACACCCATACAATGCGCACCACCCCGTGATGTTTTTCTCACTCCTACTAGTGAATGTAATGTAACACACACCCATACAATGCGCACCACCCCGTGATGTTTTTCTCACTCCTACTAGTGAATCTAATGTAACACACACCCATACAATGCGCACCACCCCGTGATGTTTTTCTCACTCCTACTAGTGAATCTAATGTAACACACACCCATAAAATGCGCACCACCCCGTGATGTTTTTCTCACTCCTACTAGTGAATCTAATGTAACACACACCCATACAATGCGCACCACCCCGTGATTTTTTCCTCACTCCTACTAGTGAATCTAATGTAACACACACCCATAAAATGCGAACCACCCCGTGATGTTTTCCTCACTCCTACTAGTGAATCTAATGTAACACACACCCATACAATGCGCACGACCCCGTGATGTTTTCCTCACTCCTACTAGTGAATCTAATGTAACACACACCCATACAATGCGCACCACCCCGTGATGTTTTCCTCACTCCTACTAGTGAATCTAATGTAACACACACCCATACAATGCGCACCACCCCGTGATGTTTTTCTCACTCCTACTAGTGAATGTAATGTAACACACACCCATACAATGCGCACCACCCCGTGATGTTTTTCTCACTCCTACTAGTGAATGTAATGTAACACACACCCATACAATGCGCACCACCCCGTGATGTTTTTCTCACTCCTACTAGTGAATGTAATGTAACACACACCCATACAATGCGCACCACCCCGTGATGTTTTTCTCACTCCTACTAGTGAATGTAATGTAACACACACCCATACAATGCGCACCACCCCGTGATGTTTTTCTCACTCCTACTAGTGAATGTAATGTAACACACACCCATGCAGTGCGCACCACCCCGTGATGTTTTTCTCACTCCTACTAGTGAATGTAATGTAACACACACCCATACAGTGCGCACGACCCCGTGATGTTTTCCTCACTCCTACTAGTGAATCTAATGTAACACACAACCATAGAGTGCGCACGACCCCGTGATGTTTTCCTCACTCCTACTAGTGCATCTAATGTAACACACACCCATACAATGCGCACCACCCCGTGATGTTTTCCTCACTCCTACTAGTGAATCTAATGTAACACACACCCATACAATGCGCACCACCCCGTGATGTTTTTCTCACTCCTACTAGTGAATGTAATGTAACACACACCCATACAATGCGCACCGCGCCGTGATGTTTTCTCACTCCTACTAGTGAATGTAATGTAACACAAACCCATACAATGCGCACCACCCCTTGATGTTTTTCTCACTCCTACTAGTGAATGTAATGTAACACACACCCATACAATGCGCACCACCCGGTGATGATTTTCTCACTCCTACTAGTGAATGTAATGTAACACACACCCATACAATGCGCACCACCCCGTGATGTTTTTCTCACTCCTACTAGTGAATGTAATGTAACACACACCCATACAATGCGCACCACCCCGTGATGTTTTTCTCACTCCTACTAGTGAAGCTAATGTAACACACACCCAAACAATGCGCACCACCCCGTGATGTTTTTCTCACTCCTACTAGTGAATGTAATGTAACACACACCCATACAATGCGAACCACCCCATGATGTTTTTCTCACTCCTACTAGTGAATGTAATGTAACACACACCCATACAATGCGAACCACCCCGTGATGTTTTTCTCACTCCTACTAGGGAATGTATTGTAACACACACCCATACAATGCGCATCACCCCGTGATGTTTTTCTCACTCCTACTAATGAATCTAATGTAACACACACCCATACAATGCGCACCACCCCGTGATGTTTTCCTCACTCCTACTAGTGAATCTAATGTAACACACACCCATAAAATGCGAACCACCCCGTGATGTTTTCCTCACTCCTACTAGTGAATCTAATGTAACACACACCCATACAATGCGCACGACCCCGTGATGTTTTCCTCACTCCTACTAGTGAATCTAATGTAACACACACCCATACAATGCGCACCACCCCGTGATGTTTTCCTCACTCCTAATAGTGAATCTAATGTAACACACACCCATACAATGCGCACCACCCCGTGATGTTTTTCTCACTCCTACTAGTGAATGTAATGTAACACACACCCATACAATGCGCACCACCCCGTGATGTTTTTCTCACTCCTACTAGTGAATGTAATGTAACACACACCCATACAATGCGCACCACCCCGTGATGTTTTTCTCACTAATAGTAGTGAATGTAATGTAACACACACCCATACAATGCGCACCACCCCGTGATGTTTTTCTCACTCCTACTAGTGAATGTAATGTAACACACACCCATACAATGCGCACCACCCCGTGATGTTTTTCTCACTCCTACTAGTGAATGTAATGTAACACACCCCATACAATGCGCACTACCCCGTGATGTTTTTCTCACTCCTACTAGTGAATGTAATGTAACACACACCCATACAATGCGCACCACCCTGTGATGTTTTTCTCACTCCTATTAGTGAAGCTAATGTAACACACACCCATACAATGCGAACCACCCCGTGATGTATTTCTCACTCCTACTAGTGAATGTAATGTAACACACACCCATACAATGCGCACCACCCCGTGATGTTTTTCTCACTAATAGTAGTGAATGTAATGTAACACACACCCATACAATGCGCACCACCTCGTGATGTTTTTCTCACTCCTACTAGTGAATCTAATGTAACACACACCCATACAATGCGCACAACCCCGTGATGTGTTTCTCACTCCTACTAGTGAAGCTAATGTAACACACACCCATACAATGCGCACCACCACGTGATGTTTTTCTCACTCCTACTAGTGAATGTAATGTAACACACACCCATACAATGCGCACCACCCCGTGATGTTTTTCTCACTCCTACTAGTGAATGTAATGTAACACACACCCATACAATGCGCACCACCCCGTGATGTTTTTCTCACTCCTACTAGTGAATGTACTGTAACACACACCCATACAATGCGCACCACCCCGTGATGTTTTTCTGACTCCTACTAGTGAATGTAATGTAACACACACCCATACAATGCGCACCTCCCCGTGATGTTTTTCTCACTCCTACTAGTGAATGTAATGTAACACACACCCATACAATGCGCACCACCCCGTGATGTTTTTCTCACTCCTACTAGTGAATGTAATGTAACACACACCCATACAATGCGCACCACCCCGGGATGTTTTTCTCACTCCTACTAGTGAATGTAATGTAACACACACCCATACAATGCGCACCACCCCGTGATGTTTTTCTCACTCCTACTAGTGAAGCTAATGTAACACACACCCAAACAATGCGCACCACCCCGTGATGTTTTTCTCACTCCTACTAGTGAATGTAATGTAACACACACCCATACAATGCGCACCACCCCGTGATGTTTTTCTCACTCCTACTAGTGAATGTAATGTAACACACACCCATACAATGCGCACCACCCCGTGATGTTTTTCTCACTCCTACTAGTGAATGTAATGTAACACACACCCATACAATGCGCACGACCCCGTGATGTTTTTCTCACTCCTACTAGTGAATCTAATGTAACACACACCCATACAATGCGCACCACCCCGTGATGTTTTTCTCACTCCTACTAGTGAATGTAATGTAACACACACCCATACAATGCGCACCACCCCGTGATGTTTTCCTCACTCCTACTAGTGAATCTAATGTAACACACACCCATAATGCGAACCACCCCGTGATGTTTTCCTCACTCCTACTAGTGAATCTAATGTAACACACACCCATACAATGCGCACGACCCCGTGATGTTTTCCTCACTCCTACTAGTGAATCTAATGTAACACACACCCATACAATGCGCACCACCCCGGGATGTTTTCCTCACTCCTACTAGTGAATCTAATGTAACACACACCCATACAATGCGCACCATCCCGTGATGTTTTTCTCACTCCTACTAGTGAATGTAATGTAACACACACCCATACAATGCGCACCACCCCGTGATGTTTTTCTCACTCCTACTAGTGAACGTAATGTAACACACACCCATACAATGCGCACCACCCCGTGATGTTTTTCTCACTCCTACTAGTGAATGTAATGTAACACACACCCATACAATGCGCACCACCCCGTGATGTTTTTCTCACTCCTACTAGTGAATGTAATGTAACACACACCCATACAATGCGCACCACCCCGTGATGTTTTTCTCACTCCTACTAGTGAATGTAATGTAACACACACCCATACAATGCGCACCACCCCGTGATGTTTTTCTCACTAATAGTAGTGAATGTAATGTAACACACACCCATACAATGCGCACCACCCCGTGATGTTTTTCTCACTCCTACTAGTGAATATAATGTAACACACACCCATACAATGCGCACCACCCCGTGATGTTTTTCTCACTCCTACTAGTGAATGTAATGTAACACACACCCATACAATGCGCACCACCCCGTGATGTTTTTCTCACTCCTACTAGTGAATGTAATGTAACACACACCCATACAATGCGCACCACCCCGTGATGTTTTCCTCACTCCTACTAGTGGATCTAATGTAACACACACCCATAAAATGCGAACCACCCCGTGATGTTTTCCTCACTCC
Source organism: Cavia porcellus (assembly GCF_034190915.1). NCBI lineage: Eukaryota > Metazoa > Chordata > Mammalia > Rodentia > Caviidae > Cavia > Cavia porcellus. The sequence goes on from NW_026947601.1 coordinate 109,006, forward strand.
TACTAGTGAATCTAATGTAACACACACCCATACAATGCGCACGACCCCGTGATGTTTTCCTCACTCCTACTAGTGAATCTAATGTAACACACACCCATACAATGCGCACCACCCCGTGATGTTTTCCTCACTCCTACTAGTGAATCTAATGTAACACACACCCATACAATGCGCACCACCCCGTGATGTTTTTCTCACTCCTACTAGTGAATGTAATGTAACACACACCCATACAATGCGCACCACCCCGTGATGTTTTTCTCACTCCTACTAGTGAATGTAATGTAACACGCACCCATACAATGCGCACCACCCCGTGATGTTTTTCTCACTCCTACTAGTGAATGTAATGTAACACACACCCATACAATGCGCACCACCCCGTGATGTTTTTCTCACTCCTACTAGTGAATGTAATGTAACACACACCCATACAATGCGCACCACCCCGTGATGTTTTTCTCAGTCCTACTAGTGAATGTAATGTAACACACACACATACAATGCGCACCACCCCATGATGTTTTCTCACTCCTACTAGTGAATCTAATGTAACACACACCCATACAATGCGAACCACCCCGTGATGTTTTTCTCACTCCTACTAGTGAATGTAATGTAACACACACCCATACAATGCGCACCACCCCGTGATGTTTTTCTCACTAATAGTAGTGAATGTAATGTAACACACACCCATACAATGCGCACCACCCAGTGATGTTTTTCTCACTCCTACTAGTGAATATAATGTAACACACACCCATACAATGCGCACCACCCCGTGATGTTTTTCTCACTCCTACTAGTGAATGTAATGTAACACACACCCATACAATGCGCACCACCCCGTGATGTTTTTCTCACTCCTACTAGTGAATGTAATGTAACACACACCCATACAATGCGCACGACCCCGTGATGTTTTTCTCACTCCTACTAGTGAATCTAATGTAACACACACCCATACAATGCGCACCACCCCGTGATGTTTTTCTCACTCCTACTAGTGAATGTAATGTAACACACACCCATACAATGCGCACCACCCCGTGATGTTTTTCTCACTCCTACTAGTGAATCTAATGTAACACACACCCATACAATGCGCACCACCCCGTGATGTGTTTCTCACTCCTACTAGTGAATGTAATGTAACACACACCCATACAATGCGCACCACCACGTGATGTTTTCCTCACTCCTACTAGTGAATCTAATGTAACACACACCCATACAATGCGAACCACCCCGTGATGTTTTCCTCACTCCTACTAGTGAATCTAATGTAACACACACCCATACAATGCGCACGACCCCGTGATGTTTTCCTCACTCCTACTAGTGAATCTAATGTAACACACACCCATACAATGCGCACCACCCCGTGATGTGTTCCTCACTCCTACTAGTGAATCTAATGTAACACACACCCATACAATGCGCACCACCCCGTGATGTTTTCCTCACTCCTACTAGTGAATGTAATGTAACACACACCCATACAATGCGCACCACCCCGTGATGTTTTTCTCACTCCTACTAGTGAATGTAATGTAACACACACCCATACAATGCGCACCACCCCGTGATGTTTTTCTCACTCCTACTAGTGAATGTAATGTAACACACACCCATACAATGCGCACCACCCCGTGATGTTTTTCTCACTCCTACTAGTGAATGTAATGTAACACACACCCATACAATGCGCACCACCCCGTGATGTTTTTCTCACTCCTACTAGTGAATGTAATGTAACACACACCCATACAATGCGCACCACCCCGTGATGTTTTTCTCACTCCTACTAGTGAATGTAATGTAACACACACCCATACAATGCGAACCACCCCGTGATGTTTTTCTCACTCCTACTAGTGAAGCTAATGTAACACACACCCATACAATGCGAACCACCCCGTGATGTTTTTCTCACTAATAGTAGTGAATGTAATGTAACACACACCCATACAATGCGCACCACTCCGTGATGTTTTTCTCACTAATAGTAGTGAATGTAATGTAACACACACCCATACAATGCGCACCACCCCGTGATGTTTTTCTCACTCCTACTAGTGAATGTAATGTAACACACACCCATACAATGCGCACCACCCCGTGATGTTTTTCTCACCCCTACTAGTGAATGTAATGTAACACACACCCATACAATGCGCACCACCCCGTGATGTTTTTCTCACTCCTACTAGTGAAGCTAATGTAACACACACCCATACAATGCGCACCACCCCGTGATGTTTTTCTCACTCCTACTAGTGAATGTAATGTAACACACACCCATACAATGCGCACCACCCCGTGATGTTTTTCTCACTCCTACTAGTGAAGCTAATGTAACACACACCCCTACAATGTGCACCACCCCGTGATGTTTTTCTCACTCCTACTAGTGAATGTAATGTAACACACACCCATACAATGCGCACCACCCCGTGATGTTTTTCTCACTCCTACTAGTGAATGTAATGTAACACACACCCATACAATGCGCACCACCCCGTGATGTTTTTCTCACTCCTACTAGTGAATGTACTGTAACACACACCCATACAATGCGCAGCACCCCGTGATGTTTTTCTCACTCCTACTAGTGAATGTAATGTAACACACACCCATACAATGCGCACCACCCCGTGATGTTTTTCTCACTCCTACTAGTGAATGTAATGTAACACACACCCATACAATGCGCACCACCCCGTGATGTTTTTCTCAGTCCTACTAGTGAATGTAATGTAACACACACACATACAATGCGCACCACCCCATGATGTTTTCTCACTCCTACTAGTGAATCTAATGTAACACACACCCATACAATGCGAACCACCCCGTGATGTTTTTCTCACTCCTACTAGTGAATGTAATGTAACACACACCCATACAATGCGCACCACCCCGTGATGTTTTTCTCACTAATAGTAGTGAATGTAATGTAACACACACCCATACAATGCGCACCACCCAGTGATGTTTTTCTCACTCCTACTAGTGAATATAATGTAACACACACCCATACAATGCGCACCACCCCGTGATGTTTTTCTCACTCCTACTAGTGAATGTAATGTAACACACACCCATACAATGCGCACCACCCCGTGATGTTTTTCTCACTCCTACTAGTGAATGTAATGTAACACACACCCATACAATGCGCACGACCCCGTGATGTTTTTCTCACTCCTACTAGTGAATCTAATGTAACACACACCCATACAATGCGCACCACCCCGTGATGTTTTTCTCACTCCTACTAGTGAATGTAATGTAACACACACCCATACAATGCGCACCACCCCGTGATGTTTTTCTCACTCCTACTAGTGAATCTAATGTAACACACACCCATACAATGCGCACCACCCCGTGATGTTTTTCTCACTCCTACTAGTGAATCTAATGTAACACACACCCATACAATGCGCACCACCACGTGATGTTTTCCTCACTCCTACTAGTGAATCTAATGTAACACACACCCATACAATGCGAACCACCCCGTGATGTTTTCCTCACTCCTACTAGTGAATCTAATGTAACACACACCCATACAATGCGCACGACCCCGTGATGTTTTCCTCACTCCTACTAGTGAATCTAATGTAACACACACCCATACAATGCGCACCACCCCGTGATGTTTTCCTCACTCCTACTAGTGAATCTAATGTAACACACACCCATACAATGCGCACCACCCGGTGATGTTTTCCTCACTCCTACTAGTGAATGTAATGTAACACACACCCATACAATGCGCACCACCCCGTGATGTTTTTCTCACTCCTACTAGTGAATGTAATGTAACACACACCCATACAATGCGCACCACCCCGTGATGTTTTTCTCACTCCTACTAGTGAATGTAATGTAACACACACCCATACAATGCGCACCACCCCGTGATGTTTTTCTCACTCCTACTAGTGAATGTAATGTAACACACACCCATACAATGCGCACCACCCCGTGATGTTTTTCTCACTCCTACTAGTGAATGTAATGTAACACACACCCATACAATGCGCACCACCCCGTGATGTTTTTCTCACTCCTACTAGTGAATGTAATGTAACACACACCCATACAATGCGAACCACCCCGTGATGTTTTTCTCACTCCTACTAGTGAAGCTAATGTAACACACACCCATACAATGCGAACCACCCCGTGATGTTTTTCTCACTAATAGTAGTGAATGTAATGTAACACACACCCATACAATGCGCACCACCCCGTGATGTTTTTCTCACTAATAGTAGTGAATGTAATGTAACACACACCCATACAATGCGCACCACCCCGTGATGTTTTTCTCACTCCTACTAGTGAATGTAATGTAACACACACCCATACAATGCGCACCACCCCGTGATGTTTTTCTCACCCCTACTAGTGAATGTAATGTAACACACACCCATACAATGCGCACCACCCCGTGATGTTTTTCTCACTCCTACTAGTGAAGCTAATGTAACACACACCCATACAATGCGCACCACCCCGTGATGTTTTTCTCACTCCTACTAGTGAATGTAATGTAACACACACCCATACAATGCGCACCACCCAGTGATGTTTTTCTCACTCCTACTAGTGAAGCTAATGTAACACACACCCATACAATGTGCACCACCCCGTGATGTTTTTCTCACTCCTACTAGTGAATGTAATGTAACACACACCCATACAATGCGCACCACCCCGTGATGTTTTTCTCACTCCTACTAGTGAATGTAATGTAACACACACCCATACAATGCGCACCACCCCGTGATGTTTTTCTCACTCCTACTAGTGAATGTACTGTAACACACACCCATACAATGCGCACCACCCCGTGATGTTTTTCTCACTCCTACTAGTGAATGTAATGTAACACACACCCATACAATGCGCACCTCCCCGTGATGTTTTTCTCAATCCTACTAGTGAATGTAATGTAACACACACCCATACAATGCGCACCACCCCATGATGTTTTTCTCACTCCTACTAGTGAATCTAATGTAACACACACCCATACAATGCGCACCACCCCGTGATGTTTTTCTCACTCCTACTAGTGAATGTAATGTAACACACACCCATACAATGCGCACCACCCCGTGATGTTTTTCTCACTCCTACTAGTGAAGCTAATGTAACACACACCCATACAATGTGCACCACCCCGTGATGTTTTTCTCACTCCTACTAGTGAATGTAATGTAACACACACCCATACAATGCGCACCACCCCGTGATGTTTTTCTCACTCCTACTAGTGAATGTAATGTAACACACACCCATACAATGCGCACCACCCCGTGATGTTTTTCTCACTCCTACTAGTGAATGTACTGTAACACACACCCATACAATGCGCACCACCCCGTGATGTTTTTCTCACTCCTACTAGTGAATGTAATGTAACACACACCCATACAATGCGCACCTCCCCGTGATGTTTTTCTCAATCCTACTAGTGAATGTAATGTAACACACACCCATACAATGCGCACCACCCCGTGATGTTTTTCTCACTCCTACTAGTGAATCTAATGTAACACACACCCATACAATGCGCACCACCCCGTGATGTTTTTCTCACTCCTACTAGTGAATCTAATGTAACACACACCCATACAATGCGCACCACCCCGTGATGTTTTCCTCACTCCTACTAGTGAATGTAATGTAACACACACCCATACAATGCGCACGACCCCGTGATGTTTTCCTCACTCCTACTAGTGAATCTAATGTAACACACACCCATACAATGCGCACCACCCCGTGATGTTTTCCTCACTCCTACTAGTGAATCTAATGTAACACACACCCATACAATGCGCACCACCCCGTGATGTTTTTCTCACTCCTACTAGTGAATGTAATGTAACACACACCCATACAATGCGCACCACCCCGTGATGTTTTTCTCACTCCTACTAGTGAATGTAATGTAACACGCACCCATACAATGCGCACCACCCCGTGATGTTTTTCTCACTCCTACTAGTGAATGTAATGTAACACACACCCATACAATGCGCACCACCCCGTGATGTTTTTCTCAGTCCTACTAGTGAATGTAATGTAACACACACACATACAATGCGCACCACCCCATGATGTTTTCTCACTCCTACTAGTGAATCTAATGTAACACACACCCATACAATGCGAACCACCCCGTGATGTTTTTCTCACTCCTACTAGTGAATGTAATGTAACACACACCCATACAATGCGCACCACCCCGTGATGTTTTTCTCACTAATAGTAGTGAATGTAATGTAACACACACCCATACAATGCGCACCACCCAGTGATGTTTTTCTCACTCCTACTAGTGAATATAATGTAACACACACCCATACAATGCGCACCACCCCGTGATGTTTTTCTCACTCCTACTAGTGAATGTAATGTAACACACACCCATACAATGCGCACCACCCCGTGATGTTTTTCTCACTCCTACTAGTGAATGTAATGTAACACACACCCATACAATGCGCACGACCCCGTGATGTTTTTCTCACTCCTACTAGTGAATCTAATGTAACACACACCCATACAATGCGAACCACCCCGTGATGTTTTCCTCACTCCTACTAGTGAATCTAATGTAACACACCCCCATACAATGCGCACGACCCCGTGATGTTTTCCTCACTCCTACTAGTGAATCTAATGTAACACACACCCATACAATGCGCACCACCCCGTGATGTGTTCCTCACTCCTACTAGTGAATCTAATGTAACACACACCCATACAATGCGCACCACCCCGTGATGTTTTCCTCACTCCTACTAGTGAATGTAATGTAACACACACCCATACAATGCGCACCACAGCGTGATGTTTTTCTCACTCCTACTAGTGAATGTAATGTAACACACACCCATACAATGCGAACCACCCCGTGATGTTTTTCTCACTCCTACTAGTGAATGTAATGTAACACACACCCATACAATGCGCACCACCCCGTGATGTTTTTCTCACTAATAGTAGTGAATGTAATGTAACACACACCCATACAATGCGCACCACACAGTGATGTTTTTCTCACTCCTACTAGTGAATATAATGTAACACACACCCATACAATGCGCACCACCCCGTGATGTTTTTCTCACTCCTACTAGTGAATGTAATGTAACACACACCCATACAATGCGCACCACCCCGTGATGTTTTTCTCACTCCTACTAGTGAATGTAATGTAACACACACCCATACAATGCGCACGACCCCGTGATGTTTTTCTCACTCCTACTAGTGAATCTAATGTAACACACACCCATACAATGCGCACCACCCCGTGATGTTTTTCTCACTCCTACTAGTGAATGTAATGTAACACACACCCATACAATGCGCACCACCCCGTGATGTTTTTCTCACTCCTACTAGTGAATCTAATGTAACACACACCCATACAATGCGCACCACCCCGTGATGTTTTTCTCACTCCTACTAGTGAATCTAATGTAACACACACCCATACAATGCGCACCACCACGTGATGTTTTCCTCACTCCTACTAGTGAATCTAATGTAACACACACCCATACAATGCGAACCACCCCGTGATGTTTTCCTCACTCCTACTAGTGAATCTAATGTAACACACCCCCATACAATGCGCACGACCCCGTGATGTTTTCCTCACTCCTACTAGTGAATCTAATGTAACACACACCCATACAATGCGCACCACCCCGTGATGTGTTCCTCACTCCTACTAGTGAATCTAATGTAACACACACCCATACAATGCGCACCACCCCGTGATGTTTTCCTCACTCCTACTAGTGAATGTAATGTAACACACACCCATACAATGCGCACCACCCCGTGATGTTTTTCTCACTCCTACTAGTGAATGTAATGTAACACACACCCATACAATGCGCACCACCCCGTGATGTTTTTCTCACTCCTACTAGTGAATGTAATGTAACACACACCCATACAATGCGCACCACCCCGTGATGTTTTTCTCACTCCTACTAGTGAATGTAATGTAACACACACCCATACAATGCGCACCACCCCGTGATGTTTTTCTCACTCCTACTAGTGAATGTAATGTAACACACACCCATACAATGCGCACCACCCCGTGATGTTTTTCTCACTCCTACTAGTGAATGTAATGTAACACACACCCATACAATGCGAACCACCCCGTGATGTTTTTCTCACTCCTACTAGTGAAGCTAATGTAACACACACCCATACAATGCGAACCACCCCGTGATGTTTTTCTCACTAATAGTAGTGAATGTAATGTAACACACACCCATACAATGCGCACCACCCCTTGATGTTTTTCTCACTAATAGTAGTGAATGTAATGTAACACACACCCATACAATGCGCACCACCCCGTGATGTTTTTCTCACTCCTACTAGTGAATGTAATGTAACACACACCCATACAATGCGCACCACCCCGTGATGTTTTTCTCACCCCTACTAGTGAATGTAATGTAACACACACCCATACAATGCGCACCACCCCGTGATGTTTTTCTCACTCCTACTAGTGAATGTAATGTAACACACACCCATACAATGCGCACCACAACGTGATGTTTTTCTCACTCCTACTAGTGAATGTAATGTAACACACACCCATACAATGCGCACCACCCCGTGATGTTTTTCTCACTCCTACTAGTGAATGTAATGTAACACACACCCATACAATGCGCACCACCCCGTGATGTTTTTCTCACTCCTACTAGTGAATGAAATGTAACACACACCCATACAATGCGCACCACCCCGTGATGTTTTTCTCACTCCTACAAGTGAATGAAATGTAACACACACCCATACAATGCGCACCACCCCGTGATGTTTTTCTCACTCCTACTAGTGAATGTAATGTAACACACACCCATACAATGCGCACCACCCCGTGATGTTTTTCTCACTCCTACTAGTGAATCTAATGTAACACACACCCATACAATGCGCCCCACCCCGTGATGTTTTTCTCACTCTTACTAGTGAATGTAATGTAACACACACCCATACAATGCGCCCCACCCCGTGATGTTTTTCTCACTCCTACTAGTGAATGTAATGTAACACACACCCATACAAGCGCACCACCCCGTGATGTTTTTCTCACTCCTACTAGTGAATGTAATGTAACACACACCCATACAATGCGCACCACCCCGTGATGTTTTTCTCACTCCTACTAGTGAATGTAATGTAACACACACCCATACAGTGCGCACCACCCCGTGATGTTTTTCTCACTCCTACTAGTGAATGTAATGTAACACACACCCATACAGTGCGCACCACCCCGTGATGTTTTTCTCACTCCTACTAGTGAATGTAATGTAACACACACCCATACAATGCGCACCACCCCGTGATGTTTTTCTCACTAATAGTAGTGAATGTAATGTAACACACACCCATACAATGCGCACCACCCCGTGATGTTTTTCTCACTCCTACTAGTGAATGTAATGTAACACACACCCATACAATGCGCACCACCCCGTGATGTTTTTCTCACTCCTACTAGTGAATGTAATGTAACACACACCCATACAATGCGCACCACCCCGTGATGTTTTTCTCACTCCTACTAGTGAAGCTAATGTAACACACACCCATACAATGCGCATCACCCCGTGATGTTTTTCTCACTCCTACTAGTGAATGTAATGTAACACACACCCATACAATGCGCACCACCCCGTGATGTTTTTCTCACTCCTACTAGTGAAGCTAATGTAACACACACCCATACAATGCGCACCACCCCGTGATGTTTTTCTCACTCCTACTAGTGAATGTACTGTAACACACACCCATACAATGCGCACCACCCCGTGATGTTTTTCTCACTCCTACTAGTGAATGTAATGTAACACACACCCATACAATGCGCACCTCCCCGTGATGTTTTTCTCACTCCTACTAGTGAATGTAATGTAACACACACCCATACAATGCGCACCACCCCGTGATGTTTTTCTCACTCCTACTAGTGAATCTAATGTAACAGACACCCATACAATGCGCACCACCCCGTGATGTTTTTCTCACTCCTACTAGTGAATCTAATGTAACACACACCCATAAAATGCGCACCACCCCGTGATGTTTTCCTCACTCCTACTAGTGAATCTAATGTAACACACACCCATAAAATGCGCACGACCCCGTGATGTTTTCCTCACTCCTACTAGTGAATCTAATGTAACACACACCCATACAATGCGCACCACCCCGTGATGTTTTCCTCACTCCTACTAGTGAATCTAATGTAACACACACCCATACAATGCGCACCACCCCGTGATGTTTTCCTCACTCCTACTAGTGAATGTAATGTAACACACACCCATAAAATGCGCCCCACCCCGTGATGTTTTTCTCACTCCTACTAGTGAATGTAATGTAACACACACCCATACAAGCGCACCACCCCGTGATGTTTTTCTCACTCCTACTAGTGAATGTAATGTAACACACACCCATACAATGCGCACCACTCCGTGATGTTTTTCTCACTCCTACTAGTGAATGTAATGTAACACACACCCATACAGTGCGCATCACCCCGTGATGTTTTTCTCACTCCTACTAGTGAATGTAATGTAACACACACCCATACAGTGCGCACCACCCCGTGATGTTTTTCTCACTCCTACTAGTGAATGTAATGTAACACACACCCATACAATGCGCACCACCCCGTGATATTTTTCTCACTAATAGTAGTGAATGTAATGTAACACACACCCATACAATGCGCACCACCCCGTGATGTTTTTCTCACTCCTACTAGTGAATGTAATGTAACACACACCCATACAATGCGCACCACCCCGTGATGTTTTTCTCACTCCTACTAGTGAATGTAATGTAACACACACCCATACAATGCGCACCACCCCGTGATGTTTTTCTCACTCCTACTAGTGAAGCTAATGTAACACACACCCATACAATGCGCACCACCCCGTGATGTTTTTCTCACTCCTACTAGTGAATGTAATGTAACACACACCCATACAATGCGCACCACCCCGTGATGTTTTTCTCACTCCTACTAGTGAAGCTAATGTAACACACACCCATACAATGCGCACCACCCCGTGATGTTTTTCTCACTCCTACTAGTGAATGTACTGTAACACACACCCATACAATGCGCACCACCCCGTGATGTTTTTCTCACTCCTACTAGTGAATGTAATGTAACACACACCCATACAATGCGCACCTCCCCGTGATGTTTTTCTCACTCCTACTAGTGAATGTAATGTAACACACACCCATACAATGCGCACCACCCCGTGATGTTTTTCTCACTCCTACTAGTGAATCTAATGTAACAGACACCCATACAATGCGCACCACCCCGTGATGTTTTTCTCACTCCTACTAGTGAATCTAATGTAACACACACCCATAAAATGCGCACCACCCCGTGATGTTTTCCTCACTCCTACTAGTGAATCTAATGTAACACACACCCAAACAATGCGCACCACCCCGTGATGTTTTCCTCACTCCTACTAGTGAATCTAATGTAACACACACCCATACAATGCGCACCACCCCGTGATGTTTTCCTCACTCCTACAAGTGAATCTAATGTAACACACACCCATACAATGCGCACCACCCCGTGATGTTTTCCTCACTCCTACTAGTAAATGTAATGTAACACACACCCATACAATGCGCACCACCCCGTGATGTTTTTCTCACTCCTACTAGTGAATCTAATGTAACACACACCCATACAATGCGCACCACCCCGTGATGTTTTCCTCACTCCTACTAGTGAATCTAATGTAACACACACCCATACAATGCGCACCACCCCGTGATGTTTTCCTCACTCCTACTAGTGAATCTAATGTAACACACACCCATACAATGCGCACCACCCCGTGATGTTTTCCTCACTCCTACTAGTGAATCTAATGTAACACACACCCATACAATGCGCACCACCCCGTGATGTTTTTCTCACTCCTAGTAGTGAATCTAATGTAACACACACCCATAAAATGCGCACGACCCCGTGATGTTTTCCTCACTCCTACTAGTGAATCTAATGTAACACACACCCATACAATGCGCACGACCCCGTGATGTTTTCCTCACTCCTACTAGTGAATCTAATGTAACACACACCCATACAATGCGCACGACCCCGTGATGTTTTTCTCACTCCTACTAGTGAATGTAATGTAACACACACCCATACAATGCGCACCACCCCGTGATGTTTTTCTCACTCCTACTAGTGAATGTAATGTAACACACACCCATACAATGCGCACCACCCCGTGATGTTTTTCTCACTCCTACTAGTGAATGTAATGTAACACACACCCATACAATGCGCACCACCCCGTGATGTTTTTCTCACTCCTACTAGTGAATGTAATGTAACACACACCCATACAATGCGCACCACCCCGTGATGTTTTTCTCACTCCTACTAGTGAATCTAATGTAACACACACCCATACAATGCGCACCACCCCGTGATGTTTTCCTCACTCCTACTAGTGAATCTAATGTAACAAACACCCATACAATGCGCACCACCCCGTGATGTTTTCCTCACTCCTACTAGTGAATCTAATGTAACACACACCCATACAATGCGCACCACCCCGTGATGTTTTTCTCACTCCTACTAGTGCATCTAATGTAACACACACCCATACAATGCGCACCACCCCGTGATGTTTTTCTCACTCCTACTAGTGAATCTAATGTAACACACACCCATACAATGCGCACCACCCCGTGATGTTTTTCTCACTCCTACTAGTGAATGTAATGTAACACACACCCATACAGTGCGCACCACCCCGTGATGTTTTTCTCACTCCTACTAGTGAATGTAATGTAACACACACCCATACAGTGCGCACCACCCCGTGATGTTTTTCTCACTCCTACTAGTGAATCTAATGTAACACACACCCATACAGTGCGCACCACCCCGTGATGTTTTTCTCACTCCTGCTAGTGAATGTAATGTAACACACACCCATACAGTGCGCACGACCCCGTGATGTTTTCCTCACTCCTACTAGTGAATCTAATGTAACACACACCCATACAGTGCGCACGACCCCGTGATGTTTTCCTCACTCCTACTAGTGAATGTACTGTAACACACACCCATACAATGCGCACCACCCCGTGATGTTTTTCTCACTCCTACTAGTGAATGTACTGTAACACACACCCATACAATGCGCACAACCCCGTGATGTTTTCCTCACTCCTACTAGTGAATGTAATGTAACACACACCCATACAATGCGCACCACCCCGTGATGTTTTTCTCACTCCTACTAGTGAATGTAATGTAACACACACCCATAAAATGCGCACCACAACGTGATGTTTTTCTCACTCCTACTAGTGAATGTAATGTAACACACACCCATACAATGCGCACCACCCCGTGATGTTTTTCTCACTCCTACTAGTGAATGTAATGTAACACACACCCATACAATGCGCACCACCCCGTGATGTTTTTCTCACTCCTACTAGTGAATGAAATGTAACACACACCCATACAATGCGCACCACCCCGTAATGTTTTTCTCACTCCTACTAGTGAATGAAATGTAACACACACCCATACAATGCGCACCACCCCGTGATGTTTTTCTCACTCCTACTAGTGAATGTAATGTAACACACACCCATACAATGCGCACCACCCCGTGATGTTTTTCTCACTCCTACTAGTGAATCTAATGTAACACACACCCATACAATGCGCACCACCCCGTGATGTTTTTCTCACTCTTACTAGTGAATGTAATGTATCACACACCCATACAATGCGCCCCACCCCGTGATGTTTTTCTCACTCCTACTAGTGAATGTAATGTAACACACACCCATACAAGCGCACCACCCCGTGATGTTTTTCTCACTCCTACTAGTGAATGTAATGTAACACACACCCATACAGTGCGCACCACCCCGTGATGTTTTTCTCACTCCTACTAGTGAATGTAATGTAACACACACCCATACAGTGCGCACCACCCCGTGATGTTTTTCTCACTCCTACTAGTGAATCTAATGTAACACACACCCATACAATGCGCACCACCCCGTGATGTTTTTCTCACTAATAGTAGTGAATGTAATGTAACACACACCCATACAATGCGCACCACCCCGTGATGTTTTTCTCACTCCTACTAGTGAATGTAATGTAACACACACCCATACAATGCGCACCACCCCGTGATGTTTTTCTCACTCCTACTAGTGAATGTAATGTAACACACACCCATACAATGGGCACCACCCCGTGATGTTTTTCTCACTCCTAATAGTGAAGCTAATGTAACACACACCCATACAATGCGCACCACCCCGTGATGATTTTCTCACTCCTACTAGTGAATGTAATGTAACACACACCCATACAATGCGCACCACCCCGTGATGTTTTTCTCACTCCTACTAGTGAAGCTAATGTAACACACACCCATACAATGCGCACCACCCCGTGATGTTTTTGTCACTCCTACTAGTGAATGTACTGTAACACACACCCATACAATGCGCACCACCCCGTGATGTTTTTCTCACTCCTACTAGTGAATGTAATGTAACACACACCCATACAATGCGCACCTCCCCGTGATGTTTTCCTCACTCCTACTAGTGAATCTAATGTAACACACACCCATACAATGCGCACCACCCCGTGATGTTTTCCTCACTCCTACTAGTGAATCTAATGTAACACACACCCATACAATGCGCACCACCCCGTGATGTTTTCCTCACTCCTACTAGTGAATGCAATGTAACACACACCCATACAATGCGCACCACCCCGTGATGTTTTTCTCACTCCTACTAGTGAATGTAATGTAACACACACCCATACAATGCGCACCACCCCGTGATGTTTTTCTCACTCCTACTAGTGAATCTAATGTAACACACACCCATACAATGCGCACCACCCCGTGATGTTTTTCTCACTCCTACTAGTGAATCTAATGTAACACACACCCATACAATGCGCACCACCCCGTGATGTTTTCCTCACTCCTACTAGTGAATCTAATGTAACACACACCCATACAATGCGCACCACCCCGTGATGTTTTCCTCACTCCTACTAGTGAATCTAATGTAACACACACCCATACAATGCGCACCACCCCGTGATGTTTTTCTCACTCCTAGTAGTGAATCTAATGTAACACACACCCATAAAATGCGCACGACCCCGTGATGTTTTCCTCACTCCTACTAGTGAATCTAATGTAACACACACCCATACAATGCGCACGACCCCGTGATGTTTTCCTCACTCCTACTAGTGAATGTAATGTAACACACACCCATACAATGCGCACCACCCCGTGATGTTTTCCTCACTCCTACTAGTGAATCTAATGTAACACACACCCATACAATGCGCACCACCCCGTGATGTTTTTCTCACTCCTACTAGTGAATATAATGTAACACACACCCATACAATGCGCACCACCCCGTGATGTTTTTCTCACTCCTACTAGTGAATGTAATGTAACACACACACATACAATGCGCACCACCCCGTGATGTTTTTCTCACTCCTACTAGTGAATGTAATGTAACACACACACCCATACAATGCGCACCACCCCGTGATGTTTTTCTCACTCCTACTAGTGAATGTAATGTAACACACACCGATACAATGCGCACCTCCCCGTGATGTTTTTCTCAATCCTACTAGTGAATGTAATGTAACACACACCCATACAATGCGCACCACCCCGTGATGTTTTTCTCACTCCTACTAGTGAATGTAATGTAACACACACCCATACAATGCGCACCACCCCGTGATGTTTTTCTCACTCCTACTAGTGAATCTAATGTAACACACACCCATACAATGCGCACCACCCCGTGATGTTTTCCTCACTCCTACTAGTGAATCTAATGTAACACACACCCATAAAATGCGAACCACCCCGTGATGTTTTCCTCACTCCTTCTAGTGAATCTAATGTAACACACACCCATACAATGCGCACGACCCCGTGATGTTTTCCTCACTCCTACTAGTGAATCTAATGTAACACACACCCATACAATGCGCACGACCCCTTGATGTTTTCCTCACTCCTACTAGTGAATCTAATGTAACACACACCCATACAGTGCGCACCACCCCGTGATGTTTTTCTCACTCCTGCTAGTGAATGTAATGTAACACACACCCATACAGTGCGCACGACCCCGTGATGTTTTCCTCACTCCTACTAGTGAATCTAATGTAACACACACCCATACAATGCGCACCACCCCGTGATGTTTTTCTCACTCCTACTAGTGAATGTACTGTAACACACACCCATACAATGCGCACCACCCCGTGATGTTTTCCTCACTCCTACTAGTGAATCTAATGTAACACACACCCATACAATGCGCACAACCCCGTGATGTTTTTCTCACTCCTACTAGTGAATGTAGTGTAACACACACCCATACAATGCGCACCACCCCGTGATGTTTTTCTCACTCCTACTAGTGAATGTAATGTAACACACATCCATACAATGCGCACCACCCCGTGATGTTTTTCTCACTCCTACTAGTGAATGCAATGTAACACACACCCATACAATGCGCACCACCCCGTGATGTTTTTCTCACTCCTACTAGTGTATGTAATGTAACACACACCCATACAATGCGCACCACCCCGTGATGTTTTTCTCACTCCTACTAGTGAATGAAATGTAACACACACCCATACAATGCGCACCACTCCGTGATGTTTTTCTCACTCCTACTAGTGAATGTAATGTAACACACACCCATACAATGCGCACCACCCCGTGATGTTTTTCTCACTCCTACTAGTGAATCTAATGTAACACACACCCATACAATGCGCACCACCCCGTGATGTTTTTCTCACTCTTACTAGTGAATGTAATGTAACACACACCCATACAATGCGCCCCACCCCGTGATGTTTTTCTCACTCCTACTAGTGAATGTAATGTAACACACACCCATACAAGCGCACCACCCCGTGATGTTTTTCTCACTCCTACTAGTGAATGTAATGTAACACACACCCATACAATGCGCACCACCCCGTGATGTTTTTCTCACTCCTACTAGTGAATGTAATGTAACACACACCCATACAAGCGCACCACCCCGTGATGTTTTTCTCACTCCTACTAGTGAATGTAATGTAACACACACCCATACAGTGCGCACCACCCCGTGATGTTTTTCTCACTCCTACTAGTGAATGTAATGTAACACACACCCATACAATGCGCACCACCCCGTGATGTTTTTCTCACTAATAGTAGTGAATGTAATGTAACACACACCCATACAATGCGCACCACCCCGTGATGTTTTTCTCACTCCTACTAGTGAATGTAATGTAACACACACCCATACAATGCGCACCACCCCGTGATGTTTTTCTCACTCCTACTAGTGAATGTAATGTAACACACACCCATACAATGCGCACCACCCCGTGATGTTTTTCTCACTCCTACTAGTGAAGCTAATGTAACACACACCCATACAATGCGCACCACCCCGTGATGTTTTTCTCACTCCTACTAGTGAATGTAATGTAACACACACCCATACAATGCGCACCACCCCGTGATGTTTTTCTCACTCCTACTAGTGAAGCTAATGTAACACACACCCATACAATGCGCACCACCCCGTGATGTTTTTCTCACTCCTACTAGTGAATGTAATGTAACACACACCCATGCAATGCGCACGACCCCGTGATGTTTTTCTCACTCCTACTAGTGAAGCTAATGTAACACACACCCATACAATGCGCACCACCCCGTGATGTTTTTCTCACTCCTACTAGTGAATGTACTGTAACACACACCGATACAATGCGCACCACCCCGTGATGTTTTTCTCACTCCTACTAGTGAAGTAATGTAACACACACCCATACAATGCGCACCTCCCGTGATGTTTTTCTCAATCCTACTAGTGAATGTAATGTATCACACACCCATACAATGCGCACCACCCCGTGATGTTTTTCTCACTCCTACTAGTGAATCTAATGTAACAGACACCCATACACTGCGCACCACCCCGTGATGTTTTTCTCACTCCTACTAGTGAATCTAATGTAACACACACCCATACAATGCGCACCACCCCGTGATGTTTTCCTCACTCCTACTAGTGACTCTAATGTAACACACACCCATACAATGCGCACCACCCCTTGATGTTTTCCTCACTCCTACTAGTGAATCTAATGTAACACACACCCATACAGTGCGCACCACCCCGTGATGTTTTTCTCACTCCTGCTAGTGAATGTAATGTAACACACACCCATACAGTGCGCACGACCCCGTGATGTTTTCCTCACTCCTACTAGTGAATCTAATGTAACACACACCCATACAATGCGCACCACCCCGTGATGTTTTTCTCACTCCTACTAGTGAATGTACTGTAACACACACCCATACAATGCGCACCACCCCGTGATGTTTTCCTCACTCCTACTAGTGAATCTAATGTAACACACACCCATACAATGCGCACAACCCCGTGATGTTTTTCTCACTCCTACTAGTGAATGTAGTGTAACACACACCAATACAATGCGCACCACCCCGTGATGTTTTTCTCACTCATACTAGTGAATGTAATGTAACACACACCCATAAAATGCGCACCACCCCGTGATGTTTTTCTCACTCCTACTAGTGAATGTAATGTAACACACACCCATACAATGCGCACCACCCCGTGATGTTTTTCTCACTCCTACTAGTGAATGTAATGTAACACACACCCATACAATGCGCACCACCCCGTGATGTTTTTCTCACTCCTACTAGTGAATGAAATGTAACACACACCCATACAATGCGCACCACCCCGTGATGTTTTTCTCACTCCTACTAGTGAATGTAATGTAACACACACCCATACAATGCGCACCACCCCGTGATGTTTTTCTCACTCCTACTAGTGAATCTAATGTAACACACACCCATACAATGCGCACCACACCGTGATGTTTTTCTCACTCTTACTAGTGAATGTAATGTAACACACACCCATACAATGCGCCCCACCCCGTGATGTTTTTCTCACTCCTACTAGTGAATGTAATGTAACACACACCCATACAAGCGCACCAGCCCGTGATGTTTTTCTCACTCCTACTAGCGAATGTAATGTAACACACACCCATACAATGCGCACCACCCCGTGATGTTTTTCTCACTCCTACTTGTGAATGTAATGTAACACACACCCATACAAGCGCACCACCCCGTGATGTTTTTCTCACTCCTACTAGTGAATGTAATGTAACACACACCCATACAGTGCGCACCACCCCGTGATGTTTTTCTCACTCCTACTAGTGAATGTAATGTAACACACACCCATACAATGCGCACCACCCCGTGATGTTTTTCTCACTAATAGTAGTGAATGTAATGTAACACACACCCATACAATGCGCACCACCCCGTGATGTTTTTCTCACTCCTACTAGTGAATGTAATGTAACACACACCCATCCAATGCGCACCACCCCGTGATGTTTTTCTCACTCCTACTAGTGAATGTAATGTAACACACACCCATACAATGCGCACCACCCCGTGATGTTTTTCTCACTCCTACTAGTGAAGCTAATGTAACACACACCCATACAATGCGCACCACCCCGTGATGTTTTTCTCACTCCTACTAGTGAATGTAATGTAACACACACCCATACAATGCGCACCACCCCGTGATGTTTTTCTCACTCCTACTAGTGAAGCTAATGTAACACACACCCATACAATGCGCACCACCCCGTGATGTTTTTCTCACTCCTACTAGTGAATCTAATGTAACACACACCCATACAATGCGCACCACCCCGTGATGTTTTTCTCACTCCTACTAGTGAATGTAATGTAACACACACCCATACAATGCGCACCTCCCCGTGATGTTTTTCTCAATCCTACTAGTGAATGTAATGTAACACACACCCATACAATGCGCACCACCCCGTGATGTTTTTCTCACTCCTACTAGTGAATCTAATGTAACAGACACCCATACAATGCGCACCACCCCGTGATGTTTTTCTCACTCCTACTAGTGAATCTAATGTAACACACACCCATACAATGCGCACCACCCCGTGATGTTTTCCTCACTCCTACTAGTGAATCTAATGTAACACACACCCATAAAATGCGAACCACCCCGTGATGTTTTCCTCACTCCTACTAGTGAATCTAATGTAACACACACCCATACAATGCGCACGACCCCGTGATGTTTTCCTCACTCCTACTAGTGAATCTAATGTAACACACACCCATACAATGCGCACCACCCCGTGATGTTTTCCTCACTCCTACTAGTGAATCTAATGTAACACACACCCATACAATGCGCACCACCCCGTGATGTTTTTCTCACTCCTACTAGTGAATCTAATGTAACACACACCCATACAATGCGCACCACCCCGTGATGTTTTTCTCACTCCTACTCGTGAATGTAATGTAACACACACCCATACAATGCGCACCACCCCGTGATGTTTTTCTCACTCCTACTAGTGAATCTAATGTAACACACACCCATACAATGCGCACCACCCCGTGATGTTTTTCTCACTCCTACTAGTGAATCTAATGTAACACACACCCATACAATGCGCACCACCCCGTGATGTTTTCCTCACTCCTACTAGTGAATCTAATGTAACACACACCCATACAATGCGCACCACCCCGTGATGTTTTTCTCACTCCTACTAGTGAATCTAATGTAACACACACCCATAAAATGCGAACCACCCCGTGATGTTTTCCTCACTCCTACTAGTGAATCTAATGTAACACACACCCATAGAATGCGCACGACCCCGTGATGTTTTCCTCACTCCTACTAGTGAATCTAATGTAACACACACCCATACAATGCGCACCACCCCGTGATGTTTTCCTCACTCCTACTAGTGAATCTAATGTAACACACACCCATACAATGCGCACCACCCCGTGATGTTTTTCTCACTCCTACTAGTGAATGTAATGTAACACACACCCATACAATGCGCACCACCCGGTGATGTTTTTCTCACTCCTACTAGTGAATGTAATGTAACACACACCCATACAATGCGCACCACCCCGTGATGTTTTTCTCACTCCTACTAGTGAATGTAATGTAACACACACCCATACAATGCGCACCACCCCGTGATGTTTTTCTCACTCCTACTAGTGAATGTAATGTAACACACACCCATACAATGCGCAACACCCCGTGATGTTTTTCTCACTCCTACTAGTGAATGTAATGTAACACACACACATACAATGCGCACCACCCCGTGATGTTTTTCTCACTCCTACTAGTGAATCTAATGTAACACACACCCATACAATGCGCACCACCCCGTGATGTTTTTCTCACTCCTACTAGTGAATCTAATGTAACACAAACCCATACAATGCGCACCACCCCGTGATGTTTTCCTCACTCCTACTAGTGAATCTAATGTAACACACACCCATACAATGCGCACCACCCCGTGATGTTTTCCTCACTCCTACTAGTGGATCTAATGTAACACACACCCATACAATGCGCACCACCCCGTGATGTTTTTCTCACTCCTACTAGTGAATCTAATGTAACACACACCCATACAATGCGCACCACCCCGTGATGTTTTTCTCACTCCTACTAGTGAATCTAATGTAACACACACCCATACAATGCGCACCACCCCGTGATGTTTTTCTCACTCTTACTAGTGAATGTAATATAACACACACCCATACAATGCGCACCACCGCGTGATGTTTTTCTCACTCCTACTAGTGAATGTAATGTAACACACACCCATACAATGCGCACCACCCCGTGATGTTTTTCTCACTCCTACTAGTGAATGTAATGTAACACACAGCCATACAGTGCGAACCACCCCGTGATGTTTTTCTCACTCCTACTAGTGAATCTAATGTAACACACACCCATACAGTGCGCACCACCCCGTGATGTTTTTCTCACTCCTGCTAGTGAATGTAATGTAACACACACCCATACAGTGCGCACGACCCCGTGATGTTTTCCTCACTCCTACTAGTGAATCTAATGTAACACACACCCATACAATGCGCACCACCCCGTGATGTTTTTCTCACTCCTACTAGTGAATGTACTGTAACACACACCCATACAATGCGCACCACCCCGTGATGTTTTCCTCACTCCTACTAGTGAATCTAACGTAACACACACCCATACAATGCGCACAACCCCGTGATGTTTTTCTCACTCCTACTAGTGAATGTACTGTAACACACACCCATACAATGCGCACCACCCCGTGATGTTTTTCTCACTCCTACTAGTGAATGTAATGTAACACACACCCATACAATGCGCACCACCCCGTGATGTTTTTCTCACTCCTACTAGTGAAAGTAATGTAACACACACCCATACAATGCGCACCACCCCGTGATGTTTTTCTCACTCCTACTAGTGAATGTAATGTAACACACACCCATACAATGCGCACCACCCCGTGATGTTTTTCTCACTCCTACTAGTGAATGAAATGTAACACACACCCATACAATGCGCACCACCCCGTGATGTTTTTTTCACTCCTACTAGTGAATCTAATGTAACACACACCCATACAATGCGCACGACACCGTGATGTTTTCCTCACTCCTACTAGTGAATCTAATGTAACACACACCCATACAATGCGTACCACCCCGTGATGTTTTCCTCACTCCTACTAGTGAATCTAATGTAACACACACCCATACAATGCGCACCACCCCGTGATGTTTTTCTCACTCCTACTAGTGAATGTAATGTAACACACACCCATACAATGCGCACCACCCCGTGATGTTTTTCTCACTCCTACTAGTGAATGTAATGTAACACACACCCATACAATGCGCACCACCCCGTGATATTTTTCTCACTCCTACTAGTGAATCTAATGTAACACACACCCATACAATGCGCACCACCCCGTGATGTTTTTCTCACTCCTACTAGTGAATCTAATGTAACACACACCCATACAATGCGCACCACCCCGTGATGTTTTTCTCACTCCTACTAGTGAATCTAATGTAACACACACCCATACAATGCGCACCACCCCGTGATGTTTTCCTCACTCCTACTAGTGAATCTAATGTAACACACACCCATACAATGCGCACCACCCCGTGATGTTTTTCTCACTCCTACTAGTGAATCTAATGTAACACACACCCATAAAATGCGAACCACCCCGTGATGTTTTCCTCACTCCTACTAGTGAATCTAATGTAACACACACCCATAGAATGCGCACGACCCCGTGATGTTTTCCTCACTCCTACTAGTGAATCTAATGTAACACACACCCATACAATGCGCACCACCCCGTGATGTTTTCCTCACTCCTACTAGTGAATCTAATGTAACACACACCCATACAATGCGCACCACCCCGTGATGTTTTTCTCACTCCTACTAGTGAATGTAATGTAACACACACCCATACAATGCGCACCACCCGGTGATGTTTTTCTCACTCCTACTAGTGAATGTAATGTAACACACACCCATACAATGCGCACCACCCCGTGATGTTTTTCTCACTCCTACTAGTGAATGTAATGTAACACACACCCATACAATGCGCACCACCCCGTGATGTTTTTCTCACTCCTACTAGTGAATGTAATGTAACACACACCCATACAATGCGCACCACCCCGTGATGTTTTTCTCACTCCTATTAGTGAATGTAATGTAACACACACACATACAATGCGCACCACCCCGTGATGTTTTTCTCACTCCTACTAGTGAATCTAATGTAACACACACCCATACAATGCGCACCACCCCGTGATGTTTTTCTCACTCCTACTAGTGAATCTAATGTAACACACACCCATACAATGCGCACCACCCCGTGATGTTTTCCTCACTCCTACTAGTGAATCTAATGTAACACACACCCATACAATGCGCACCACCCCGTGATGTTTTTCTCACTCCTACTAGTGAATCTAATGTAACACACACCCATACAATGCGCACCACCCCGTGATGTTTTTCTCACTCCTACTAGTGAATCTAATGTAACACACACCCATACAATGCGCACCACCCCGTGATGTTTTTCTCACTCTTACTAGTGAATGTAATATAACACACACCCATACAATGCGCACCACCCCGTGATGTTTTTCTCACTCCTACTAGTGAATGTAATGTAACACACACCCATACAATGCGCACCACCCCGTGATGTTTTTCTCACTCCTACTAGTGAATGTAATGTAACACACACCCATACAGTGCGCACCACCCCGTGATGTTTTTCTCACTCCTACTAGTGAATCTAATGTAACACACACCCATACAGTGCACACCACCCCGTGATGTTTTTCTCACTCCTGCTAGTGAATGTAATGTAACACACACCCATACAGTGCGCACGACCCCGTGATGTTTTCCTCACTCCTACTAGTGAATCTAATGTAACACACACCCATACAATGCGCACCACCCCGTGATGTTTTTCTCACTCCTACTAGTGAATCTAATGTAACACACACCCATACAATGCGCACCACCCCGTGATGTTTTTCTCACTCTTACTAGTGAATGTAATATAACACACACCCATACAATGCGCACCACCCCGTGATGTTTTTCTCACTCCTACTAGTGAATGTAATGTAACACACACCCATACAATGCGCACCACCCCGTGATGTTTTTCTCACTCCTACTAGTGAATGTAATGTAACACACACCCATACAGTGCGAACCACCCCGTGATGTTTTTCTCACTCCTACTAGTGAACCTAATGTAACACACACCCATACAGTGCGCACCACCCCGTGATGTTTTTCTCACTCCTGCTAGTGAATGTAATGTAACACACACCCATACAGTGCGCACAACCCCGTGATGTTTTCCTCACTCCTACTAGTGAATCTAATGTAACACACACCCATACAATGCGCACGACCCCGTGATGTTTTCCTCACTCCTACTAGTGAATCTAATGTAACACACACCCATACAATGCGCACCACCCCGTGATGTTTTCCTCACTCCTACTAGTGAATCTAATGTAACACACACCCATACAATGCGCACCACCCCGTGATGTTTTTCTCACTCCTACTAGTGAATGTAATGTAACACACACCCATACAATGCGCACCACCCCGTGATGTTTTTCTCACTCCTACTAGTGAATGTAATGTAACACACACCCATACAATGCGCACCAGCCCGTGATGTTTTTCTCACTCCTACTAGTGAATCTAATGTAACACACACCCATACAATGCGCACCACCCCGTGATGTTTTTCTCACTCCTACTAGTGAATCTAATGTAACACACACCCATACAATGCGCACCACCCCGTGATGTTTTCCTCACTCCTACTAGTAAATCTAATGTAACACACACCCATACAATGCGCACCACCCCGTGATGTTTTTCTCACTCCTACTAGTGAATCTAATGTAACACACACCCATAAAATGCGAACCACCCCGTGATGTTTTCCTCACTCCTACTAGTGAATCTAATGTAACACACACCCATAGAATGCGCACGACCCCGTGATGTTTTCCTCACTCCTACTAGTGAATCTAATGTAACACACACCCATACAATGCGCACCACCCCGTGATGTTTTCCTCACTCCTACTAGTGAATCTAATGTAACACACACCCATACAATGCGCACCACCCCGTGATGTTTTTCTCACTCCTACTAGTGAATGTAATGTAACACACACCCATACAATGCGCACCACCCGGTGATGTTTTTCTCACTCCTACTAGTGAATGTAATGTAACACACACCCATACAATGCGCACCACCCCGTGATGTTTTTCTCACTCCTACTAGTGAATGTAATGTAACACACACCCATACAATGCGCACCACCCCGTGATGTTTTTCTCACTCCTACTAGTGAATGTAATGTAACACACACCCATACAATGCGCACCACCCCGTGATGTTTTTCTCACTCCTATTAGTGAATGTAATGTAACACACACACATACAATGCGCACCACCCCGTGATGTTTTTCTCACTCCTACTAGTGAATCTAATGTAACACACACCCATACAATGCGCACCACCCCGTGATGTTTTTCTCACTCCTACTAGTGAATCTAATGTAACACACACCCATACAATGCGCACCACCCCGTGATGTTTTCCTCACTCCTACTAGTGAATCTAATGTAACACACACCCATACAATGCGCACCACCCCGTGATGTTTTTCTCACTCCTACTAGTGAATCTAATGTAACACACACCCATACAATGCGCACCACCCCGTGATGTTTTTCTCACTCCTACTAGTGAATCTAATGTAACACACACCCATACAATGCGCACCACCCCGTGATGTTTTTCTCACTCTTACTAGTGAATGTAATATAACACACACCCATACAATGCGCACCACCCCGTGATGTTTTTCTCACTCCTACTAGTGAACGTAATGTAACACACACCCATACAATGCGCACCACCCCGTGATGTTTTTCTCACTCCTACTAGTGAATGTAATGTAACACACACCCATACAGTGCTCACCACCCCGTGATGTTTTTCTCACTCCTACTAGTGAATCTAATGTAACACACACCCATACAGTGCGCACCACCCCGTGATGTTTTTCTCACTCCTGCTAGTGAATGTAATGTAACACACACCCATACAGTGCGCACGACCCCGTGATGTTTTCCTCACTCCTACTAGTGAATCTAATGTAACACACACCCATACAATGCGCACCACCCCGTGATGTTTTTCTCACTCCTACTAGTGAATCTAATGTAACACACACCCATACAATGCGCACCACCCCGTGATGTTTTTCTCACTCTTACTAGTGAATGTAATATAACACACACCCATACAATGCGCACCACCCCGTGATGTTTTTCTCACTCCTACTAGTGAATGTAATGTAACACACACCCATACAATGCGCACCACCCCGTGATGTTTTTCTCACTCCTACTAGTGAATGTAATGTAACACACACCCATACAGTGCGAACCACCCCGTGATGTTTTTCTCACTCCTACTAGTGAATCTAATGTAACACACACCCATACAGTGCGCACCACCCCGTGATGTTTTTCTCACTCCTGCTAGTGAATGTAATGTAACACACACCCATACAGTGTGCACGACCCCGTGATGTTTTCCTCACTCCTACTAGTGAATCTAATGTAACACACACCCATACAATGCGCACCACCCCGTGATGTTTTTCTCACTCCTACTAGTGAATGTACTGTAACACACACCCATACAATGCGCACCACCCCGTGATGTTTTCCTCACTCCTACTAGTGAATCTAACGTAACACACACCCATACAATGCGCACAACCCCGTGATGTTTTTCTCACTCCTACTAGTGAATGTAATGTAACACACACCCATACAATGCGCACCACCCCGTGATGTTTTTCTCACTCCTACTAGTGAATGTAATGTAACACACACCCATACAAAGCGCACCACCCCGTGATGTTTTTCTCACTCCTACTAGTGAAAGTAATGTAACACACACCCATACAATGCGCACCACCCCGTGATGTTTTTCTCACTCCTACTAGTGAATGTAATGTAACACACACCCATACAATGCGCACCACCCCGTGATGTTTTTCTCACTCCTACTAGTGAATGAAATGTAACACACACCCATACAATGCGCACCACCCCGTGATGTTTTTCTCACTCCTACTAGTGAATCTAATGTAACACACACCCATACAATGCGCACGACCCCGTGATGTTTTCCTCACTCCTACTAGTGAATCTAATGTAACACACACCCATACAATGCGCAACACCCCGTGATGTTTTCCTCACTCCTACTAGTGAATCTAATGTAACACACACCCATACAATGCGCACCACCCCGTGATGTTTTTCTCACTCCTACTAGTGAATGTAATGTAACACACACCCATACAATGCGCACCACCCCGTGATGTTTTTCTCACTCCTACTAGTGAATGTAATGTAACACACACCCATACAATGCGCACCACCCCGTGATGTTTTTCTCACTCCTACTAGTGAATCTAATGTAACACACACCCATACAATGCGCACCACCCCGTGATGTTTTTCTCACTCCTACTAGTGAATCTAATGTAACACACACCCATACAATGCGCACCACCCCGTGATGTTTTCCTCACTCCTACTAGTGAATCTAATGTAACACACACCCATACAATGCGCACCACCCCGTGATGTTTTTCTCACTCATACTAGTGAATCTAATGTAACACACACCCATAAAATGCGAACCACCCCGTGATGTTTTCCTCACTCCTACTAGTGAATCTAATGTAACACACACCCATAGAATGCGCACGACACCGTGATGTTTTCCTCACTCCTACTAGTGAATCTAATGTAACACACACCCATACAATGCACACCACCCCGTGATGTTTTCCTCACTCCTACTAGTGAATCTAATGTAACACACACCCATACAATGCGCACCACCCCGTGATGTTTTTCTCACTCCTACTAGTGAATGTAATGTAACACACACCCATACCATGCGCACCACCCGGTGATGTTTTTCTCACTCCTACTAGTGAATGTAATGTAACACACACCCATACAATGCGCACCACCCCGTGATGTTTTTCTCACTCCTACTAGTGAATGTAATGTAACACACACCCATACAATGCGCACCACCCCGTGATGTTTTTCTCACTCCTACTAGTGAATGTAATGTAACACACACCCATACAATGCGCACCACCCCGTGATGTTTTTCTCACTCCTACTAGTGAATGTAATGTAACACACACACATACAATGCGCACCACCCCGTGATGTTTTTCTCACTCCTACTAGTGAATCTAATGTAACACACACCCATACAATGCGCACCACCCCGTGATGTTTTTCTCACTCCTACTAGTGAATCTAATGTAACACACACCCATACAGTGCGCACCACCCCGTGATGTTTTTCTCACTCCTGCTAGTGAATGTAATGTAACACACACCCATACAGTGCGAACCACCCCGT
This sequence comes from Cavia porcellus, assembly GCF_034190915.1. NCBI lineage: Eukaryota > Metazoa > Chordata > Mammalia > Rodentia > Caviidae > Cavia > Cavia porcellus. The sequence continues at coordinate 138,258 of NW_026947601.1, forward strand.
GATGTTTTTCTCACTCCTACTAGTGAATCTAATGTAACACACACCCATACAGTGCGCACCACCCCGTGATGTTTTTCTCACTCCTGCTAGTGAATGTAATGTAACACACACCCATACAGTGCGCACGACCCCGTGATGTTTTCCTCACTCCTACTAGTGAATCTAATGTAACACACACCCATACAATGCGCACGACCCCGTGATGTTTTCCTCACTCCTACTAGTGAATCTAATGTAACACACACCCATACAATGCGCACCACCCCGTGATGTTTTCCTCACTCCTACTAGTGAATCTAATGTAACACACACCCATACAATGCGCACCACCCCGTGATGTTTTTCTCACTCCTACTAGTGAATGTAATGTAACACACACCCATACAATGCGCACCACCCCGTGATGTTTTCCTCACTCCTACTAGTGAATCTAATGTAACACACACCCATAGAATGCGCACGACCCCGTGATGTTTTCCTCACTCCTACTAGTGAATCTAATGTAACACACACCCATACAATGCGCACCACCCCGTGATGTTTTCCTCACTCCTACTAGTGAATGTAATGTAACACACACCCATACAATGCGCACCACCCCGTGATGTTTTTCTCACTCCTACTAGTGAATCTAATGTAACACACACCCATAAAATGCGAACCACCCCGTGATGTTTTCCTCACTCCTACTAGTGAATCTAATGTAACACACACCCATAGAATGCGCACGACCCCGTGATGTTTTCCTCACTCCTACTAGTGAATCTAATGTAACACACACCCATACAATGCGCACCACCCCGTGATGTTTTCCTCACTCCTACTAGTGAATCTAATGTAACACACACCCATACAATGCGCACCACCCCGTGATGTTTTTCTCACTCCTACTAGTGAATGTAATGTAACACACACCCATACAATGCGCACCACCCGGTGATGTTTTTCTCACTCCTACTAGTGAATGTAATGTAACACACACCCATACAATGCGCACCACCCCGTGATGTTTTTCTCACTCCTACTAGTGAATGTAATGTAACACACACCCATACAATGCGCACCACCCCGTGATGTTTTTCTCACTCCTACTAGTGAATGTAATGTAACACACACCCATACAATGCGCACCACCCCGTGATGTTTTTCTCACTCCTATTAGTGAATGTAATGTAACACACACACATACAATGCGCACCACCCCGTGATGTTTTTCTCACTCCTACTAGTGAATCTAATGTAACACACACCCATACGATGCGCACCACCCCGTGATGTTTTTCTCACTCCTACTAGTGAATCTAATGTAACACACACCCATACAATGCGCACCACCCCGTGATGTTTTCCTCACTCCTACTAGTGAATCTAATGTAACACACACCCATACAATGCGCACCACCCCGTGATGTTTTTCTCACTCCTACTAGTGAATCTAATGTAACACACACCCATACAATGCGCACCACCCCGTGATGTTTTTCTCACTCCTACTAGTGAATCTAATGTAACACACACCCATACAATGTGCACCACCCCGTGATGTTTTTCTCACTCTTACTAGTGAATGTAATATAACACACACCCATACAATGCGCACCACCCCGTGATGTTTTTCTCACTCCTACTAGTGAATGTAATGTAACACACACCCATACAATGCGCACCACCCCGTGATGTTTTTCTCACTCCTACTAGTGAATGTAATGTAACACACACCCATACAGTGCTCACCACCCCGTGATGTTTTTCTCACTCCTACTAGTGAATCTAATGTAACACACACCCATACAGTGCGCACCACCCCGTGATGTTTTTCTCACTCCTGCTAGTGAATGTAATGTAACACACACCCATACAGTGCGCACGACCCCGTGATGTTTTCCTCACTCCTACTAGTGAATCTAATGTAACACACACCCATACAATGCGCACCACCCCGTGATGTTTTTCTCACTCCTACTAGTGAATCTAATGTAACACACACCCATACAATGCGCACCACCCCGTGATGTTTTTCTCACTCTTACTAGTGAATGTAATATAACACACACCCATACAATGCGCACCACCCCGTGATGTTTTTCTCACTCCTACTAGTGAATGTAATGTAACACACACCCATACAATGCGCACCACCCCGTGATGTTTTTCTCACTCCTACTAGTGAATGTAATGTAACACACACCCATACAGTGCGAACCACCCCGTGATGTTTTTCTCACTCCTACTAGTGAATCTAATGTAACACACACCCATACAGTGCGCACCACCCCGTGATGTTTTTCTCACTCCTGCTAGTGAATGTAATGTAACACACACCCATACAGTGTGCACGACCCCGTGATGTTTTCCTCACTCCTACTAGTGAATCTAATGTAACACACACCCATACAATGCGCACCACCCCGTGATGTTTTTCTCACTCCTACTAGTGAATGTACTGTAACACACACCCATACAATGCGCACCACCCCGTGATGTTTTCCTCACTCCTACTAGTGAATCTAACGTAACACACACCCATACAATGCGCACAACCCCGTGATGTTTTTCTCACTCCTACTAGTGAATGTAATGTAACACACACCCATACAATGCGCACCACCCCGTGATGTTTTTCTCACTCCTACTAGTGAATGTAATGTAACACACACCCATACAAAGCGCACCACCCCGTGATGTTTTTCTCACTCCTACTAGTGAAAGTAATGTAACACACACCCATACAATGCGCACCACCCCGTGATGTTTTTCTCACTCCTACTAGTGAATGTAATGTAACACACACCCATACAATGCGCACCACCCCGTGATGTTTTTCTCACTCCTACTAGTGAATGAAATGTAACACACACCCATACAATGCGCACCACCCCGTGATGTTTTTCTCACTCCTACTAGTGAATCTAATGTAACACACACCCATACAATGCGCACGACCCCGTGATGTTTTCCTCACTCCTACTAGTGAATCTAATGTAACACACACCCATACAATGCGCAACACCCCGTGATGTTTTCCTCACTCCTACTAGTGAATCTAATGTAACACACACCCATACAATGCGCACCACCCCGTGATGTTTTTCTCACTCCTACTAGTGAATGTAATGTAACACACACCCATACAATGCGCACCACCCCGTGATGTTTTTCTCACTCCTACTAGTGAATGTAATGTAACACACACCCATACAATGCGCACCACCCCGTGATGTTTTTCTCACTCCTACTAGTGAATCTAATGTAACACACACCCATACAATGCGCACCACCCCGTGATGTTTTTCTCACTCCTACTAGTGAATCTAATGTAACACACACCCATACAATGCGCACCACCCCGTGATGTTTTCCTCACTCCTACTAGTGAATCTAATGTAACACACACCCATACAATGCGCACCACCCCGTGATGTTTTTCTCACTCCTACTAGTGAATCTAATGTAACACACACCCATAAAATGCGAACCACCCCGTGATGTTTTCCTCACTCCTACTAGTGAATCTAATGTAACACACACCCATAGAATGCGCACGACACCGTGATGTTTTCCTCACTCCTACTAGTGAATCTAATGTAACACACACCCATACAATGCACACCACCCCGTGATGTTTTCCTCACTCCTACTAGTGAATCTAATGTAACACACACCCATACAATGCGCACCACCCCGTGATGTTTTTCTCACTCCTACTAGTGAATGTAATGTAACACACACCCATACCATGCGCACCACCCCGGTGATGTTTTTCTCACTCCTACTAGTGAATGTAATGTAACACACACCCATACAATGCGCACCACCCCGTGATGTTTTTCTCACTCCTACTAGTGAATGTAATGTAACACACACCCATACAATGCGCACCACCCCGTGATGTTTTTCTCACTCCTACTAGTGAATGTAATGTAACACACACCCATACAATGCGCACCACCCGTGATGTTTTTCTCACTCCTACTAGTGAATGTAATGTAACACACACACATACAATGCGCACCACCCCGTGATGTTTTTCTCACTCCTACTAGTGAATCTAATGTAACACACACCCATACAATGCGCACCACCCCGTGATGTTTTTCTCACTCCTACTAGTGAATCTAATGTAACACACACCCATACAGTGCGCACCACCCCGTGATGTTTTTCTCACTCCTGCTAGTGAATGTAATGTAACACACACCCATACAGTGCGCACGACCCCGTGATGTTTTCCTCACTCCTACTAGTGAATCTAATGTAACACACACCCATACAATGCGCACCACCCCGTGATGTTTTCTCACTCCTACTAGTGAATGTACTGTAACACACACCCATACAATGCGCACCACCCCGTGATGTTTTCCTCACTCCTACTAGTGAATCTAACGTAACACACACCCATACAATGCGCACAACCCCGTGATGTTTTTCTCACTCCTACTAGTGAATGTAATGTAACACACACCCATACAATGCGCACCACCCCGTGATGTTTTTCTCACTCCTACTAGTGAATGTAATGTAACACACACCCATACAAAGCGCACCACCCCGTGATGTTTTTCTCACTCCTACTAGTGAAAGTAATGTAACACACACCCATACAATGCGCACCACCCCGTGATGTTTTTCTCACTCCTACTAGTGAATGTAATGTAACACACACCCATACAATGCGCACCACCCCGTGATGTTTTTCTCACTCCTACTAGTGAATGAAATGTAACACACACCCATACAATGCGCACCACCCCGTGATGTTTTTCTCACTCCTACTAGTGAATCTAATGTAACACACAACCATACAATGCGCACGACCCCGTGATGTTTTCCTCACTCCTACTAGTGAATCTAATGTAACACACACCCATACAATGCGCAACACCCCGTGATGTTTTCCTCACTCCTACTAGTGAATCTAATGTAACACACACCCATACAATGCGCACCACCCCGTGATGTTTTTCTCACTCCTACTAGTGAATGTAATGTAACACACACCCATACAATGCGCACCACCCCGTGATGTTTTTCTCACTCCTACTAGTGAATGTAATGTAACACACACCCATACAATGCGCACCACCCCGTGATGTTTTTCTCACTCCTACTAGTGAATCTAATGTAACACACACCCATACAATGCGCACCACCCCGTGATGTTTTTCTCACTCCTACTAGTGAATCTAATGTAACACACACCCATACAATGCGCACCACCCCGTGATGTTTTCCTCACTCCTACTAGTGAATCTAATGTAACACACACCCATACAATGCGCACCACCCGTGATGTTTTCTCACTCCTACTAGTGAATCTAATGTAACACACACCCATAAAATGCGAACCACCCCGTGATGTTTTCCTCACTCCTACTAGTGAATCTAATGTAACACACACCCATAGAATGCGCACGACCCCGTGATGTTTTCCTCACTCCTACTAGTGAATCTAATGTAACACACACCCATACAATGCGCACCACCCCGTGATGTTTTCCTCACTCCTACTAGTGAATCTAATGTAACACACACCCATACAATGCGCACCACCCCGTGATGTTTTTCTCACTCCTACTAGTGAATGTATGTAACACACACCCATACCATGCGCACCACCCGGTGATGTTTTTCTCACTCCTACTAGTGAATGTAATGTAACACACACCCATACAATGCGCACCACCCCGTGATGTTTTCTCACTCCTACTAGTGAATGTAATGTAACACACACCCATACAATGCGCACCACCCCGTGATGTTTTTCTCACTCCTACTAGTGAAGTAATGTAACACACACCCATACAATGCGCACCACCCCGTGATGTTTTTCTCACTCCTACTAGTGAATGTAATGTAACACACACACATACAATGCGCACCACCCCGTGATGTTTTTCTCACTCCTACTAGTGAATCTAATGTAACACACACCCATACAATGCGCACCACCCCGTGATGTTTTTCTCACTCCTACTAGTGAATCTAATGTAACACACACCCATACAATGCGCACCACCCCGTGATGTTTTCCTCACTCCTACTAGTGAATCTAATGTAACACACACCCATACAATGCGCACCACCCCGTGATGTTTTCTCACTCCTACTAGTGAATCTAATGTAATACACACCCATACAATGCGCACCACCCCGAGATGTTTTTCTCACTCCTACTAGTGAATCTAATGTAACACACACCCATACAATGCGCACCACCCGTGATGTTTTTCTCACTCTTACTAGTGAATGTAATATAACACACACCCATACAATGCGCACCACCCCGTGATGTTTTTCTCACTCCTACTAGTGAATGTAATGTAACACACACCCATACAATGCGCACCACCCCGTGATGTTTTTCTCACTCCTACTAGTGAATGTAATGTAACACACACCCATACAATGCGCACCACCCCGTGATGTTTTTCTCACTCCTACTAGTGAATGTAATGTAACACACACCCATACAGTGCGCACCACCCCGTGATGTTTTTCTCACTCCTACTAGTGAATCTAATGTAACACACACCCATACAGTGCGCACCACCCCGTGATGTTTTTCTCACTCCTGCTAGTGAATGTAATGTAACACACACCCATACAGTGCGCACGACCCCGTGATGTTTTCCTCACTCCTACTAGTGAATGTAATGTAACACACACCCATACAATGCGCACCACCCCGTGATGTTTTTCTCACTCCTACTAGTGAATCTAATGTAACACAAACCCATACGATGCGCACCACCCCGTGATGTTTTTCTCACTCCTACTAGTGAATCTAATGTAACACACACCCATACGATGCGCACCACCCCGTGATGTTTTTCTCACTCCTACTAGTGAATGTAATGTAACACACACCCATACGATGCGCACCACCCCGTGATGTTTTTCTCACTCCTACTAGTGAATCTAATGTAACACACACCCATACAATGCGCAAGACCTCGTGATGTTTTCCTCACTCCTACTAGTGAACCTAATGTAACACACACCCATACAATGCGCACCACCCCGTGATGTTTTCCTCACTCCTACTAGTGAATCTAATGTAACACACACCCATACAATGCGCACCAAGCCGTGATGTTTTTCTCACTCCTACTAGTGAATGTAATGTAACACACACCCATACAATGCGCACCACCCCGTGATGTTTTTCTCACTCCTACTAGTGAATGTAATGTAACACACACCCATACAATGCGCACCACCCCGTGATTTTTTCTCACTCCTACTAATGAATGTAATGTAACACACACCCATACAATGCGCACCACGCCGTGATGTTTTTCTCACTCCTACTAGTGAATGTAATGTAACACACACCCATACAATGCGCACCACCCCGTGATGTTTTTCTCACTCCTACTAGTGAATGTAATGTAACACACACCCATACAATGCGCACCACCCCGTGATGTTTTTCTCACTCCTACTAGTGAATCTAATGTAACACACACCCATACAATGCGCACCACCCCGTGATGTTTTTCTCACTCTTACTAGTGAATGTAATGTAACACACACCCATACAATGCGCACCACCCCGTGATGTTTTTCTCACTCCTACTAGTGAATGTAATGTAACACACACCCATACAATGCGCACCACCCCGTGATGTTTTTCTCACTCCTACTAGTGAATGTAATGTAACACACACCCATACAATGCGCACCACCCCGTGATGTTTTTCTCACTCCTACTAGTGAATGTAATGTAACACACACCCATACAATGCGCACCACCCCGTGATGTTTTTCTCACTCCTACTAGTGAAAGTAATGTAACACACACCCATACAGTGCGCACCACCCCGTGATGTTTTTCTCACTCCTACTAGTGAATCTAATGTAACACACACCCATACAGTGCGCACCACCCCGTGATGTTTTTCTCACTCCTACTAGTGAATGTAATGTAACACACACCCATTCAATGCGCACCACCCCGTGATGTTTTTCTCACTCCTACTAGTGAATGCAATGTAACACACACCCATACAATGCGCACCACCCCGTGATGTTTTTCTCACTCCTACTAGTGAATGTAATGTAACACACACCCATACAATGCGCACCACCCCGTGATGTTTTTCTCACTCCTACTAGTGAATGTAATGTAACACACACCCATACAATGCGCACCACCCCGTGATGTTTTTCTCACTCCTACTAGTGAATGTAATGTAACACACACCCATACAATGCGCACCACCCCGTGATGTTTTTCTCACTCCTACTAGTGAATGTAATGTAACACACACCCATACAATGCGCACCACCCCGTAATGTTTTTCTCACTCCTACTAGTGAATCTAATGTAACACACACCCATACAATGCGCACCGCCCCGTGATGTTTTTCAGAAACCTATCCTACATTGCCACTGCATGTTCCCTGACCTCCCCATGCTGACCAACCCGCGGTGCTTTTCTCCATCCTACATTGCCACTCACTGCCTATCCTAATTCAGACCCTCCGATTCACACCACCCCGTGTTTTTCTCACTCCTACTAGTGAATGTAATGTAACACACACCCATACAATGCGCACCACCCCGTGATGTTTTTCTCACTCCTACTAGTGAATGTAATGTAACACACACCCATACAATGCGCACCACCCCGTGATGTTTTTCTCACTCCTACTAGTGAATGTAATGTAACACACACCCATACAATGCGCACCACCCCGTGATTTTTTTCTCACTCCTACTAGTGAATGTAATGTAACACACACCCATACAATGCGCACCACCCCGTGATGTTTTTCTCACTCCTACTAGTGAATCTAATGTAACACCCACCCATACAATGCGCACCACACCGTGATGTTTTTCTCACTCCTACTAGTGAATCTAATGTAACACACACCCATACAATGCGCACCACCCCGTGATGTTTTTCTCACTCCTACTAGTGAATGTAATGTAACACACACCCATACAATGCGCACCACCCCGTGATGTTTTTCTCACTCCTACTAGTGAATCTAATGTAACACACACCCATACAATGCGCACCACCCCGTGATGTTTTTCTCACTCCTACTAGTGAATGTAATGTAACACACACCCATACAATGCGCACCACCCCGTGATGTTTTTCTCACACTTACTAGTGAATGTAATGTAACACACACCCATACAATGCGCACCACCCCGTGATGTTTTTTTCAATCCTACTAGTGAATGTAATGTAACACACACCCATACAATGCGCACCACCCCGTGATGTTTTTCTCACTCCTACTAGTGAATGTAATGTAACACACACCCATACAATGCGCACCACCCCGTGACGTTTTTCTCACTCCTACTAGTGAATCTAATGTAACACACACCCATACAATGCGCACCACACCGTGATGTTTTTCTCACTCCTACTAGTGAATCTAATGTAACACACACCCATACAATGCGCACCACCCCGTGATGTTTTTCTCACTCCTACTAGTGAATGTAATGTAACACACACCCATACAATGCGCACCACCCCGTGATGTTTTTCTCACTCCTACTAGTGAATCTAATGTAACACACACCCATGCAATGCGCACCACCCCGTGATGTTTTTCAGAAACCTATCCTACATTGCCACTGCATGTTCCCTGACCTCCCCATGCTGACCAACCAGCGGTGCTTTTCTCCATCCTACATTGCCACTCACTGCCTATCCTAATTCAGACCCTCCGATTCACACCACCCCGTGATGTTTTTCTCACTCCTACTAGTGAATGTAATGTAACACACACCCATACAATGCGCACCACCCCGTGATGTTTTTCTCACTCCTACTAGTGAATGTAATGTAACACACACCCATACAATGCGCACCACCCGTGATGTTTTTCTCACTCCTACTAGTGAATGTAATGTAACACACACCCATAAAATGCGCACCACCCCGTGATGTTTTTCTCACTCCTACTAGTGAATCTAATGTAACACAAACCCATACAATGCGCACCACCCCGTGATGTTTTTCTCACTCGTACTAGTGAATCTAATGTAACACACACCCATACAATGCGCACCACCCCGTGATGTTTTTCTCACTCCTACTAGTGAATGTAATGTAACACACACCCATACAATGCGCACCACCCCGTGATGTTTTTCTCACTCCTACTAGTGAATGTAATGTAACACACACCCATACAATGCGCACCACCCCGTGATGTTTTTCTCACTCCTACTAGTGAATGTAATGTAACACACACCCATACAATGCGCACCACCCCGTGATGTTTTTCTCACTCCTACTAGTGAATGTAATGTAACACACACCCATACAATGCGCACCACCCCGTGATGTTTTTCTCACTCCTACTAGTGAATCTAATGTAACAGACACCCATACAATGCGCACCACCCCGTGATGTTTTTCTCACTCCTACTAGTGAATCTAATGTAACAGACACCCATACAATGCGCACCACCCCGTGATGTTTTTCTCACTCCTACAGTGAATGTAATGTAACACACACCCATACAACGCGCACCACCCCGTGATGTTTTTCTCACTCCTACTAGTGAATCTAATGTAACAGACACCCATACAATGCGCACCACCCCGTGATGTTTTTCTCACTCCTACTAGTGAATGTAATGGAACACACACCCATACAATGCGCACCACCCCGTGATGTTTTTCTCACTCCTACTAGTGAATGTAATGTAACACACACCCATACAATGCGCACCAAGCCGTGATGTTTTTCTCACTCCTACTAGTGAATGTAATGTAACACACACCCATACAATGCGCACCACCCCGTGATGTTTTTCTCACTCCTACTAGTGAATGTAATGTAACACACAGCCATACAATGCGCACCACCCCGTGATGTTTTTCTCACTCCTACTAGTGAATGTAATGTAACACACACCCATACAATGCGCACCACCCCGTGATGTTTTTCTCACTCCTAATAGTGAATCTAATGTAACAGACACCCATACAATGCGCACCACCCCGTGATGTTTTTCTCACTCCTACTAGTGAATCTAATGTAACACACACCCATACAATGCGCACCACCCCGTGATGTTTTTCTCACTCCTACTAGTGAATGTAATGTAACACACACCCATACAATGCGCACAACCCCGTGATGTTTTTCTCACTCCTACTAGTGAATGTAATGTAACACACACCCATACAATGCGCACCACCCCGTGATGTTTTTCTCACTCCTACTAGTGAATGTAATGTAACACACACCCATACAATGCGCACCACCCCGTGATGTTTTTCTCACTCCTGCTAGTGAATGTAATGTAACACACAGCCATACAATGCGCACCACCCCGTGATGTTTTTCTCACTCCTACTAGTGAATCTAATGTAACACACACCCATACAGTGCGCACCACCCCGTGATGTTTTTCTCACTCCTACTAGTGAAGCTAATGTAACTCACCCATACAATGCGCACGACCCCGTGATGTTTTTCTCACTCCTACTAGTGAATGTAATGTAACACACACCCATACAATGCGCACCACCCCGTGATGTTTTTCTCACTCCTACTAGTGAATGTAATGTAACACACACCCATACAATGCGCACCACCCCGTGATGTTTTTCTCACTCCTACTAGTGAATGTAATGTAACACACACCCATACAATGCGCACCACCCCGTGATGTTTTTCTCACTCCTACTAGTGAATGTAATGTAACACACACCCATACAATGCGCACCACCCCGTGATGTTTTTCTCACTCCTACTAGGGAATGTAATGTAACACACACCCATACAATGCGCACCACCCCGTGATGTTTTTCTCACTCCTACTAGTGAATGTAATGTAACACACACCCATACAATGCGCACCACCCTGTGATGTTTTTCTCACTCCTACTAGTGAATCTAATGTAACACACACCCATACAATGCGCACGACCCCGTGATGTTTTCCTCACTCCTACTAGTGAATCTAATGTAACACACACCCATACAATGCGCACCACCCCGTGATGTTTTCCTCACTCCTACTAGTGAATCTAATGTAACACACACCCATACAATGCGCACCAAGCCGTGATGTTTTTCTCACTCCTACTAGTGAATGTAATGTAACACACACCCATACAATGCGCACCACCCCGTGATGTTTTTCTCACTCCTACTAGTGAATGTAATGTAACACACACCCATACAATGCGCACCACCCCGTGATGTTTTTCTCACTCCTACTAGTGAATGTAATGTAACACACACCCATACAATGCGCACCACCCCGTGATGTTTTTCTCACTCCTACTAGTGAATGTAATGTAACACACACCCATACAATGCGCACCACCCCGTGATGTTTTTCTCACTCCTACTAGTGAATGTAATGTAACACACACCCATACAATGCGCACCACCCCGTGATGTTTTTCTCACTCCTACTAGTGAATCTAATGTAACACACACCCATACAATGCGCACCACCCCGTGATGTTTTTCTCACTCTTACTAGTGAATGTAATGTAACACACACCCATACAATGCGCACCACCCCGTGATGTTTTTCTCACTCCTACTAGTGAATGTAATGTAACACACACCCATACAATGCGCACCACCCCGTGATGTTTTTCTCACTCCTACTAGTGAATGTAATGTAACACACACCCATACAATGCGCACCACCCCGTGATGTTTTTCTCACTCCTACTAGTGAATGTAATGTAACACACACCCATACAATGCGCACCACCCCGTGATGTTTTTCTCACTCCTACTAGTGAATGTAATGTAACACACACCCATACAATGCGCACCACCCCGTGATGTTTTTCTCACTCCTACTAGTGAATGTAATGTAACACACACCCATACAATGCGCACCACCCCGTGATGTTTTTCTCACTCCTACTAGTGAATGTAATGTAACACACACCCATACAATGCGCACCACCCCGTGATGTTTTTCTCACTCCTACTAGTGAATGTAATGTAACACACACCCATACAATGCGCAAGACCCCGTGATGTTTTTCTCACTCCTACTAGTGAATGTAATGTAACACACACCCATACAATGCGCACCACCCCGTGATGTTTTTCTCACTCCTACTAGTGAATGTAATGTAACACACACCCATACAATGCGCACCACCCCGTGATGTTTTTCTCACTCCTACTAGTGAATGTAATGTAACACACACCCATACAATGCGCACCACCCCGTAATGTTTTTCTCACTCCTACTAGTGAATCTAATGTAACACACACCCATACAATGCGCACCACCCCGTGATGTTTTTCAGAAACCTATCCTACATTGCCACTGCATGTTCCCTGACCTCCCCATGCTGACCAACCCGCGGTGCTTTTCTCCATCCTACATTGCCACTCACTGCCTATCCTAATTCAGACCCTCCGATTCACACCACCCCGTGTTTTTCTCACTCCTACTAGTGAATGTAATGTAACACACACCCATACAATGCGCACCACCCCGTGATGTTTTTCTCACTCCTACTAGTGAATGTAATGTAACACACACCCATACAGTGCGCACCACCCCGTGATGTTTTTCTCACTCCTACTAGTGAATCTAATGTAACACACACCCATACAATGCGCACCACCCCGTGATGTTTTTCTCACTCCTACTAGTGAATGTAATGTAACACACACCCATACAATGCGCACCACCCCGTGATGTTTTTCTCACTCCTACTAGTGAATCTAATGTAACACACACCCATACAATGCGCACCACCCCGTGATGTTTTTCTCACTCCTACTAGTGAATGTAATGTAACACACACCCATACAATGCGCACCACCCCGTGATGTTTTTCTCACACTTACTAGTGAATGTAATGTAACACACACCCATACAATGCGCACCACCCCGTGATGTTTTTCTCACTCCTACTAGTGAATGTAATGTAACACACACCCATACAATGCGCACCACCCCGTGACGTTTTTCTCACTCCTACTAGTGAATCTAATGTAACACACACCCATACAATGCGCACCACACCGTGATGTTTTTCTCACTCCTACTTGTGAATCTAATGTAACCCACACCCATACAATGCGCACCACCCCGTGATGTTTTTCTCACTCCTACTAGTGAATGTAATGTAACACACACCCATACAATGCGCACCACACCGTGATGTTTTTCTCACTCCTACTAGTGAATGTAATGTAACACACACCCATACAATGCGCACCACCCCGTGATGTTTTTCTCACTCCTACTAGTGAATCTAATGTAACACACACCCATACAATGCGCACCACCCCGTGATGTTTTTCTCACTCCTACTAGTGAATGTAATGTAACACACACCCATACAATGCGCACCACCCCGTGATGTTTTTCTCACTCCTACTAGTGAATGTAATGTAACACACACCCATACAATGCGCACCACCCCGTGATGTTTTTCTCACTCCTACTAGTGAATGTAATGTAACACACACCCATACAATGCGCACCACCCCGTGACGTTTTTCTCACTCCTACTAGTGAATCTAATGTAACACACACCCATACAATGCGCACCACAACGTGATGTTTTCCTCACTCCTACTAGTGAATCTAATGTAACACACACCCATACAATGCGCACCACCCCGTGATGTTTTTCTCACTCCTACTAGTGAATCTAATGTAAAACACACCCATACAATGCGCACCACCCCGTGATGTTTTTCTCACTCCTACTAGTGAATGTAATGTAACACACACCCATACAATGCGCACCACCCCGTGATGTTTTTCTCACTCCTACTAGTGAATGTAGTGTAACACACACCCATACAATGCGCACCAAGCCGTGATGTTTTTCTCACTCCTACTAGTGAATGTAATGTAACACACACCCATACAATGCACACCACCCCGTGATGTTTTTCTCACTCCTACTAGTGAATGTAATGTAACACACAGCCATACAATGCGCACCACCCCGTGATGTTTTTCTCACTCCTACTAGTGAATGTAATGTAACACACACCCATACAATGCGCACCACCCCGTGATGTTTTTCTCACTCCTACTAGTGAAGCTAATGTAACTCACCCATACAATGCGCACCAGCCCGTGATGTTTTTCTCACTCCTACTAGTGAATGTAATGTAACACACACCCATACAATGCGCTCACCCCGTGATGTTTTTATCACTCCTACTAGTGAAGCTAATGTAACACACACCCAAACAATGCCCACCACCCCGTGATGTTTTTCTCACTCCTACTACTGAATGTAATGTAACACACACCCATACAATGCGCACCACCCCGTGATGTTTTTCTCACTCCTACTAGTGAATGTAATGTAACACACACCCATACAATGCGCACCACCCCGTGATGTTTTTCTCACTCCTACTAGTGAATCTAATGTAACACACACCAATACAATGCGCACCACCCCGTGATGTTTTTCTCACTCGTACTAGTAAATCTAATGTAACACACACCCATACAATGCGCACCACCCCGTGATATTTTTCTCACTCCTACTAGTGAATGTAATGTAACACACACCCATACAATGCGCACCACCCCGTGATGTTTTTCTCACTCCTACTAGTGAATGTAATGTAACACACACCCATACAATGCGCACCACCCCGTGATGTTTTTCTCACACTTACTAGTGAATGTAATGTAACACACACCCATACAATGCGCACCACCCCGTGATATTTTTCTCACTCCTACTAGTGAATGTAATGTAACACACACCCATACAATGCGCACCACCCCGTGATGTTTTTCTCACTCCTACTAGTGAATGTAATGTAACACACACCCATACAATGCGCACCACCCCGTGATGTTTTTCTCACTCCTACTAGTGAATGTAATGTAACACACACCCATACAATGCGCACCACCCCGTGATGTTTTTCTCACTCCTACTAGTGAATGTAATGTAACACACACCCATACAATGCGCACCACCCCGTGATGTTTTTCTCACTCCTACTAGTGAATGTAATGTAACACACACCCATACAATGCGCACCACCCGTGATGTTTTTCTCACTCCTACTAGTGAATGTAATGTAACACACACCCATACAATGCGCACCACACCGTGATGTTTTTCTCACTCCTACTAGTGAATGTAATGTAACACACACCCATACAATGCGCACCACCCCGTGATGTTTTTCTCACTCCTACTAGTGAATGTAATGTAACACACACCCATACAATGCGCACCACCCCGTGATGTTTTTCTCACTCCTACTAGTGAATGTAATGTAACACACACCCATACAATGCGCACCACCCCGTGATGTTTTTCTCACTCCTACTAGTGAATGTAATGTAACACACACCCATACAATGCGCAAGACCCCATGATGTTTTTCTCACTCCTACTAGTGAATATAATGTAACACACACCCATACAATGCGCACCACCCCGTGATGTTTTTCTCACTCCTACTAGTGAATGTAATGTAACACACACCCATACAATGCGCACCACCCCGTGATGTTTTTCTCACTCCTACTAGTGAATGTAATGTAACACACACCCATACAATGCGCACCACCCCGTAATGTTTTTCTCACTCCTACTAGTGAATCTAATGTAACACACACCCATACAATGCGCACCACCCCGTGATGTTTTTCAGAAACCTATCCTACATTGCCACTGCATGTTCCCTGACCTCCCCATGCTGACCAACCCGCGGTGCTTTTCTCCATCCTACATTGCCACTCACTGCCTATCCTAATTCAGACCCTCCGATTCACACCACCCCGTGTTTTTCTCACTCCTACTAGTGAATGTAATGTAACACACACCCATACAATGCGCACCACCCCGTGATGTTTTTCTCACTCCTACTAGTGAATGTAATGTAACACACACCCATACAATGCGCACCACCCCGTGATGTTTTTCTCACTCCTACTAGTGAATGTAATGTAACACACACCCATACAATGCGCACCACCCCGTGATGTTTTTCTCACTCCTACTAGTGAATGTAATGTAACACACACCCATACAATGCGCACCACCCCGTGATGTTTTTCTCACTCCTACTAGTGAATCTAATGTAACACACACCCATACAATGCGCACCACCCCGTGATGTTTTTCTCACTCCTACTAGTGAATGTAATGTAACACACACCCATAAAATGCGCACCACCCCGTGATGTTTTTCTCACTCCTACTAGTGAATCTAATGTAACACACACCCATACAATGCGCACCACCCCGTGATGTTTTTCTCACTCCTACTAGTGAATGTAATGTAACACACACCCATACAATGCGCACCACCCCGTGATGTTTTTCTCACTCCTACTAGTGAATCTAATGTAACACACACCCATACAATGCGCACCACCCCGTGATGTTTTTCTCACTCCTACTAGTGAATGTAATGTAACACACACCCATACAATGCGCACCACCCCGTGACGTTTTTCTCACTCCTACTAGTGAATCTAATGTAACACACACCCATACAATGCGCACCACACCGTGATGTTTTTCTCACTCCTACTAGTGAATGTAATGCAACACACACCCATACAATGCGCACCCCCCCTGATGTTTTTCTCACTCCTACTAGTGAATCTAATGTAACACACACCCATACAATGCGCACCACCCCGTGATGTTTTTCTCACTCCTACTAGTGAATGTAATGTAACACACACCCATACAATGCGCACCACCCCGTGATGTTTTTCTCACTCCTACTAGTGAATGTAATGTAACACACACCCATACAATGCGCACCACCCCGTGATGTTTTTCTCACTCCTACTAGTGAATGTAATGTAACACACACCCATACAATGCGCACCACCCCGTGACGTTTTTCTCACTCCTACTAGTGAATCTAATGTAACACACACCCATACAATGCGCACCACACCGTGATGTTTTCCTCACTCCTACTAGTGAATGTAATGTAACACACACCCATACAATGCGCACCACCCCGTGATGTTTTTCTCACTCCTACTAGTGAATCTAATGTAAAACACACCCATACAATGCGCACCACCCCGTGATGTTTTTCTCACTCCTACTAGTGAATCTAATGTAACACACACCCATACAATGCGCACCACCCCGTGATGTTTTTCTCACTCCTACTAGTGAAGCTAATGTAACTCACCCATACAATGCGCACCAGCCCGTGATGTTTTTCTCACTCCTACTAGTGAATGTAATGTAACACACACCCATACAATGCGCACCACCCCGTGATGTTTTTATCACTCCTACTAGTGAAGCTAATGTAACACACACCCAAACAATGCGCACCACCCCGTGATGTTTTTCTCACTCCTACTAGTGAATGTAATGTAACACACACCCATACAATGCGCACCACCCCGTGATGTTTTTCTCACTCCTACTAGTGAATGTAATGTAACACACACCCATACAATGCGCACCACCCCGTGATGTTTTTCTCACTCCTACTAGTGAATCTAATGTAACACACACCCATACAATGCGCACCACCCCGTGATGTTTTTCTCACTCGTACTAGTAAATCTAATGTAACACACACCCATACAATGCGCACCACCCCGTGATATTTTTCTCACTCCTACTAGTGAATGTAATGTAACACACACCCATACAATGCGCACCACCCCGTGATGTTTTTCTCACTCCTACTAGTCAATGTAATGTAACACACACCCATACAATGCGCACCACCCCGTGATGTTTTTCTCACACTTACTAGTGAATGTAATGTAACACACACCCATACAATGCGCACCACCCCGTGATATTTTTCTCACTCCTACTAGTGAATGTAATGTAACACACACCCATACAATGCGCACCACCCCGTGATGTTTTTCTCACTCCTACTAGTGAATGTAATGTAACACACACCCATACAATGCGCACCACCCCGTGATGTTTTTCTCACTCCTACTAGTGAATGTAATGTAACACACACCCATACAATGCGCACCACCCCGTGATGTTTTTCTCACTCCTACTAGTGAATCTAATGTAACACACACCCATACAATGCGCACCACCCCGTGATGTTTTTCTCACTCCTACTAGTGAATGTAATGTAACACACACCCATACAATGCGCACCACCCCGTGATGTTTTTCTCACTCCTACTAGTGAATCTAATGTAACACACACCCATACAATGCGCACCACCCCGTGATGTTTTTCAGAAACCTATCCTACATTGCCACTGCATGTTCCCTGACCTCCCCATGCTGACCAAACCGCGGTGCTTTTCTCCATCCTACATTGCCACTCACTGCCTATCCTAATTCAGACCCTCCGATTCACACCACCCCGTGATGTTTTTCTCACTCCTACTAGTGAATGTAATGTAACACACACCCATACAATGCGCACCACCCCGTGATGTTTTTCTCACTCCTACTAGTGAATGTAATGTAACACACACCCATACAATGCGCACCACCCCGTGATGTTTTTCTCACTCCTACTAGTGAATGTAATGTAACACACACCCATACAATGCGCACCACCCCGTGATGTTTTTCTCACTCCTACTAGTGAATGTAATGTAACACACACCCATACAATGCGCACCACCCCGTGATGTTTTTCTCACTCCTACTAGTGAATGTAATGTAACACACACCCATACAATGCGCACCACCCCGTGATGTTTTTCTCACTCCTACTAGTGAATGTAATGTAACACACACCCATACAATGCGCACCACCCCGTAATGTTTTTCTCACTCCTACTAGTGAATCTAATGTAACACACACCCATACAATGCGCACCGCCCCGTGATGTTTTTCAGAAACCTATCCTACATTGCCAGTGCATGTTCCCTGACCTCCCCATGCTGACCAACCCGCGGTGCTTTTCTCCATCCTACATTGCCACTCACTGCCTATCCTAATTCAGACCCTCCGATTCACACCACCCCGTGTTTTTCTCACTCCTACTAGTGAATGTAATGTAACACACACCCATACAATGCGCACCACCCCGTGATGTTTTTCTCACTCCTACTAGTGAATCTAATGTAACACACACCCATACAATGCGCACCACCCCGTGATGTTTTTCTCACTCCTACTAGTGAATGTAATGTAACACACACCCATACAATGCGCACCACCCCGTGATGTTTTTCTCACACTTACTAGTGAATGTAATGTAACACACACCCATACAATGCGCACCACCCCGTGATGTTTTTCTCACTCCTACTAGTGAATGTAATGTAACACACACCCATACAATGCGCACCACCCCGTGATGTTTTTCTCACTCCTACTAGTGAATGTAATGTAACACACACCCATACAATGCGCACCACCCCGTGACGTTTTTCTCACTCCTACTAGTGAATCTAATGTAACACACACCCATACAATGCGCACCACACCGTGATGTTTTTCTCACTCCTACTAGTGAATCTAATGTAACACACACCCATACAATGCGCACCACCCCGTGATGTTTTTCTCACTCCTACTAGTGAATGTAATGTAACACACACCCATACAATGCGCACCACCCCGTGATGTTTTTCTCACTCCTACTAGTGAATCTAATGTAACACACACCCATGCAATGCGCACCACCCCGTGATGTTTTTCAGAAACCTATGCTACATTGCCACTGCATGTTCCCTGACCTCCCCATGCTGACCAACCCGCGGTGCTTTTCTCCATCCTACATTGCCACTCACTGCCTATCCTAATTCAGACCCTCCGATTCACACCACCCCGTGATGTTTTTCTCACTCCTACTAGTGAATGTAATGTAACACACACCCATACAATGCGCACCACCCCGTGATGTTTTTCTCACTCCTACTAGTGAATGTAATGTAACACACACCCATACAATGCGCACCACCCCGTGATGTTTTTCTCACTCCTACTAGTGAATGTAATGTAACACACACCCATACAATGCGCACCACCCGTGATGTTTTTCTCACTCCTACTAGTGAATGTAATGTAACACACACCCATACAATGCGCACCACCCCGTGATGTTTTTCTCACTCCTACTAGTGAATCTAATGTAACACAAACCCATACTTTGCGCACCACCCCGTGATGTTTTTCTCACTCCTACTAGTGAATCTAATGTAACACACACCCATACAATGCGCACCACCCCGTGATGTTTTTCTCACTCCTACTAGTGAATGTAATGTAACACACACCCATACAATGCGCACCACCCCGTGATGTTTTTCTCACTCCTACTAGTGAATGTAATGTAACACACACCCATACAATGCGCACCACCCCGTGATGTTTTTCTCACTCCTACTATTGAATGTAATGTAACACACACCCATACAATGCGCACCACCCCGTGATGTTTTTCTCACTCCTACTAGTGAATGTAATGTAACACACACCCATACAATGCGCACCACCCCGTGATGTTTTTCTCACTCCTACTAGTGAATCTAATGTAACACAAACCCATACAATGCGCAGCACCCCGTGATGTTTTTCTCACTCCTACTAGTGAATCTAATGTAACAGACACCCATACAATGCGCACCACCCCGTGATGTTTTTCTCACTCCTACTAGTGAATGTAATGTAACACACACCCATACAACGCGCACCACCCCGTGATGTTTTTCTCACTCCTACTAGTGAATCTAATGTAACAGACACCCATACAATGCGCACCACCCCGTGATGTTTTTCTCACTCCTACTAGTGAATGTAATGTAACACACACCCATACAATGCGCACCACCCCGGGATGTTTTTCTCACTCCTACTAGTGAATGTAATGTAACACACACCCATACAATGTGCACCAAGCCGTGATGTTTTTCTCACTCCTACTAGTGAATGTAATGTAACACACACCCATACAATGCGCACCACCCCGTGATGTTTTTCTCACTCCTACTAGTGAATGTAATGTAACACACAGCCATACAATGCGCACCACCCCGTGATGTTTTTCTCACTCCTACTAGTGAATGTAATGTAACACACACCCATACAATGCGCACCACCCCGTGATGTTTTTCTCACTCCTAATAGTGAATCTAATGTAACAGACACCCATACAATGCGCACCACCCCGTGATGTTTTTCTCACTCCTACTAGTGAATCTAATGTAACACACACCCATACAATGCGCACCACCCCGTGATGTTTTTCTCACTCCTACTAGTGAATGTAATGTAACACACACCCATACAATGCGCACAACCCCGTGATGTTTTTCTCACTCCTACTAGTGAATGTAATGTAACACACACCCATACAATGCGCACCACCCCGTGATGTTTTTCTCACTCCTACTAGAGAATGTAATGTAACACACACCCATACAATGCGCACCACCCCGTGATGTTTTTCTCACTCCTACTAGTGAATGTAATGTAACACACAGCCATACAATGCGCACCACCCCGTGATGTTTTTCTCACTCCTACTAGTGAATCTAATGTAACACACACCCATACAGTGCGCACCACCCCGTGATGTTTTTCTCACTCCTACTAGTGAAGCTAATGTAACTCACCCATACAATGCGAACCACCCCGTGATGTTTTTCTCACTCCTACTAGTGAATGCAATGTAACACACACCCATACAATGCGCACCACCCCGTGATGTTTTTCTCACTCCTACTAGTGAATGTAATGTAACACACACCCATACATTGCGCACCACCCCGTGATGTTTTTCTCACTCCTACTAGTGAATGTAATGTAACACACACCCATACAATGCGCACCACCCCGTGATGTTTTTCTCACTCCTACTAGTGAATGTAATGTAACACACACCCATACAATGCGCACCACCCCGTGATGTTTTTCTCACTCCTACTAGTGAATCTAATGTAACACACACCCATACAATGCGCACGACACCGTGATGTTTTCCTCACTCCTACTAGTGAATCTAATGTAACACACACCCATACAATGCGCACCACCCCGTGATGTTTTCCTCACTCCTACTAGTGAATCTAATGTAACACACACCCATACAATGCGCACCACCCCGTGATGTTTTTCTCACTCCTACTAGTGAATGTAATGTAACACACACCCATACAATGCGCACCACACCGTGATGTTTTTCTCACTCCTACTAGTGAATCTAATGTAACACACACCCATACAATGCGCACCACCCCGTGATGTTTTTCTCACTCCTACTAGTGAATGTAATGTAACACACACCCATACAATGCGCACCACCCCGTGATGTTTTTCTCACTCCTACTAGTGAATCTAATGTAACACACACCCATGCAATGCGCACCACCCCGTGATGTTTTTCAGAAACCTATCCTACATTGCCACTGCATGTTCCCTGACCTCCCCATGCTGACCAACCCGCGGTGCTTTTCTCCATCCTACATTGCCACTCACTGCCTATCCTAATTCAGACCCTCCGATTCACACCACCCCGTGATGTTTTTCTCACTCCTACTAGTGAATGTAATGTAACACACACCCATACAATGCGCACCACCCCGTGATGTTTTTCTCACTCCTACTAGTGAATGTAATGTAACACACACCCATACAATGCGCACCACCCCGTGATGTTTTTCTCACTCCTACTCGTGAATGTAATGTAACACACACCCATACAATGCGCACCACCCGTGATGTTTTTCTTACTCCTACTAGTGAATGTAATGTAACACACACCCATACAATGCGCACCACCCCGTGATGTTTTTCTCACTCCTACTAGTGAATCTAATGTAACACAAACCCATACGATGCGCACGACCCCGTGATGTTTTCCTCACTCCTACTAGTGAACCTAATGTAACACACACCCATACAATGCGCACCACCCCGTGATATTTTCCTCACTCCTACTAGTGAATCTAATGTAACACACACCCATACAATGCGCACCAAGCCGTGATGTTTTTCTCACTCCTACTAGTGAATGTAATGTAACACACACCCATACAATGCGCACCACCCCGTGATGTTTTTCTCACTCCTACTAGTGAATGTAATGTAACACACACCCATACAATGCGCACCACCCCGTGATGTTTTTCTCACTCCTACTAGTGAATGTAATGTAACACACACCCATACAATGCGCACCACGCCGTGATGTTTTTCTCACTCCTACTAGTGAATGTAATGTAACACACACCCATACAATGCGCACCACCCCGTGATGTTTTTCTCACTCCTACTAGTGAATGTAATGTAACACACACCCATACAATGCGCACCACCCCGTGATGTTTTTCTCACTCCTACTAGTGAATCTAATGTAACACACACCCATACAATGCGCACCACCCCGTGATGTTTTTCTCACTCTTACTAGTGAATGTAATGTAACACACACCCATACAATGCGCACCACCCCGTGATGTTTTTCTCACTCCTACTAGTGAATGTAATGTAACACACACCCATACAATGCGCACCATCCCGTGATTTTTTTCTCACTCCTACTAGTGAATGTAATGTAACACACACCCATACAATGCGCACCACCCCGTGATGTTTTTCTCACTCCTACTAGTGAATGTAATGTAACACACACCCATACAATGCGCACCACCCCATGATGTTTTTCTCACTCCTACTAGTGAATGTAATGTAACACACACCCTTACAGTGCGCACCACCCCGTGATGTTTTTCTCACTCCTACTAGTGAATCTAATGTAACACACACCCATACAGTGCGCACCACCCCGTGATGTTTTTCTCACTCCTACTAGTGAATGTAATGTAACACACACCCATTCAATGCGCACCACCCCGTGATGTTTTTCTCACTCCTACTAGTGAATGTAATGTAACACACAGCCATACAATGCGCACCACCCCGTGATGTTTTTCTCACTCCTACTAGTGAATGTAATGTAACACACACCCATACAATGCGCACCACCCCGTGATGTTTTTCTCACTCCTACTAGTGAATGTAATGTAACACACACCCATACAATGCGCACCGCCCCGTGATGTTTTTCAGAAACCTATCCTACACTGCCACTGCATGTTCCCTGACCTCCCCATGCTGACCAACCCGCGGTGCTTTTCTCCATCCTACATTGCCACTCACTGCCTATCCTAATTCAGACCCTCCGATTCACACCACCCCGTGTTTTTCTCACTCCTACTAGTGAATGTAATGTAACACACACCCATAAAATGCGCACCACCCCGTGATGTTTTTCTCACTCCTACTAGTGAATGTAATGTAACACACACCCATACAATGCGCACCACCCCGTGATGTTTTTCTCACTCCTACTAGTGAATGTAATGTAACACACACCCATACAATGCGCACCACCCCGTGATTTTTTTCTCACTCCTACTAGTGAATGTAATGTAACACACACCCATACAAAGCGCACCACCCCGTGATGTTTTTCTCACTCCTACTAGTGAATGTAATGTAACACACACCCATACAATGCGCACCACCCCGTGATGTTTTTCTCACTCCTACTAGTGAATCTAATGTAACACACACCCATACAATGCGCACCACCCCGTGATGTTTTTCTCACTCCTACTAGTGAATGTAATGTAACACACACCCATACAATGCGCACCACCCCGTGATGTTTTTCCCACTCCTACTAGTGAATCTAATGTAACACACACCCATACAATGCGCACCACCCCGTGATGTTTTTCTCACTCCTACTAGTGAATGTAATGTAACACACACCCATACAATGCGCACCACCCCGTGATGTTTTTCTCACACTTACTAGTGAATGTAATGTAACACACACCCATACAATGCGCACCACCCCGTGATGTTTTTCTCACTCCTACTAGTGAATGTAATGTAACACACACCCATACAATGCGCACCACCCCGTGATGTTTTTCTCACTCCTACTAGTGAATGTAATGTAACACACACCCATACAATGCGCACCACCCCGTGACGTTTTTCTCACTCCTACTAGTGAATCTAATGTAACACACACCCATACAATGCGCACCACACCGTGATGTTTTTCTCACTCCTACTAGTGAATCTAATGTAACACACACCCATACAATGCGCACCACCCCGTGATGTTTTTCTCACTCCTACTAGTGAATGTAATGTAACACACACCCATACAATGCGCACCACCCCGTGATGTTTTTCTCACTCCTACTAGTGAATCTAATGTAACACACACCCATGCAATGCGCACCACCCCGTGATGTTTTTCAGAAACCTATCCTACATTGCCACTGCATGTTCCCTGACCTCCCCATGCTGACCAACCCGCGGTGCTTTTCTCCATCCTACATTGCCACTCACTGCCTATCCTAATTCAGACCCTCCGATTCACACCACCCCGTGATGTTTTTCTCACTCCTACTAGTGAATGTAATGTAACACACACCCATACAATGCGCACCACCCCGTGATGTTTTTCTCACTCCTACTAGTGAATGTAATGTAACACACACCCATACAATGCGCACCACCCCGTGATGTTTTTCTCACTCCTACTAGTGAATGTAATGTAACACACACCCATACAATGCGCACCACCCGTGATGTTTTTCTCACTCCTACTAGTGAATGTAATGTAACACACACCCATACAATGCGCACCACCCCGTGATGTTTTTCTCACTCCTACTAGTGAATCTAATGTAACACACACCCATACAATGCGCACCACCCCGTGATGTTTTTCTCACTCCTACTAGTGAATCTAATGTAACACACACCCATACAATGCGCACCACCCCGTGATGTTTTTCTCACTCCTACTAGTGAATGTAATGTAACACACACCCATACAACGCGCACCACCCCGTGATGTTTTTCTCACTCCTACTAGTGAATGTAATGTAACACACACCCATACAATGCGCACCACACCGTGATGTTTTTCTCACTCCTACTAGTGAATGTAATGTAACACACACCCATACAATGCGCACCACCCCGTGATGTTTTTCTCACTCCTACTAGTGAATGTAATGTAACACACACCCATACAATGCGCACCACCCCGTGATGTTTTTCTCACTCCTACTAGTGAATCTAATGTAACAGACACCCATACAATGCGCACCACCCCGTGATGTTTTTCTCACTCCTACTAGTGAATCTAATGTAACAGACACCCATACAATGCGCACCACCCCGTGATGTTTTTCTCACTCCTACTAGTGAATGTAATGTAACACACACCCATACAACGCGCACCACCCCGTGATGTTTTTCTCACTCCTACTAGTGAATCTAATGTAACAGACACCCATACAATGCGCACCACCCCGTGATGTTTTTCTCACTCCTACTAGTGAATGTAATGTAACACACACCCATACAATGCGCACCACCCCGTGATGTTTTTCTCACTCCTACTAGTGAATGTAATGTAACACACACCCATACAATGCGCACCAAGCCGTGATGTTTTTCTCACTCCTACTAGTGAATGTAATGTAACACACACCCATACAATGCGCACCACCCCGTGATGTTTTTCTCACTCCTACTAGTGAATGTAATGTAACACACAGCCATACAATGCGCACCACCCCGTGATGTTTTTCTCACTCCTACTAGTGAATGTAATGTAACACACACCCATACAATGCGCACCACCCCGTGATGTTTTTCTCACTCCTAATAGTGAATCTAATGTAACAGACACCCATACAATGCGCACCACCCCGTGATGTTTTTCTCACTCCTACTAGTGAATCTAATGTAACACACACCCATACAATGCGCACCACCCCGTGATGTTTTTCTCACTCCTACTAGTGAATGTAATGTAACACACACCCATACAATGCGCACAACCTCGTGATGTTTTTCTCACTCCTACTAGTGAATGTAATGTAACACACACCCATACAATGCGCACCACCCCGTGATGTTTTTCTCACTCCTACTAGAGAATGTAATGTAACACACACCCATACAATGCGCACCACCCCGTGATGTTTTTCTCACTCCTACTAGTGAATGTAATGTAACACACAGCCATACAATGCGCACCACCCCGTGATGTTTTTCTCACTCCTACTAGTGAATCTAATGTAACACACACCCATACAGTGCGCACCACCCCGTGATGTTTTTCTCACTCCTACTAGTGAAGCTAATGTAACTCACCCATACAATGCGCACCACCCCGTGATGTTTTTCTCACTCCTACTAGTGAATGTAATGTAACACACACCCATACAATGCGCACCACCCCGTGATGTTTTTCTCACTCCTACTAGTGAATGTAATGTAACACACACCCATACAATGCGCACCACCCCGTGATGTTTTTCTCACTCCTACTAGTGAATGTAATGTAACACACACCCATACAATGCGCACCACCCCGTGATGTTTTTCTCACTCCTACTAGTGAAGCTAATGTAACACACACCCATACAATGCGCACCACCCCGTGATGTTTTTCTCACTCCTACTAGTGAATGTAATGTAACACACACCCATACAATGCGCACCACCCCGTGATGTTTTTCTCACTCCTACTAGTGAATGTAATGTAACACACACCCATACAATGCGCACCACCCCGTGATGTTTTTCTCACTCCTACTAGTGAATGTAATGTAACACACACCCATACAATGCGCACCACCCCGTGATGTTTTTCTCACTCCTACTAGTGAATCTAATGTAACACACACCCATACAATGCGCACGACCCCGTGATGTTTTCCTCACTCCTACTAGTGAATCTAATGTAACACACACCCATACAATGCGCACCACCCCGTGATGTTTTCCTCACTCCTACTAGTGAATCTAATGTAACACACACCCATACAATGCGCACCACCCCGTGATGTTTTTCCCACTCCTACTAGTGAATGTAATGTAACACACACCCATACAATGCGCACCACCCCGTGATGTTTTTCTCACTCCTACTAGTGAATGTAATGTAACACACACCCATACAATGCGCACCACCCCGTGATGTTTTTCTCACTCCTACTAGTGAATGTAATGTAACACACACCCATACAATGCGCACCACCCCGTGATGTTTTTCTCACTCCTACTAGTGAATGTAATGTAACACACACCCATACAATGCGCACCACCCCGTGATGTTTTTCTCACTCCTACTAGTGAATGTAATGTAACACACACCCATACAATGCGCACCACCCCGTGATGTTTTTCTCACTCTTACTAGTGAATGTAATGTAACACACACCCATACAATGCGCACCACCCCGTGATGTTTTTCTCACTCCTACTAGTGAATGTAATGTAACACACACCCATACAATGCGCACAACCCCGTGATGTTTTCCTCACTCCTACTAGTGAATCTAATGTAACACACACCCATACAATGCGCACCACCCCGTGATGTTTTTCTCACTCCTACTATTGAATGTAATGTAACACACACCCATACAATGCGCACCACCCCGTGATGTTTTTCTCACTCCTACTAGTGAATGTAATGTAACACACACCCATACAATGCGCACCACCCCGTGATGTTTTTCTCACTCCTACTAGTGAATGTAATGTAACACACAATAATATAGTGCGCACCACCCCGTGATGTTTTTCTCACTCCTACTAGTGAATCTAATGTAACACACACCCATACAGTGCGCACCACCCCGTGATGTTTTTCTCACTCCTACTAGTGAATGTAATGTAACACACACCCATTCAATGCGCACCACCCCGTGATGTTTTTCTCACTCCTACTAGTGAATGTAATGTAACACACACCCATACAATGCGCACCACCCCGTGATGTTTTTCTCACTCCTACTAGTGAATGTAATGTAACACACACCCATACAATGCGCACCACCCCGTGATGTTTTTCTCACTCCTACTAGTGAATGTAATGTAACACACACCCATACAATGCGCACCACCCCGTGATGTTTTTCTCACTCCTACTAGTGAATGTAATGTAACACACACCCATACAATGCGCACCACCCCGTGATGTTTTTCTCACTCCTACTAGTGAATGTAATGTAACACACACCCATACAATGCGCACCACCCCGTAATGTTTTTCTCACTCCTACTAGTGAATCTAATGTAACACACACCCATACAATGCGCACCACCCCGTGATGTTTTTCAGAAACCTATCCTACATTGCCACTGCATGTTCCCTGACCTCCCCATGCTGACCAACCCGCGGTGCTTTTCTCCATCCTACATTGCCACTCACTGCCTATCCTAATTCAGACCCTCCGATTCACACCACCACGTGTTTTTCTCACTCCTACTAGTGAATGTAATGTAACACACACCCATACAATGCGCACCACCCCGTGATGTTTTTCTCACTCCTACTAGTGAATGTAATGTAACACACACCCATACAATGCGCACCACCCCGTGATGTTTTTCTCACTCCTACTAGTGAATGTAATGTAACACACACCCATACAATGCGCACCACCCCGTGATGTTTTTCTCACTCCTACTAGTGAATGTAATGTAACACACACCCATACAATGCGCACCACCCCGTGATGTTTTTCTCACTCCTACTAGTGAATGTAATGTAACACACACCCATACAATGCGCACCACCCCGTGATGTTTTTCTCACTCCTACTAGTGAATGTAATGTAACACACACCCATACAATGCGCACCACCCCGTGATGTTTTTCTCACTCCTACTAGTGAATCTAATGTAACACACACCCATACAATGCGCACCACCCCGTGATGTTTTTCTCACTCCTACTAGTGAATGTAATGTAACACACACCCATACAACGCGCACCACCCCGTGATGTTTTTCTCACTCCTACTAGTGAATCTAATGTAACAGACACCCATACAATGCGCACCACCCCGTGATGTTTTTCTCACTCCTACTAGTGAATGTAATGTAACACACACCCATACAATGCGCACCACCCCGTGATGTTTTTCTCACTCCTACTAGTGAATGTAATGTAACACACACCCATACAATGCGCACCAAGCCGTGATGTTTTTCTCACTCCTACTAGTGAATGTAATGTAACACACACCCATACAATGCGCACCACCCCGTGATGTTTTTCTCACTCCTACTAGTGAATGTAATGTAACACACAGCCATACAATGCGCACCACCCCGTGATGTTTTTCTCACTCCTACTAGTGAATCTAATGTAACAGACACCCATACAATGCGCACCACCCCGTGATGTTTTTCTCACTCCTAATAGTGAATCTAATGTAACAGACACCCATACAATGCGCACCACCCCGTGATGTTTTTCTCACTCCTACTAGTGAATCTAATGTAACACACACCCATACAATGCGCACCACCCCGTGATGTTTTTCTCACTCCTACTAGTGAATGTAATGTAACACACACCCATACAATGCGCACAACCTCGTGATGTTTTTCTCACTCCTACTAGTGAATGTAATGTAACACACACCCATACAATGCGCACCACCCCGTGATGTTTTTCTCACTCCTACTAGAGAATGTAATGTAACACACACCCATACAATGCGCACCACCCCGTGATGTTTTTCTCACTCCTACTAGTGAATGTAATGTAACACACAGCCATACAATGCGCACCACCCCGTGATGTTTTTCTCACTCCTACTAGTGAATCTAATGTAACACACACCCATACAGTGCGCACCACCCCGTGATGTTTTTCTCACTCCTACTAGTGAAGCTAATGTAACTCACCCATACAATGCGCACCACCCCGTGATGTTTTTCTCACTCCTACTAGTGAATGTAATGTAACACACACCCATACAATGCGCACCACCCCGTGATGTTTTTCTCACTCCTACTAGTGAATGTAATGTAACACACACCCATACAATGCGCACCACCCCGTGATGTTTTTCTCACTCCTACTAGTGAATGTAATGTAACACACACCCATACAATGCGCACCACCCCGTGATGTTTTTCTCACTCCTACTAGTGAATGTAATGTAACACACACCCATACAATGCGCACCACCCCGTGATGTTTTTCTCACTCCTACTAGTGAAGCTAATGTAACACACACCCATACAATGCGCACCACCCCGTGATGTTTTTCTCACTCCTACTAGTGAATGTAATGTAACACACACCCATACAATGCGCACCACCCCGTGATGTTTTTCTCACTCCTACTAGTGAATGTAATGTAACACACACCCATACAATGCGCACCACCCCGTGATGTTTTTCTCACTCCTACTAGTGAATGTAATGTAACACACACCCATACAATGCGCACCACCCCGTGATGTTTTTCTCACTCCTACTAGTGAATCTAATGTAACACACACCCATACAATGCGCACGACCCCGTGATGTTTTCCTCACTCCTACTAGTGAATCTAATGTAACACACACCCATACAATGCGCACCACCCCGTGATGTTTTCCTCACTCCTACTAGTGAATCTAATGTAACACACACCCATACAATGCGCACCACCCCGTGATGTTTTTCCCACTCCTACTAGTGAATGTAATGTAACACACACCCATACAATGCGCACCACCCCGTGATGTTTTTCTCACTCCTACTAGTGAATGTAATGTAACACACACCCATACAATGCGCACCACCCCGTGATGTTTTTCTCACTCCTACTAGTGAATGTAATGTAACACACACCCATACAATGCGCACCACCCCGTGATGTTTTTCTCACTCCTACTAGTGAATGTAATGTAACACACACCCATACAATGCGCACCACCCCGTGATGTTTTTCTCACTCCTACTAGTGAATGTAATGTAACACACACCCATACAATGCGCACCACCCCGTGATGTTTTTCTCACTCTTACTAGTGAATGTAATGTAACACACACCCATACAATGCGCACCACCCCGTGATGTTTTTCTCACTCCTACTAGTGAATGTAATGTAACACACACCCATACAATGCGCACAACCCCGTGATGTTTTCCTCACTCCTACTAGTGAATCTAATGTAACACACACCCATACAATGCGCACCACCCCGTGATGTTTTTCTCACTCCTACTATTGAATGTAATGTAACACACACCCATACAATGCGCACCACCCCGT
The DNA here is from genome assembly GCF_034190915.1 of Cavia porcellus. Classification (NCBI taxonomy): domain Eukaryota; kingdom Metazoa; phylum Chordata; class Mammalia; order Rodentia; family Caviidae; genus Cavia; species Cavia porcellus. The sequence goes on from NW_026947601.1 coordinate 171,274, forward strand.
GATGTTTTTCTCACTCCTACTAGTGAATGTAATGTAACACACACCCATACAATGCGCACCACCCCGTGATGTTTTTCTCACTCCTACTAGTGAATGTAATGTAACACACAATAATATAGTGCGCACCACCCCGTGATGTTTTTCTCACTCCTACTAGTGAATCTAATGTAACACACACCCATACAGTGCGCACCACCCCGTGATGTTTTTCTCACTCCTACTAGTGAATGTAATGTAACACACACCCATTCAATGCGCACCACCCCGTGATGTTTTTCTCACTCCTACTAGTGAATGTAATGTAACACACACCCATACAATGCGCACCACCCCGTGATGTTTTTCTCACTCCTACTAGTGAATGTAATGTAACACACACCCATACAATGCGCACCACCCCGTGATGTTTTTCTCACTCCTACTAGTGAATGTAATGTAACACACACCCATACAATGCGCACCACCCCGTGATGTTTTTCTCACTCCTACTAGTGAATGTAATGTAACACACACCCATACAATGCGCACCACCCCGTGATGTTTTTCTCACTCCTACTAGTGAATGTAATGTAACACACACCCATACAATGCGCACCACCCCGTAATGTTTTTCTCACTCCTACTAGTGAATCTAATGTAACACACACCCATACAATGCGCACCACCCCGTGATGTTTTTCAGAAACCTATCCTACATTGCCACTGCATGTTCCCTGACCTCCCCATGCTGACCAACCCGCGGTGCTTTTCTCCATCCTACATTGCCACTCACTGCCTATCCTAATTCAGACCCTCCGATTCACACCACCACGTGTTTTTCTCACTCCTACTAGTGAATGTAATGTAACACACACCCATACAATGCGCACCACCCCGTGATGTTTTTCTCACTCCTACTAGTGAATGTAATGTAACACACACCCATACAATGCGCACCACCCCGTGATGTTTTTCTCACTCCTACTAGTGAATGTAATGTAACACACACCCATACAATGCGCACCACCCCGTGATGTTTTTCTCACTCCTACTAGTGAATGTAATGTAACACACACCCATACAATGCGCACCACCCCGTGATGTTTTTCTCACTCCTACTAGTGAATCTAATGTAACACACACCCATACAATGCGCACCACCCCGTGATGTTTTTCTCACTCCTACTAGTGAATGTAATGTAACACACACCCATACAATGCGCACCACCCCGTGATGTTTTTCTCACTCCTACTAGTGAATCTAATGTAACACACTCCCATACAATGCGCACCACCCCGTGATGTTTTTCTCACTCCTACTAGTGAATGTAATGTAACACACACCCATACAATGCGCACCACCCCGTGATGTTTTTCTCACTCCTACTAGTGAATGTAATGTAACACACACCCATACAATGCGCACCACCCCGTGATGTTTTCCTCACTCCTACTAGTGAATCTAATGTAACACACACCCATACAATGCGCACCACCCCGTGATGTTTTTCTCACTCCTACTAGTGAATGTAATGTAACACACACCCATACAATGCGCACCACACCGTGATGTTTTTCTCACTCCTACTAGTGAATCTAATGTAACACACACCCATGCAATGCGCACCACCCCGTGATGTTTTTCAGAAACCTATTCTACATTGCCACTGCATGTTCCCTGACCTACCCATGCTGACCAACCCGCGGTGCTTTTCTCCATCGTACATTGCCACTCACTGCCTATCCTAATTCAGACCCTCCGATTCACACCACCCCGTGATGTTTTTCTCACTCCTACTAGTGAATGTAATGTAACACACACCCATACAATGTGCACCACCCTGTGATGTTTTTCTCACTCCTACTAGTGAATGTAATGTAACACACACCCATACAATGCGCACCACCCCGTGATGTTTTTCTCACTCCTACTAGTGAATGTAATGTAACACACACCCATACAATGCGCACCACCCGTGATGTTTTTCTCACTCCTACTAGTGAATTTAATGTAACACACACCCATACAATGCGCACCACCCCGTGATGTTTTTCTCACTCCTACTAGTGAATCTAATGTAACACAAACCCATACAATGCGCACCACCCCGTGATGTTTTTCTCACTCCTACTAGTGAATCTAATGTAACACACACCCATACAATGCGCACCACCCCGTGATGTTTTTCTCACTCCTACTAGTGAATGTAATGTAACACACACCCATACAATGCGCACCTCCCCGTGATGTTTTTCTCAATCCTACTAGTGAATGTAATGTAACACAAACCCATACAATGCGCACCACCCGTGATGTTTTTCTCACTCCTACTAGTGAATTTAATGTAACACACACCCATACAATGCGCACCACCCTGTGATGTTTTTCTCACTCCTACTAGTGAATCTAATGTAACACAAACCCATACAATGCGCACCACCCCGTGATGTTTTTCTCACTCCTACTAGTGAATCTAATGTAACACACACCCATACAATGCGCACCACCCCGTGATGTTTTTCTCACTCCTACTAGTAAATGTAATGTAACACACACCCATACAATGCGCACCACCCCGTGATGTTTTTCTCACTCCTACTAGTGAATGTAATGTAACACACACCCATACAATGCGCACCACCCCGTGATGTTTTTCTCACTCCTACTAGTGAATGTAATGTAACACACACCCATACAATGCGCACCACCCCGTGATGTTTTTCTCACTCCTACTAGTGAATGTAATGTAACACACACCCATACAATGCGCACCACCCCGTGATGTTTTTCTCACTCCTACTAGTGAATGTAATGTAACACACACCCATACAATGCGCACCACCCCGTAATGTTTTTCTCACTCCTACTAGTGAATCTAATGTAACACACACCCATACAATGCGCACCACCCCGTGATGTTTTTCAGAAACCTATCCTACATTGCCACTGCATGTTCCCTGACCTCCCCATGCTGACCAACCCGCGGTGCTTTTCTCCATCCTACATTGCCACTCACTGCCTATCCTAATTCAGACCCTCCGATTCACACCACCACGTGTTTTTCTCACTCCTACTAGTGAATGTAATGTAACACACACCCATACAATGCGCACCACCCCGTGATGTTTTTCTCACTCCTACTAGTGAATGTAATGTAACACACACCCATACAATGCGCACCACCCCGTGATGTTTTTCTCACTCCTACTAGTGAATGTAATGTAACACACACCCATACAATGCGCACCACCCCGTGATGTTTTTCTCACTCCTACTAGTGAATGTAATGTAACACACACCCATACAATGCGCACCACCCCGTGATGTTTTTCTCACTCCTACTAGTGAATCTAATGTAACACACACCCATACAATGCGCACCACCCCGTGATGTTTTTCTCACTCCTACTAGTGAATGTAATGTAACACACACCCATACAATGCGCACCACCCCGTGATGTTTTTCTCACTCCTACTAGTGAATCTAATGTAACACACTCCCATACAATGCGCACCACCCCGTGATGTTTTTCTCACTCCTACTAGTGAATGTAATGTAACACACACCCATACAATGCGCACCACCCCGTGATGTTTTTCTCACTCCTACTAGTGAATGTAATGTAACACACACCCATACAATGCGCACCACCCCGTGATGTTTTCCTCACTCCTACTAGTGAATCTAATGTAACACACACCCATACAATGCGCACCACCCCGTGATGTTTTTCTCACTCCTACTAGTGAATGTAATGTAACACACACCCATACAATGCGCACCACACCGTGATGTTTTTCTCACTCCTACTAGTGAATCTAATGTAACACACACCCATGCAATGCGCACCACCCCGTGATGTTTTTCAGAAACCTATTCTACATTGCCACTGCATGTTCCCTGACCTACCCATGCTGACCAACCCGCGGTGCTTTTCTCCATCGTACATTGCCACTCACTGCCTATCCTAATTCAGACCCTCCGATTCACACCACCCCGTGATGTTTTTCTCACTCCTACTAGTGAATGTAATGTAACACACACCCATACAATGTGCACCACCCTGTGATGTTTTTCTCACTCCTACTAGTGAATGTAATGTAACACACACCCATACAATGCGCACCACCCCGTGATGTTTTTCTCACTCCTACTAGTGAATGTAATGTAACACACACCCATACAATGCGCACCACCCGTGATGTTTTTCTCACTCCTACTAGTGAATTTAATGTAACACACACCCATACAATGCGCACCACCCCGTGATGTTTTTCTCACTCCTACTAGTGAATCTAATGTAACACAAACCCATACAATGCGCACCACCCCGTGATGTTTTTCTCACTCCTACTAGTGAATCTAATGTAACACACACCCATACAATGCGCACCACCCCGTGATGTTTTTCTCACTCCTACTAGTGAATGTAATGTAACACACACCCATACAATGCGCACCTCCCCGTGATGTTTTTCTCAATCCTACTAGTGAATGTAATGTAACACAAACCCATACAATGCGCACCACCCGTGATGTTTTTCTCACTCCTACTAGTGAATTTAATGTAACACACACCCATACAATGCGCACCACCCTGTGATGTTTTTCTCACTCCTACTAGTGAATCTAATGTAACACAAACCCATACAATGCGCACCACCCCGTGATGTTTTTCTCACTCCTACTAGTGAATCTAATGTAACACACACCCATACAATGCGCACCACCCCGTGATGTTTTTCTCACTCCTACTAGTAAATGTAATGTAACACACACCCATACAATGCGCACCACCCCGTGATGTTTTTCTCACTCCTACTAGTGAATGTAATGTAACACACACCCATACAATGCGCACCACCCCGTGATGTTTTTCTCACTCCTACTAGTGAATGTAATGTAACACACACCCATACAATGCGCACCACCCCGTGATGTTTTTCTCACTCCTACTAGTGAATGTAATGTAACACACACCCATACAATGCGCACCACCCCGTGATGTTTTTCTCACTCCTACTAGTGAATCTAATGTAACAGACACCCATACAATGCGCACCACCCCGTGATGTTTTTCTCACTCCTACTAGTGAATCTAATGTAACAGACACCCATACAATGCGCACCACCCCGTGATGTTTTTCTCACTCCTACTAGTGAATGTAATGTAACACACACCCATACAACGCGCACCACCCCGTGATGTTTTTCTCACTCCTACTAGTGAATCTAATGTAACAGACACCCATACAATGCGCACCACCCCGTGATGTTTTTCTCACTCCTACTAGTGAATGTAATGTAACACACACCCATACAATGCGCACCACCCCGTGATGTTTTTCTCACTCCTACTAGTGAATGTAATGTAACACACACCCATACAATGCGCACCAAGCCGTGATGTTTTTCTCACTCCTACTAGTGAATGTAATGTAACACACACCCATACAATGCGCACCACCCCGTGATGTTTTTCTCACTCCTACTAGTCAATGTAATGTAACACACAGCCATACAATGCGCACCACCCCGTGATGTTTTTCTCACTCCTACTAGTGAATGTAATGTAACACACACCCATACAATGCGCACCACCCCGTGATGTTTTTCTCACTCCTAATAGTGAATCTAATGTAACAGACACCCATACAATGCGCACCACCCCGTGATGTTTTTCTCACTCCTACTAGTGAATCTAATGTAACACACACCCATACAATGCGCACCACCCCGTGATGTTTTTCTCACTCCTACTAGTGAATGTAATGTAACACACACCCATACACTGCGCACCACCCCGTGATGTTTTTCTCACTCCTACTAGTGAATGTAATGTAACACACACCCATACAATGCGCACCAAGCCGTGATGTTTTTCTCACTCCTACTAGTGAATGTAATGTAACACACACCCATACAATGCGCACCACCCCGTGATGTTTTTCTCACTCCTACTAGTGAATGTAATGTAACACACAGCCATACAATGCGCACCACCCCGTGATGTTTTTCTCACTCCTACTAGTGAATCTAATGTAACACACACCCATACAATGCGCACCACCCCGTGATGTTTTTCTCACCCCTACTAGTGAAGCTAATGTAACTCACCCATACAATGCGCACCAGCCCGTGATGTTTTTCTCACTCCTACTAGTGAATGTAATGTAACACACACCCATACAATGCGCACCACCCCGTGATGTTTTTATCACTCCTACTAGTGAAGCTAATGTAACACACACCCAAACAATGCGCACCACCCCGTGATGTTTTTCTCACTCCTACTAGTGAATGTAATGTAACACACACCCATACAATGCGCACCACCCCGTGATGTTTTTCTCACTCCTACTAGTGAATGTAATGTAACACACACCCATACAATGTGCACCACCCCGTGATGTTTTTCTCACTCCTACTAGTGAATGTAATGTAACACACACCCATACAATGCGCACCACCCCGTGATGTTTTTCTCACTCCTACTAGTGAATGTAATGTAACACACACCCATACAATGCGCACCACCCCGTGATGTTTTTCTCACTCCTACTAGTGAATGTAATGTAACACACACCCATACAATGCGCACCACCCCGTGACGTTTTTCTCACTCCTACTAGTGAATCTAATGTAACACACACCCATACAATGCGCACCACACCGTGATGTTTTTCTCACTCCTACTAGTGAATCTAATGTAACACACACCCATACAATGCGCACCACCCCGTGATGTTTTTCTCACTCCTACTAGTGAATGTAATGTAACACACACCCATACAATGCGCACAACACCGTGATGTTTTTCTCACTCCTACTAGTGAATCTAATGTAACACACACCCATGCAATGTGCACCACCCCGTGATGTTTTTCAGAAACCTATCCTACATTGCCACTGCATGTTCCCTGACCTACCCATGCTGACCAACCCGCGGTGCTTTTCTCCATCGTACATTGCCACTCACTGCCTATCCTAATTCAGACCCTCCGATTCACACCACCCCGTGATGTTTTTCTCACTCCTACTAGTGAATGTAATGTAACACACACCCATACAATGTGCACCACCCCGTGATGTTTTTCTCACTCCTACTAGTGAATGTAATGTAACACACACCCATACAATGCGCACCACCCCGTGATGTTTTTCTCACTCCTACTAGTGAATGTAATGTAACACACACCCATACAATGCGCACCACCCGTGATGTTTTTCTCACTCCTACTAGTGAATTTAATGTAACACACACCCATACAATGCGCACCACCCCGTGATGTTTTTCTCACTCCTACTAGTGAATCTAATGTAACACAAACCCATACAATGCGCACCACCCCGTGATGTTTTTCTCACTCCTACTCATGAATCTAATGTAACACACACCCATACAATGCGCACCACCCCGTGATGTTTTTCTCACTCCTACTAGTGAATGTAATGTAACACACACCCATACAATGCGCACCTCCCCGTGATGTTTTTCTCAATCCAACTAGTGAATGTAATGTAACACAAACCCATACAATGCGCACCACCCGTGATGTTTTTCTCACTCCTACTAGTGAATTTAATGTAACACACACCCATACAATGCGCACCACCCGTGATGTTTTTCTCACTCCTACTAGTGAATGTAATGTAACACACACCCATACAATGCGCACCACCCCGTGATGTTTTTCTCACTCCTACTAGTGAATCTAATGTAACAAACACCCATACAATGCGCACCACCCCGTGATGTTTTTCTCACTCCTACTAGTGAATCTAATGTAACAAACACCCATACAATGCGCACCACCCCGTGATGTTTTTCTCACTCCTACTAGTGAATCTAATGTAACAGACACCCATACAATGCGCACCACCCCGTGATGTTTTTCTCACTCCTACTAGTGAATGTAATGTAACACACACCCATACAACGCGCACCACCCCGTGATGTTTTTCTCACTCCTACTAGTGAATCTAATGTAACAGACACCCATACAATGCGCACCACCCCGTGATGTTTTTCTCACTCCTACTAGTGAATGTAATGTAACACACACCCATACAATGCGCACCACCCCGTGTTGTTTTTCTCACTCCTACTAGTCAATGTAATGTAACACACACCCATAAAATGCGCACCAAGCCGTGATGTTTTTCTCACTCCTACTAGTGAATGTAATGTAACACACACCCATACAATGCGCACCACCCCGTGATGTTTTTCTCACTCTTACTAGTGAATGTAATGTAACACACAGCCATACAATGCGCACCACCCCGTGATGTTTTTCTCACTCCTAATAGTGAATGTAATGTAACACACACCCATACAATGCGCACCACCCCGTGATTTTTTTCTCACTCCTACTAGTGAATCTAATGTAACAGACACCCATACAATGCGCACCACCCCGTGATGTTTTTCTCACTCCTACTAGTGAATGTAATGTAACACACACCCATACAATGCGCACCACCCCGTGATGTTTTCTCACTCCTACTAGTGAATGTAATGTAACACACACCCATACAATGCGCACCACCCCGTGATGTTTTTCTCACTCCTACTAGTGAATGTAATGTAACACACACCCATACAATGCGCACCACCCGGTGTTGTTTTTCTCACTCCTACTAGTGAATGTAATGTAACACACACCCATACAATGCGCACCACCCGGTGTTGTTTTTCTCACTCCTACTAGTGAATGTAATGTAACACACACCCATACAATGCGCACCACCCCGTAATGTTTTACTCACTCCTACTAGTGAATGTAATGTAACACACACCCATACAATGCGCACCACCCCGTAATGTTTTTCTCACTCCTACTAGTGAATCTAATGTAACACACACCCATACAATGCGCACCACCCCGTGATGTTTTTCAGAAACCTATCCTACATTGCCACTGCATGTTCCCTGACCTCCCCATGCTGACCAACCCGCGGTGCTTTTCTCCATCCTACATTGCCACTCACTGCCTATCCTAATTCAGACCCTCCGATTCACACCACCCCGTGTTTTTCTCACTCCTACTAGTGAATGTAATGTAACACACACCCATACAATGCGCACCACCCCGTGATGTTTTTCTCACTCCTACTAGTGAATGTAATGTAACACACACCCATACAATGCGCACCACCCCGTGATGTTTTTCTCACTCCTACTAGTGAATGTAATGTAACACACACCCATACAATGCGCACCACCCCGTGATGTTTTTCTCACTCCTACTAGTGAATGTAATGTAACACACACCCATACAATGCGCACCACCCCGTGATGTTTTTCTCACTCCTACTAGTGAATCTAATGTAACACACACCCATACAATGCGCACCACCCCGTGATGTTTTTCTCACTCCTACTAGTGAATGTAATGTAACACACACCCATACAATGCGCACCACGCCGTGATGTTTTTCTCACTCCTACTAGTGAATCTAATGTAACACACACCCATACAATGCGCACCACCCCGTGATGTTTTTCTCACTCCTACTAGTGAATGTAATGTAACACACACCCATACAATGCGCACCACCCCGTGATGTTTTTCTCACTCCTACTAGTGAATCTAATGTAACACACTCCCATACAATGCGCACCACCCCGTGATGTTTTTCTCACTCCTACTAGTGAATGTAATGTAACACACACCCATACAATGCGCACCACCCCGTGATGTTTTTCTCACACTTACTAGTGAATGTAATGTAACACACACCCATACAATGCGCACCACCCCGTGATGTTTTTCTCACTCCTACTAGTGAATGTAATGTAACACACACCCATACAATGCGCACCACCCCGTGATGTTTTTCTCACTCCTACTAGTGAATGTAATGTAACACACACCCATACAATGCGCACCACCCCGTGATGTTTTTCTCACTCCTACTAGTGAATGTAATGTAACACACACCCATACAATGCGCACCACACCGTGATGTTTTCCTCACTCCTACTAGTGAATCTAATGTAACACACACCCATACAATGCGCACCACCCCGTGATGTTTTTCTCACTCCTACTAGTGAATGTAATGTAACACACACCCATACAATGCGCACCACACCGTGATGTTTTTCTCACTCCTACTAGTGAATCTAATGTAACACACACCCATGCAATGCGCACCACCCCGTGATGTTTTTCAGAAACCTATCCTACATTGCCACTGCATGTTCCCTGACCTACCCATTGTGACCAACCCGCGGTGCTTTTCTCCATCGTACATTGCCACTCACTGCCTATCCTAATTCAGACCCTCCGATTCACACCACCCCGTGATGTTTTTCTCACTCCTACTAGTGAATGTAATGTAACACACACCCATACAATGTGCACCACCCCGTGATGTTTTTCTCACTCCTACTAGTGAATGTAATGTAACACACACCCATACAATGCGCACCACCCCGTGATGTTTTTCTCACTCCTACTAGTGAATGTAATGTAACACACACCCATACAATGCGCACCACCCGTGATGTTTTTCTCACTCCTACTAGTGAATTTAATGTAACACACACCCATACAATGCGCACCACCCCGTGATGTTTTTCTCACTCCTACTAGTGAATCTAATGTAACACAAACCCATACAATGCGCACCACCCCGTGATGTTTTTCTCACTCCTACTAGTGAATCTAATGTAACACACACCCATACAATGCGCACCACCCCGTGATGTTTTTCTCACTCCTACTAGTGAATGTAATGTAACACACACCCATACAATGCGCACCTCCCCGTGATGTTTTTCTCAATCCTACTAGTGAATGTAATGTAACACAAACCCATACAATGCGCACCACCCGTGATGTTTTTCTCACTCCTACTAGTGAATTTAATGTAACACACACCCATACAATGCGCACCACCCTGTGATGTTTTTCTCACTCCTACTAGTGAATCTAATGTAACACAAACCCATACAATGCGCACCACCCTGTGATGTTTTTCTCACTCCTACTAGTGAATCTAATGTAACACACACCCATACAATGCGCACCACCCCGTGATGTTTTTCTCACTCCTACTAGTAAATGTAATGTAACACACACCCATACAATGCGCACCACCCCGTGATGTTTTTCTCACTCCTACTAGTGAATGTAATGTAACACACACCCATACAATGCGCACCACCCCGTGATGTTTTTCTCACTCCTACTAGTGAATGTAATGTAACACACACCCATACAATGCGCACCACCCCGTGATGTTTTTCTCACTCCTACTAGTGAATGTAATGTAACACACACCCATACAATGCGCACCACCCCGTGATGTTTTTCTCACTCCTACTAGTGAATCTAATGTAACAGACACCCATACAATGCGCACCACCCCGTGATGTTTTTCTCACTCCTACTAGTGAATCTAATGTAACAGACACCCATACAATGCGCACCACCCCGTGATGTTTTTCTCACTCCTACTAGTGAATGTAATGTAACACACACCCATACAACGCGCACCACCCCGTGATGTTTTTCTCACTCCTACTAGTGAATCTAATGTAACAGACACCCATACAATGCGCACCACCCCGTGATGTTTTTCTCACTCCTACTAGTGAATGTAATGTAACACACACCCATACAATGCGCACCACCCCGTGATGTTTTTCTCACTCCTACTAGTGAATGTAATGTAACACACACCCATACAATGCGCACCAAGCCGTGATGTTTTTCTCACTCCTACTAGTGAATGTAATGTAACACACACCCATACAATGCGCACCACCCCGTGATGTTTTTCTCACTCCTACTAGTGAATGTAATGTAACACACAGCCATACAATGCGCACCACCCCGTGATGTTTTTCTCACTCCTACTAGTGAATGTAATGTAACACACACCCATACAATGCGCACCACCCCGTGATGTTTTTCTCACTCCTAATAGTGAATCTAATGTAACAGACACCCATACAATGCGCACCACCCCGTGATGTTTTTCTCACTCCTACTAGTGAATCTAATGTAACACACACCCATACAATGCGCACCACCCCGTGATGTTTTTCTCACTCCTACTAGTGAATGTAATGTAACACACACCCATACAATGCGCACCACCCCGTGATGTTTTTCTCACTCCTACTAGTGAATGTAATGTAACACACACCCATACAATGCGCACCAAGCCGTGATGTTTTTCTCACTCCTACTAGTGAATGTAATGTAACACACACCCATACAATGCGCACCACCCCGTGATGTTTTTCTCACTCCTACTAGTGAATGTAATGTAACACACAGCCATACAATGCGCACCACCCCGTGATGTTTTTCTCACTCCTACTAGTGAATCTAATGTAACACACACCCATACAATGCGCACCACCCCGTGATGTTTTTCTCACTCCTACTAGTGAAGCTAATGTAACTCACCCATACAATGCGCACCAGCCCGTGATGTTTTTCTCACTCCTACTAGTGAATGTAATGTAACACACACCCATACAATGCGCACCACCCCGTGATGTTTTTATCACTCCTACTAGTGAAGCTAATGTAACACACACCCAAACAATGCGCACCACCCCGTGATGTTTTTCTCACTCCTACTAGTGAATGTAATGTAACACACACCCATACAATGCGCACCACCCCGTGATGTTTTTCTCACTCCTACTAGTGAATGTAATGTAACATACACCCATACAATGCGCACCACCCCGTGATGTTTTTCTCACTCCTACTAGTGAATGTAATGTAACACACACCCATACAATGCGCACCACCCCGTGATGTTTTTCTCACTCCTACTAGTGAATGTAATGTAACACACACCCATACAATGCGCACCACCCCGTGATGTTTTTCTCACTCCTACTAGTGAATGTAATGTAACACACACCCATACAATGCGCACCACCCCGTGACGTTTTTCTCACTCCTACTAGTGAATCTAATGTAACACACACCCATACAATGCGCACCACACCGTGATGTTTTTCTCACTCCTACTAGTGAATCTAATGTAACACACACCCATACAATGCGCACCACCCCGTGATGTTTTTCTCACTCCTACTAGTGAATGTAATGTAACACACACCCATACAATGCGCACCACACCGTGATGTTTTTCTCACTCCTACTAGTGAATCTAATGTAACACACACCCATGCAATGCGCACCACCCCGTGATGTTTTTCAGAAACCTATCCTACATTGCCACTGCATGTTCCCTGACCTACCCATGCTGACCAACCCGCGGTGCTTTTCTCCATCGTACATTGCCACTCACTGCCTATCCTAATTCAGACTCTCCGATTCACACCACCCCGTGATGTTTTTCTCACTCCTACTAGTGAATGTAATGTAACACACACCCATACAATGTGCACCACCCCGTGATGTTTTTCTCACTCCTACTAGTGAATGTAATGTAACACACACCCATACAATGCGCACCACCCCGTGATGTTTTTCTCACTCCTACTAGTGAATGTAATGTAACACACACCCATACAATGCGCACCACCCGTGATGTTTTTCTCACTCCTACTAGTGAATTTAATGTAACACACACCCATACAATGCGCACCACCCCGTGATGTTTTTCTCACTCCTACTAGTGAATCTAATGTAACAAAAACCCATACAATGCGCACCACCCCGTGATGTTTTTCTCACTCCTACTAGTGAATCTAATGTAACACACACCCATACAATGCGCACCACCCCGTGATGTTTTTCTCACTCCTACTAGTGAATGTAATGTAACACACACCCATACAATGCGCACCTCCCCGTGATGTTTTTCTCAATCCTACTAGTGAATGTAATGTAACACAAACCCATACAATGCGCACCACCCGTGATGTTTTTCTCACTCCTACTAGTGAATTTAATGTAACACAAACCCATACAATGCGCACCACCCGTGATGTTTTTCTCACTCCTACTAGTGAATGTAATGTAACACACACCCATACAATGCGCACCACCCCGTGATGTTTTTCTCACTCCTACTAGTGAATGTAATGTAACACACACCCATACAATGCGCACCACCCCGTGATGTTTTTCTCACTCCTACTAGTGAATCTAATGTAACAAACACCCATACAATGCGCACCACCCCGTGATGTTTTTCTCACTCCTACTAGTGAATCTAATGTAACAGACATACATACAATGCGCACCACCCCGTGATGTTTTTCTCACTCCTACTAGTGAATGTAATGTAACACACACCCATACAACGCGCACCACCCCGTGATGTTTTTCTCACTCCTACTAGTGAATCTAATGTAACAGACACCCATACAATGCGCACCACCACGTGATGTTTTTCTCACTCCTACTAGTGAATGTAATGTAACACACACCCATACAATGCGCACCACCCCGTGATGTTTTTCTCACTCCTACTAGTGAATGTAATGTAACACACACCCGTACAATGCGCACCAAGCCGTGATGTTTTTCTCACTCCTACTAGTGAATGTAATGTAACACACACCCATACAATGCGCACCACCCCGTGATGTTTTTCTCACTCCTACTAGTGAATGTAATGTAACACACACCCATACAATGCGCACCACCCCGTGATGTTTTTCTCACTCCTACTAGTGAATGTAATGTAACACACACCCATACAATGCGCACCACCACGTGATGTTTTTCTCACTCCTAATAGTGAATCTAATGTAACAGACACCCATACAATGCGCACCACCCCGTGATGTTTTTCTCACTCCTACTAGTGAATCTAATGTAACACACACCCATACAATGCGCACCACCCCGTGATGTTTTTCTCACTCCTACTAGTGAATGTAATGTAACACACACCCATACAATGCGCACCACCCCGTGATGTTTTTCTCACTCCTACTAGTGAATGTAATGTAACACACACCCATACAATGCGCACCAAGCCGTGATGTTTTTCTCACTCCTACTAGTGAATGTAATGTAACACACACCCATACAATGCGCAACACCCCGTGATGTTTTTCTCACTCCTACTAGTGAATGCAATGTAACACACAGCCATACAATGCGCACCACCCCGTGATGTTTTTCTCACTCCTACTAGTGAATCTAATGTAACACACACCCATACAATGCGCACCACCCCGTGATGTTTTTCTCACTCCTACTAGTGAAGCTAATGTAACTCACCCATACAATGCGCACCAGCCCGTGATGTTTTTCTCACTCCTACTAGTGAATGTAATGTAACACACACCCATACAATGCGCACCACCCCGTGATTTTTTTATCACTCCTACTAGTGAAGCTAATGTAACACACACCCAAACAATGCGCACCACCCCGTGATGTTTTTCTCACTCCTACTAGTGAATGTAATGTAACACACACCCATACAATGCGCACCACCCCATGATGTTTTTCTCACTCCTACTAGTGAATGTAATGTAACACACACCCATACAATGCGCATCACCCCGTGATGTTTTTCTCACTCCTACTAGTGAATGTAATGTAACACACACCCATACAATGCGCACCACCCCGTGATGTTTTTCTCACTCCTACTAGTGAATGTAATGTAACACACACCCATACAATGCGCACCACCCCGTGATGTTTTTCTCACTCCTACTAGTGAATGTAATGTAACACACACCCATACAATGCGCACCACCCCGTGATGTTTTTCTCACTCCTAGTAGTGAATGTAATGTAACACACACCCATACAATGCGCACCACCCCGTGATGTTTTTCTCACTCCTACTAGTGAATGTAATGTAACACACACCCATACAATGCGCACCACCCCGTGATGTTTTTCTCACTCCTACTAGTGAATCTAATGTAACACACACCCATACAATGCGCACCACCCCGTGATGTTTTTCTCACTCCTACTAGTGAATCTAATGTAACACACACCCATACAATGCGCACCACCCCGTGATGTTTTTCTCACTCCTACTAGTGAATCTAATGTAACACACACCCATACAATGCGCACCACCCCGTGATGTTTTTCTCACTCGTACTAGTAAATCTAATGTAACACACACCCATACAATGTGCACCACCCCGTGATATTTTTCTCACTCCTACTAGTGAATGTAATGTAACACACACCCATACAATGCGCACCACCCCGTGATGTTTTTCTCACTCCTACTAGTGAATGTAATGTAACACACACCCATACAATGCGCACCACCCCGTGATGTTTTTCTCACACTTATTAGTGAATGTAATGTAACACACACCCATACAATGCGCACCACCCCGTGATGTTTTTCTCACTCCTACTAGTGAATGTAATGTAACACACACCCATACAATGCGCACCACCCCGTGATGTTTTTCTCACTCCTACTAGTGAATGTAATGTAACACACACCCATACAATGCGCACCACTCCGTGATGTTTTTCTCACTCCTACTAGTGAATGTAATGTAACACACACCCATACAATGCGCACCACCCGTGATGTTTTTCTCACTCCTACTAGTGAATTTAATGTAACACACACCCATACAATGCGCACCACCCCGTGATGTTTTTCTCACTCCTACTAGTGAATCTAATGTAACAAAAACCCATACAATGCGCACCACCCCGTGATGTTTTTCTCACTCCTACTAGTGAATCTAATGTAACACACACCCATACAATGCGCACCACCCCGTGATGTTTTTCTCACTCCTACTAGTGAATGTAATGTAACACACACCCATACAATGCGCACCTCCCCGTGATGTTTTTCTCAATCCTACTAGTGAATGTAATGTAACACAAACCCATACAATGCGCACCACCCGTGATGTTTTTCTCACTCCTACTAGTGAATTTAATGTAACACAAACCCATACAATGCGCACCACCCGTGATGTTTTTCTCACTCCTACTAGTGAATGTAATGTAACACACACCCATACAATGCGCACCACCCCGTGATGTTTTTCTCACTCCTACTAGTGAATGTAATGTAACACACACCCATACAATGCGCACCACCCCGTGATGTTTTTCTCACTCCTACTAGTGAATCTAATGTAACAAACACCCATACAATGCGCACCACCCCGTGATGTTTTTCTCACTCCTACTAGTGAATCTAATGTAACAGACACCCATACAATGCGCACCACCCCGTGATGTTTTTCTCACTCCTACTAGTGAATGTAATGTAACACACACCCATACAACGCGCACCACCCCGTGATGTTTTTCTCACTCCTACTAGTGAATCTAATGTAACAGACACCCATACAATGCGCACCACCCCGTGATGTTTTTCTCACTCCTACTACTGAATGTAATGTAACACACACCCATACAATGCGCACCACCCCGTGATGTTTTTCTCACTCCTACTAGTGAATGTAATGTAACACACACCCGTACAATGCGCACCAAGCCGTGATGTTTTTCTCACTCCTACTAGTGAATGTAATATAACACACACCCATACAATGCGCACCACCCCGTGATGTTTTTCTCACTCCTACTAGTGAATGTAATGTAACACACACCCATACAATGCGCACCACCCCGTGATGTTTTTCTCACTCCTACTAGTGAATGTAATGTAACACACACCCATACAATGCGCACCACCCCGTGATGTTTTTCTCACTCCTAATAGTGAATCTAATGTAACAGACACCCATACAATGCGCACCACCCCGTGATGTTTTTCTCACTCCTACTAGTGAATCTAATGTAACACACACCCATACAATGCGCACCACCCCGTGATGTTTTTCTCACTCCTACTAGTGAATGTAATGTAACACACACCCATACAATGCGCACCACCCCGTGATGTTTTTCTCACTCCTACTAGTGAATGTAATGTAACACACACCCATACAATGCGCACCAAGCCGTGATGTTTTTCTCACTCCTACTAGTGAATGTAATGTAACACACACCCATACAATGCGCAACACCCCGTGATGTTTTTCTCACTCCTACTAGTGAATGTAATGTAACACACAGCCATACAATGCGCACCACCCCGTGATGTTTTTCTCACTCCTACTAGTGAATCTAATGTAACACACACCCATACAATGCGCACCACCCCGTGATGTTTTTCTCACTCCTACTAGTGAAGCTAATGTAACTCACCCATACAATGCGCACCAGCCCGTGATGTTTTTCTCACTCCTACTAGTGAATGTAATGTAACACACACCCATACAATGCGCACCACCCCGTGATGTTTTTATCACTCCTACTAGTGAAGCTAATGTAACACACACCCAAACAATGCGCACCACCCCGTGATGTTTTTCTCACTCCTACTAGTGAATGTAATGTAACACACACCCATACAATGCGCACCACCCCGTGATGTTTTTCTCACTCCTACTAGTGAATGTAATGTAACACACACCCATACAATGCGCACCACCCCGTGATGTTTTTCTCACTCCTACTAGTGAATGTAATGTAACACACACCCATACAATGCGCACCACCCCGTGATGTTTTTCTCACTCCTACTAGTGAATGTAATGTAACACACACCCATACAATGCGCACCACCCCGTGATGTTTTTCTCACTCCTACTAGTGAATGTAATGTAACACACACCCATACAATGCGCACCACCCCGTGATGTTTTTCTCACTCCTAGTAGTGAATGTAATGTAACACACACCCATACAATGCGCACCACCCCGTGATGTTTTTCTCACTCCTTCTAGTGAATGTAATGTAACACACACCCATACAATGCGCACCACCCCGTGATGTTTTTCTCACTCCTACTAGTGAATCTAATGTAACACACACCCATACAATGCGCACCACCCCGTGATGTTTTTCTCACTCCTACTAGTGAATCTAATGTAACACACACCCATACAATGCGCACCACCCCGTGATGTTTTTCTCACTCCTACTAGTGAATCTAATGTAACACACACCCATACAATGCGCACCACCCCGTGATGTTTTTCTCACTCGTACTAGTAAATCTAATGTAACACACACCCATACAATGCGCACCACCCCGTGATATTTTTCTCACTCCTACTAGTGAATGTAATGTAACACACACCCATACAATGCGCACCACCCCGTGATGTTTTTCTCACTCCTACTAGTGAATGTAATGTAACACACACCCATACAATGCGCACCACCCCGTGATGTTTTTCTCACACTTATTAGTGAATGTAATGTAACACACACCCATACAATGCGCACCACCCCGTGATGTTTTTCTCACTCCTACTAGTGAATGTAATGTAACACACACCCATACAATGCGCACCACCCCGTGATGTTTTTCTCACTCCTACTAGTGAATGTAATGTAACACACACCCATACAATGCGCACCACCCCGTGATGTTTTTCTCACTCCTACTAGTGAATGTAATGTAACACACACCCATACAATGCGCACCACCCCGTGATGTTTTTCTCACTCCTACTAGTGAATCTAATGTAACACACACCCATACAATGCGCACCACCCCGTGATGTTTTTCTCACTCCTACTAGTGAATGTAATGTAACACACACCCATACAATGCGCACCACCCCGTGATGTTTTTCTCACTCCTACTAGTGAATCTAATGTAACACACACCCATACAATGCGCACCACCCCGTGATGTTTTTCAGAAACCTATCCTACATTGCCACTGCATGTTCCCTGACCTCCCCATGCTGACCAAACCGCGGTGCTTTTCTCCATCCTACATTGCCACTCACTGCCTATCCTAATTCAGACCCTCCGATTCACACCACCCCGTGATGTTTTTCTCACTCCTACTAGTGAATGTAATGTAACACACACCCATACAATGCGCACCACCCCGTGATGTTTTTCTCACTCCTACTAGTGAATGTAATGTAACACACACCCATACAATGCGCACCACCCCGTGATGTTTTTCTCACTCCTACTAGTGAATGTAATGTAACACACACCCATACAATGCGCACCACCCGTGATGTTTTTCTCACTCCTACTAGTGAATGTAATGTAACACACACCCATACAATGCGCACCACCCCGTGATGTTTTTCTCACTCCTACTAGTGAATCTAATGTAACACAAACGCATACGATGCGCACCACCCCGTGATGTTTTTCTCACTCCTACTAGTGAATCTAATGTAACACACACCCATACGATGCGCACCACCCCTTGATGTTTTTCTCACTCCTACTAGTGAATGTAATGTAACACACACCCATATGATGCGCACCACCCCGTGATGTTTTTCTCACTCCTACTAGTGAATGTAATGTAACACACACCCATACAATGCGCACCACCCCGTGATGTTTTTCTCACTCCTACTAGTGAATGTAATGTAACGCACACCCATACAATGCGCACCACCCCGTGATGTTTTTCTCACTCCTACTAGTGAATGTAATGTAACGCACACCCATACAATGCGCACCACCCCGTGATGTTTTTCTCACTCCTACTAGTGAATGTAATGTAACGCACACCCATACAATGCGCACCACCCCGTGATGTTTTTCTCACTCCTACTAGTGTATCTAATGTAACAGACACCCATACAATGCGCACCACCCCGTGATGTTTTTCTCACTCCTACTAGTGAATGTAATGTAACACACACCCATACAATGCGCACCACCCCGTGATGTTTTTCTCACTCCGACTAGTGAATGTAATGTAACACACACCCATACAATGCGCACCACCCCGTGATGTTTTTCTCACTCCTACTAGTGAATGTAATGTAACACACACCCATACAATGCGCACCAAGCCGTGATGTTTTTCTCACTCCTACTAGTGAATGTAATGTAACACACACCCATACAATGCGCACCACCCCGTGATGTTTTTCTCACTCCTACTGGTGAATGTAATGTAACACACACCCATACAATGCGCACCACCCCGTGATGTTTTTCTCACTCCTACTAGTGAATGTAATGTAACCCACACCCATACAATGCGCACCACCCCGTGATGTTTTTCTCACTCCTACTAGTGAATGTAATGTAACACACACCCATACAATGCGCACCACCCCGTGATGTTTTTCTCACTCCTACTAGTGAATGTAATGTAACACACACCCATACAATGCGCACCACCCCGTGATGTTTTTCTCACTCCTACTAGTGAATGTAATGTAACACACACCCATACAATGCGCACCACCCCGTGATGTTTTTCTCACTCCTACTAGTGAATGTAATGTAACACACACCCATACAATGCGCACCACCCCGTGATGTTTTTCTCACTCCTACTAGTGAATGTAATGTAAAACACACCCATACAATGCGCACCACCACGTGATGTTTTTCTCACTCCTACTAGTGAATGTAATGTAACACACACCCATACAGTGCGCACCACCCCGTGATGTTTTTCTCACTCCTACTAGTGAATCTAATGTAACACACACCCATACAGTGCGCACCACCCCGTGATGTTTTTCTCACTCCTACTAGTGAATGTAATGTAACACACACCCATTCAATGCGCACCACCCCGTGATGTTTTTCTCACTCCTATTAGTGAATGTAATGTAACACACACCCATACAATGCGCACCACCCCGTGATGTTTTTCTCACTCCTACTAGTGAATGTAATGTAACACACACCCATACAATGCGCACCACCCCGTGATGTTTTTCTCACTCCTACTAGTGAATGTAATGTAACACACACCCATACAATGCGCACCACCCCGTGATGTTTTTCTCACTCCTACTAGTGAATGTAATGTAACACACACCCATACAATGCGCACCACCCCGTGATGTTTTTCTCACTCCTACTAGTGAATGTAATGTAACACACACCCATACAATGCGCACCACCCCGTAATGTTTTTCTCACTCCTACTAGTGAATCTAATGTAACACACACCCATACAATGCGCACCACCCCGTGATGTTTTTCAGAAACCTATCCTACATTGCCACTGCATGTTCCCTGACCTCCCCATGCTGACCAACCCGCGGTGCTTTTCTCCATCCTACATTGCCACTCACTGCCTATCCTAATTCAGACCCTCCGATTCACACCACCCCGTGTTTTTCTCACTCCTACTAGTGAATGTAATGTAACACACACCCATACAATGCGCACACCCCGTGATGTTTTTCTCACTCCTACTAGTGAATGTAATGTAACACACACCCATACAATGCGCACCACCCCGTGATGTTTTTCTCACTCCTACTAGTGAATGTAATGTAACACACACCCATACAATGCGCACCACCCCGTGATGTATTTCTCACTCCTACTAGTGAATGTAATGTAACACACACCCATACAATGCGCACCACCCCGTGATGTTTTTCTCACTCCTACTAGTGAATCTAATGTAACACACACCCATACAATGCGCACCACCCCGTGATGTTTTTCTCACTCCTACTAGTGAATGTAATGTAACACACACCCATACAATGCGCACCACCCCGTGATGTTTTTCTCACTCCTAGTAGTGAATCTAATGTAACACTCACCCATACAATGCGCACCACCCCGTGATGTTTTTCTCACTCCTACTAGTGAATGTAATGTAACACACACCCATACAATGCGCACCACCCCGTGATGTTTTTCTCACTCCTACTAGTGAATCTAATGTAACACACTCCCATACAATGCGCACCACCCCGTGATGTTTTTCTCACTCCTACTAGTGAATGTAATGTAACACACACCCATACAATGCGCACCACCCCGTGATGTTTTTCTCACACTTACTAGTGAATGTAATGTAACACACACCCATACAATGCGCACCACCCCGTGATGTTTTTCTCACTCCTACTAGTGAATGTAATGTAACACACACCCATACAATGCGCACCACCCCGTGATGTTTTTCTCACTCCTACTAGTGAATGTAATGTAACACACACCCATACAATGTTCACCACCCCGTGACGTTTTTCTCACTCCTACTAGTGAATCTAATGTAACACACACCCATACAATGCGCACCACACCGTGATGTTTTTCTCACTCCTACTAGTGAATCTAATGTAACACACACCCATACAATGCGCACCACCCCGTGATGTTTTTCTCACTCCTACTAGTGAATGTAATGTAACACACACCCATACAATGCGCACCACCCCGTGATGTTTTTCTCACTCCTACTAGTGAATCTAATGTAACACACTCCCATACAATGCGCACCACCCCGTGATGTTTTTCTCACTCCTACTAGTGAATGTAATGTAACACACACCCATACAATGCGCACCACCCCGTGATGTTTTTCTCACACTTACTAGTGAATGTAATGTAACACACACCCATACAATGCGCACCACCCCGTGATGTTTTTCTCACTCCTACTAGTGAATGTAATGTAACACACACCCATACAATGCGCACCACCCGTGATGTTTTTCTCACTCCTACTAGTGAATGTAATGTAACACACACCCATACAATGCGCACCACCCCGTGATGTTTTTCTCACTCCTACTAGTGAATCTAATGTAACACAAACGCATACGATGCGCACCACCCCGTGATGTTTTTCTCACTCCTACTAGTGAATCTAATGTAACACACACCCATACGATGCGCACCACCCCTTGATGTTTTTCTCACTCCTACTAGTGAATGTAATGTAACACACACCCATATGATGCGCACCACCCCGTGATGTTTTTCTCACTCCTACTAGTGAATGTAATGTAACACACACCCATACAATGCGCACCACCCCGTGATGTTTTTCTCACTCCTACTAGTGAATGTAATGTAACGCACACCCATACAATGCGCACCACCACGTGATGTTTTTCTCACTCCTACTAGTGAATGTAATGTAACGCACACCCATACAATGCGCACCACCCCGTGATGTTTTTCTCACTCCTACTAGTGAATGTAATGTAACGCACACCCATACAATGCGCACCACCCCGTGATGTTTTTCTCACTCCTACTAGTGTATCTAATGTAACAGACACCCATACAATGCGCACCACCCCGTGATGTTTTTCTCACTCCTACTAGTGAATGTAATGTAACACACACCCATACAATGCGCACCACCCCGTGATGTTTTTCTCACTCCGACTAGTGAATGTAATGTAACACACACCCATACAATGCGCACCACCCCGTGATGTTTTTCTCACTCCTACTAGTGAATGTAATGTAACACACACCCATACAATGCGCACCAAGCCGTGATGTTTTTCTCACTCCTACTAGTGAATGTAATGTAACACACACCCATACAATGCGCACCACCCCGTGATGTTTTTCTCACTCCTACTGGTGAATGTAATGTAACACACACCCATACAATGCGCACCACCCCGTGATGTTTTTCTCACTCCTACTAGTGAATGTAATGTAACCCACACCCATACAATGCGCACCACCCCGTGATGTTTTTCTCACTCCTACTAGTGAATGTAATGTAACACACACCCATACAATGCGCACCACCCCGTGATGTTTTTCTCACTCCTACTAGTGAATGTAATGTAACACACACCCATACAATGCGCACCACCCCGTGATGTTTTTCTCACTCCTACTAGTGAATGTAATGTAACACACACCCATACAATGCGCACCACCCCGTGATGTTTTTCTCACTCCTACTAGTGAATGTAATGTAACACACACCCATACAATGCGCACCACCCCGTGATGTTTTTCTCACTCCTACTAGTGAATGTAATGTAAAACACACCCATACAATGCGCACCACCACGTGATGTTTTTCTCACTCCTACTAGTGAATGTAATGTAACACACACCCATACAGTGCGCACCACCCCGTGATGTTTTTCTCACTCCTACTAGTGAATCTAATGTAACACACACCCATACAGTGCGCACCACCCCGTGATGTTTTTCTCACTCCTACTAGTGAATGTAATGTAACACACACCCATTCAATGCGCACCACCCCGTGATGTTTTTCTCACTCCTATTAGTGAATGTAATGTAACACACACCCATACAATGCGCACCACCCCGTGATGTTTTTCTCACTCCTACTAGTGAATGTAATGTAACACACACCCATACAATGCGCACCACCCCGTGATGTTTTTCTCACTCCTACTAGTGAATGTAATGTAACACACACCCATACAATGCGCACCACCCCGTGATGTTTTTCTCACTCCTACTAGTGAATGTAATGTAACACACACCCATACAATGCGCACCACCCCGTGATGTTTTTCTCACTCCTACTAGTGAATGTAATGTAACACACACCCATACAATGCGCACCACCCCGTAATGTTTTTCTCACTCCTACTAGTGAATCTAATGTAACACACACCCATACAATGCGCACCACCCCGTGATGTTTTTCAGAAACCTATCCTACATTGCCACTGCATGTTCCCTGACCTCCCCATGCTGACCAACCCGCGGTGCTTTTCTCCATCCTACATTGCCACTCACTGCCTATCCTAATTCAGACCCTCCGATTCACACCACCCCGTGTTTTTCTCACTCCTACTAGTGAATGTAATGTAACACACACCCATACAATGCGCACACCCCGTGATGTTTTTCTCACTCCTACTAGTGAATGTAATGTAACACACACCCATACAATGCGCACCACCCCGTGATGTTTTTCTCACTCCTACTAGTGAATGTAATGTAACACACACCCATACAATGCGCACCACCCCGTGATGTATTTCTCACTCCTACTAGTGAATGTAATGTAACACACACCCATACAATGCGCACCACCCCGTGATGTTTTTCTCACTCCTACTAGTGAATCTAATGTAACACACACCCATACAATGCGCACCACCCCGTGATGTTTTTCTCACTCCTACTAGTGAATGTAATGTAACACACACCCATACAATGCGCACCACCCCGTGATGTTTTTCTCACTCCTAGTAGTGAATCTAATGTAACACTCACCCATACAATGCGCACCACCCCGTGATGTTTTTCTCACTCCTACTAGTGAATGTAATGTAACACACACCCATACAATGCGCACCACCCCGTGATGTTTTTCTCACTCCTACTAGTGAATCTAATGTAACACACTCCCATACAATGCGCACCACCCCGTGATGTTTTTCTCACTCCTACTAGTGAATGTAATGTAACACACACCCATACAATGCGCACCACCCCGTGATGTTTTTCTCACACTTACTAGTGAATGTAATGTAACACACACCCATACAATGCGCACCACCCCGTGATGTTTTTCTCACTCCTACTAGTGAATGTAATGTAACACACACCCATACAATGCGCACCACCCCGTGATGTTTTTCTCACTCCTACTAGTGAATGTAATGTAACACACACCCATACAATGTTCACCACCCCGTGACGTTTTTCTCACTCCTACTAGTGAATCTAATGTAACACACACCCATACAATGCGCACCACACCGTGATGTTTTTCTCACTCCTACTAGTGAATCTAATGTAACACACACCCATACAATGCGCACCACCCCGTGATGTTTTTCTCACTCCTACTAGTGAATGTAATGTAACACACACCCATACAATGCGCACCACACCGTGATGTTTTTCTCACTCCTACTAGTGAATCTAATGTAACACACACCCATGCAATGCGCACCACCCCGTGATGTTTTTCAGAAACCTATCCTACATTGCCACTGCATGTTCCCTGACCTACCCATGCTGACCAACCCGCGGTGCTTTTCTCCATCGTACATTGCCACTCACTGCCTATCCTAATTCAGACCCTCCGATTCACACCACCCCGTGATGTTTTTCTCACTCCTACTAGTGAATGTAATGTAACACACACCCATACAATGTGCACCACCCCGTGATGTTTTTCTCACTCCTACTAGTGAATGTAATGTAACACACACCCATACAATGCGCACCACCCCGTGATGTTTTTCTCACTCCTACTAGTGAATGTAATGTAACACACACCCATACAATGCGCACCACCCGTGATGTTTTTCTCACTCCTACTAGTGAATTTAATGTAACACACACCCATACAATGCGCACCACCCCGTGATGTTTTTCTCACTCCTACTAGTGAATCTAATGTAACACAAACCCATAAAATGCGCACCAACCCGTGATGTTTTTCTCACTCCTACTAGTGAATCTAATGTAACACACACCCATACAATGCGCACCACCCCGTGATGTTTTTCTCACTCCTACTAGTGAATCTAATGTAACACACACCCATACAATGCGCACCTCCCCGTGATGTTTTTCTCAATCCTACTAGTGAATGTAATGTAACACAAACCCATACAATGCGCACCACCCGTGATGTTTTTCTCACTCCTACTAGTGAATTTAATGTAACACACACCCATACAATGCGCACCACCCTGTGATGTTTTTCTCACTCCTACTAGTGAATCTAATGTAACACAAACCCATGCAATGCGCACCACCCCGTGATGTTTTTCTCACTCCTACTAGTGAATCTAATGTAACACACACCCATACAATGCGCACCACCCCGTGATGTTTTTCTCACTCCTACTAGTAAATGTAATGTAACACACACCCATACAATGCGCACCACCCCGTGATGTTTTTCTCACTCCTACTAGTGAATGTAATGTAACACACACCCATACAATGCGCACCACCCCGTGATGTTTTTCTCACTCCTACTAGTGAATGTAATGTAACACACACCCATACAATGCGCACCACCCCGTGATGTTTTTCTCACTCCTACTAGTGAATGTAATGTAACACACACCCATACAATGCGCACCACCCCGTGATGTTTTTCTCACTCCTACTAGTGAATCTAATGTAACAGACACCCATACAATGCGCACCACCCCGTGATGTTTTTCTCACTCCTACTAGTGAATCTAATGTAACAGACACCCATACAATGCGCACCACCCCGTGATGTTTTTCTCACTCCTACTAGTGAATTTAATGTAACACACACCCATACAACGCGCACCACCCCGTGATGTTTTTCTCACTCCTACTAGTGAATCTAATGTAACAGACACCCATACAATGCGCACCACCCCGTGATTTTTTTCTCACTCCTACTAGTGAATGTAATGTAACACACACCCATACAATGCGCACCACCCCGTGATGTTTTTCTCACTCCTACTAGTGAATGTAATGTAACACACACCCATACAATGCGCACCAAGCCGTGATGTTTTTCTCACTCCTACTAGTGAATGTAATGTAACACACACCCATACAATGCGCACCACCCCGTGATGTTTTTCTCACTCCTACTAGTGAATGTAATGTAACACACAGCCATACAATGCGCACCACCCCGTGATGTTTTTCTCACTCCTACTAGTGAATGTAATGTAACACACACCCATACAATGCGCACCACCCCGTGATGTTTTTCTCACTCCTAATAGTGAATCTAATGTAACAGACACCCATACAATGCGCACCACCCCGTGATGTTTTTCTCACTCCTACTAGTGAATCTAATGTAACACACACCCATACAATGCGCACCACCCCGTGATGTTTTTCTCACTCCTACTAGTGAATGTAATGTAACACACACCCATACAATGCGCACCACCCCGTGATGTTTTTCTCACTCCTACTAGTGAATGTAATGTAACACACACCCATACAATGCGCACCAAGCCGTGATGTTTTTCTCACTCCTACTAGTGAATGTAATGTAACACACACCCATACAATGCGCACCACACCGTGATGTTTTTCTCACTCCTACTAGTGAATGTAATGTAACACACAGCCATACAATGCGCACCACCCCGTGATGTTTTTCTCACTCCTACTAGTGAATCTAATGTAACACACACCCATACAATGCGCACCACCCCGTGATGTTTTTCTCACTCCTACTAGTGAAGCTAATGTAACTCACCCATACAATGCGCACCAGCCCGTGATGTTTTTCTCACTCCTACTAGTGAATGTAATGTAACACACACCCATACAATGCGCACCACCCCGTGATGTTTTTATCACTCCTACTAGTGAAGCTAATGTAACACACACCCAAACAATGCGCACCACCCCGTGATGTTTTTTTCACTCCTACTAGTGAATGTAATGTAACACACACCCATACAATGCGCACCACCCCGTGATGTTTTTCTCACTCCTACTAGTGAATGTAATGTAACACACACCCATACAATGCGCACCACCCCGTGATGTTTTTCTCACTCCTACTAGTGAATGTAATGTAACACACACCCATACAATGCGCACCACCCCGTGATGTTTTTCTCAATCCTACTAGTGAATGTAATGTAACACACACCCATACAATGCGCACCACCCCGTGATGTTTTTCTCACTCCTACTAGTGAATGTAATGTAACACACACCCATACAATGCGCACCACCCCGTGACGTTTTTCTCACTCCTACTAGTGAATCTAATGTAACACACACCCATACAATGCGCACCACACCGTGATGTTTTTCTCACTCCTACTAGTGAATCTAATGTAACACACACCCATACAATGCGCACCACCCCGTGATGTTTTTCTCACTCCTACTAGTGAATGTAATGTAACACACACCCATACAATGCGCACCACACCGTGATGTTTTTCTCACTCCTACTAGTGAATCTAATGTAACACACACCCATGCAATGCGCACCACCCCGTGATGTTTTTCAGAAACCTATCCTACATTGCCACTGCATGTTCCCTGACCTACCCATGCTGACCAACCCGCGGTGCTTTTCTCCATCGTACATTGCCACTCACTGCCTATCCTAATTCAGACCCTCCGATTCACACCACCCCGTGATGTTTTTCTCACTCCTACTAGTGAATGTAATGTAACACACACCCATACAATGTGCACCACCCCGTGATGTTTTTCTCACTCCTACTAGTGAATGTAATGTAACACACACCCATACAATGCGCACCACCCCGTGATGTTTTTCTCACTCCTACTAGTGAATGTAATGTAACACACACCCATACAATGCGCACCACCCGTGATGTTTTTCTCACTCCTACTAGTGAATTTAATGTAACACACACCCATACAATGCGCACCACCCCGTGATGTTTTTCTCACTCCTACTAGTGAATCTAATGTAACACAAACCCATACAATGCGCACCACTCCGTGATGTTTTTCTCACTCCTACTAGTGAATCTAATGTAACACACACCCATACAATGCGCACCACCCCGTGATGTTTTTCTCACTCCTACTAGTGAATGTAATGTAACACACACCCATACAATGCGCACCTCCCCGTGATGTTTTTCTCAATCCTACTATTGAATGTAATGTAACACAAACCCATACAATGCGCACCACCCGTGATGTTTTTCTCACTCCTACTAGTGAATGTAATGTAACACAAACCCATACAATGCGCACCACCCGTGATGTTTTTCTCACTCCTACTAGTGAATGTAATGTAACACACACCCATACAATGCGCACCACCCCGTGATGTTTTTCTCACTCCTACTAGTGAATCTAATGTAACAAACACCCATACAATGCGCACCACCCCGTGATGTTTTTCTCACTCCTACTAGTGAATCTAATGTAACAGACACCCATACAATGCGCACCACCCCGTGATGTTTTTCTCACTCCTACTAGTGAATGTAATGTAACACACACCCATACAACGCGCACCACCCCGTGATGTTTTTCTCACTCCTACTAGTGAATCTAATGTAACAGACACCCATACAACGCGCACCACCCCGTGATGTTTTTCTCACTCCTACTAGTGAATGTAATGTAACACACACCCATACAACGCGCACCACCCCGTGATGTTTTTCTCACTCGTACTAGTAAATCTAATGTAACACACACCCATACAACGCGCACCACCCCGTGATGTTTTTCTCACTCCTACTAGTGAATGTAATGTAACACACACCCATACAATGCGCACCACCCCGTGATGTTTTTCTCACTCCTAGTAGTGAATGTAATGTAACACACACCCATACAATGCGCACCACCCCGTGATGTTTTTCTCACTCCTACTAGTGAATGTAATGTAACACACACCCATACAATGCGCACCACCCCGTGATGTTTTTCTCACTCCTACTAGTGAATCTAATGTAACACACACCCATACAATGCGCACCACCCCGTGATGTTTTTCTCACTCCTACTAGTGAATCTAATGTAACACACACCCATACAATGCGCACCACCCCGTGATGTTTTTCTCACTCCTACTAGTGAATCTAATGTAACACACACCCATACAATGCGCACCACCCCGTGATGTTTTTCTCACTCCTACTAGTGAATCTAATGTAACACACACCCATACAATGCGCACCACCCCGTGATGTTTTTCTCACTCGTACTAGTGAATCTAATGTAACACACACCCATACAATGCGCACCACCCCGTGATGTTTTTCTCACTCCTAGTAGTGAATGTAATGTAACACACACCCATACAATGCGCACCACCCCGTGATGTTTTTCTCACTCCTACTAGTGAATGTATTGTAACACACACCCATACAATGCGCACCACCCCGTGATGTTTTTCTCACTCCTACTAGTGAATCTAATGTAACACACACCCATACAATGCGCACCACCCCGTGATGTTTTTCTCACTCCTACGAGTGAATGTAATGTAACACACACCCATACAATGCGCACCACCCCGTGATGTTTTTCTCACTCCTACTAGTGAATGTAATGTAACACACACCCATACAATGCGCACCACCCGTGATGTTTTTCTCACTCCTACTAGTGAATTTAATGTAACACACACCCATACAATGCGCACCACCCCGTGATGTTTTTCTCACTCCTACTAGTGAATCTAATGTAACACACACCCATACAATGCGCACCACCCCGTGATGTTTTTCTCACTCCTACTAGTGAATGTAATGTAACACACACCCATACAATGCGCACCACCCCGTGATGTTTTTCTCACTCCTACTAGTGAATGTAATGTAACACACACCCATACAATGCGCACCAAGCCGTGATGTTTTTCTCACTCCTACTAGTGAATGTAATGTAACACACACCCATACAATGCGCACCACCCCGTGATGTTTTTCTCACTCCTACTAGTGAATGTAATGTAACACACAGCCATACAATGCGCACCACCCCGTGATGTTTTTCTCACTCCTACTAGTGAATCTAATGTAACACACACCCATACAATGCGCACCACCCCGTGATGTTTTTCTCACTCCTACTAGTGAAGCTAATGTAACTCACCCATACAATGCGCACCAGCCCGTGATGTTTTTCTCACTCCTACTAGTGAATGTAATGTAACACACACCCATACAATGCGCACAACCCCGTGATGTTTTTATCACTCCTACTAGTGAAGCTAATGTAACACACACCCAAACAATGCGCACCACCCCGTGATGTTTTTTTCACTCCTACTAGTGAATGTAATGTAACACACACCCATACAATGCGCACCACCCCGTGATGTTTTTCTCACTCCTACTAGTGAATGTAATGTAACACACACCCATACAATGCGCACCACCCCGTGATGTTTTGCTCACTCCTAATAGTGAATGTAATGTAACACACACCCATACAATGCGCACCACCCCGTGATGTTTTTCTCACTCCTACTAGTGAATGTAATGTAACACACACCCATACAATGCGCACCACCCCGTGATGTTTTTCTCACTCCTACTAGTGAATGTAATGTAACACACACCCATACAATGCGCACCACCCCGTGAAGTTTTTCTCACTCCTACTAGTGAATCTAATGTAACACACACCCATACAATGCGCACCACACCGTGATGTTTTTCTCACTCCTACTAGTGAATCTAATGTAACACACACCCATACAATGCGCACCACCCCGTGATGTTTTTCTCACTCCTACTAGTGAATGTAATGTAACACACACCCATACAATGCGCACCACACCGTGATGTTTTTCTCACTCCTACTAGTGAATCTAATGTAACACACACCCATGCAATGCGCACCACCCCGTGATGTTTTTCAGAAACCTATCCTACATTGCCACTGCATGTTCCCTGACCTACCCATGCTGACCAACCCGCGGTGCTTTTCTCCATCGTACATTGCCACTCACTGCCTATTCTAATTCAGACCCTCCGATTCACACCACCCCGTGATGTTTTTCTCACTCCTACTAGTGAATGTAATGTAACACACACCCATACAATGTGCACCACCCCGTGATGTTTTTCTCACTCCTACTAGTGAATGTAATGTAACACACACCCATACAATGCGCACCACCCCGTGATGTTTTTCTCACTCCTACTAGTGAATGTAATGTAACACACACCCATACAATGCGCACCACCCGTGATGTTTTTCTCACTCCTACTAGTGAATTTAATGTAACACACACCCATACAATGCGCACCACCCCGTGATGTTTTTCTCACTCCTACTAGTGAATCTAATGTAACACAAACCCATACAATGCGCACCACCCCGTGATGTTTTTCTCACTCCTACTAGTGAATCTAATGTAACACACACCCATACAATGCGCACCACCCCGTGATGTTTTTCTCACTCCTACTAGTGAATGTAATGTAACACACACCCATACAATGCGCACCTCCCCGTGATGTTTTTCTCAATCCTACTATTGAATGTAATGTAACACAAACCCATACAATGCGCACCACCCGTGATGTTTTTCTCACTCCTACTAGTGAATTTAATGTAACACAAACCCATACAATGCGCACCACCCGTGATGTTTTTCTCACTCCTACTAGTGAATGTAATGTAACACACACCCATACAATGCGCACCACCCCGTGATGTTTTTCTCACTCCTACTAGTGAATGTAATGTAACACACACCCATACAATGCGCACCACCCCGTGATGTTTTTCTCACTCCTACTAGTGAATCTAATGTAACAAACACCCATACAATGCGCACCACCCCGTGATGTTTTTCTCACTCCTACTAGTGAATCTAATGTAACAGACACCCATACAATGCGCACCACCCCGTGATGTTTTTCTCACTCCTACTAGTGAATGTAATGTAACACACACCCATACAACGCGCACCACCCCGTGATGTTTTTCTCACTCCTACTAGTGAATCTAATGTAACAGACACCCATACAATGCGCACCACCCCGTGATGTTTTTCTCACTCCTACTAGTGAATGTAATGTAACACACACCCATACAACGCGCACCACCCCGTGATGTTTTTCTCACTCGTACTAGTAAATCTAATGTAACACACACCCATACAATGCGCACCACCCCGTGATGTTTTTCTCACTCCTACTAGTGAATGTAATGTAACACACACCCATACAATGGGCACCACCCCATGATGTTTTTCTCACTCCTAGTAGTGAATGTAATGTAACACACACCCATACAATGCGCACCACCCCGTGATGTTTTTCTCACTCCTACTAGTGAATGTAATGTAACACACACCCATACAATGCGCACCACCCCGTGATGTTTTTCTCACTCCTACTAGTGAATCTAATGTAACACACACCCATACAATGCGCACCACACCGTGATGTTTTTCTCACTCCTACTAGTGAATCTAATGTAACACACACCCATACAATGCGCACCACCCCGTGATGTTTTTCTCACTCCTACTAGTGAATGTAATGTAACACACACATATACAATGCGCACCACACCGTGATGTTTTTCTCACTCCTACTAGTGAATCTAATGTAACACACACCCATGCAATGCGCACCACCCCGTGATGTTTTTCAGAAACCTATCCTACATTGCCACTGCATGTTCCCTGACCTACCCATGCTGACCAACCCGCGGTGCTTTTCTCCATCGTACATTGCCACTCACTGCCTATTCTAATTCAGACCCTCCGATTCACACCACCCCGTGATGTTTTTCTCACTCCTACTAGTGAATGTAATGTAACACACACCCATACAATGTGCACCACCCCGTGATGTTTTTCTCACTCCTACTAGTGAATGTAATGTAACACACACCCATACAATGCGCACCACCCCGTGATGTTTTTCTCACTCCTACTAGTGAATGTAATGTAACACACACCCATACAATGCGCACCACCCGTGATGTTTTTCTCACTCCTACTAGTGAATTTAATGTAACACACACCCATACAATGCGCACCACCCCGTGATGTTTTTCTCACTCCTACTAGTGAATCTAATGTAACACAAACCCATACAATGCGCACCACCCCGTGATGTTTTTCTCACTCCTACTAGTGAATCTAATGTAACACACACCCATACAATGCGCACCACCCCGTGATGTTTTTCTCACTCCTACTAGTGAATGTAATGTAACACACACCCATACAATGCGCACCTCCCCGTGATGTTTTTCTCAATCCTACTATTGAATGTAATGTAACACAAACCCATACAATGCGCACCACCCGTGATGTTTTTCTCACTCCTACTAGTGAATTTAATGTAACACAAACCCATACAATGCGCACCACCCGTGATGTTTTTCTCACTCCTACTAGTGAATGTAATGTAACACACACCCATACAATGCGCACCACCCCGTGATGTTTTTCTCACTCCTACTAGTGAATGTAATGTAACACACACCCATACAATGCGCACCACCCCGTGATGTTTTTCTCACTCCTACTAGTGAATCTAATGTAACAAACACCCATACAATGCGCACCACCCCGTGATGTTTTTCTCACTCCTACTAGTGAATCTAATGTAACAGACACCCATACAATGCGCACCACCCCGTGATGTTTTTCTCACTCCTACTAGTGAATGTAATGTAACACACACCCATACAACGCGCACCACCCCGTGATGTTTTTCTCACTCCTACTAGTGAATCTAATGTAACAGACACCCATACAATGCGCACCACCCCGTGATGTTTTTCTCACTCCTACTAGTGAATGTAATGTAACACACACCCATACAACGCGCACCACCCCGTGATGTTTTTCTCACTCGTACTAGTAAATCTAATGTAACACACACCCATACAATGCGCACCACCCCGTGATGTTTTTCTCACTCCTACTAGTGAATGTAATGTAACACACACCCATACAATGCGCACCACCCCGTGATGTTTTTCTCACTCCTACTAGTGAATGTAATGTAACACACACCCATACAATGCGCACCACCCCGTGATGTTTTTCTCACTCCTACTAGTGAATGTAATGTAACACACACCCATACAATGCGCACCACCCGTGATGTTTTTCTCACTCCTACTAGTGAATTTAATGTAACACACACCCATACAATGCGCACCACCCCGTGATGTTTTTCTCACTCCTACTAGTGAATCTAATGTAACACAAACCCATACAATGCGCAACACCCCGTGATGTTTTTCTCACTCCTACTAGTGAATCTAATGTAACACACACCCATACAATGCGCACCACCCCGTGATGTTTTTCTCACTCCTACTAGTGAATGTAATGTAACACACACCCATACAATGCGCACCTCCCCGTGATGTTTTTCTTAATCCTACTAGTGAATGTAATGTAACACAAACCCATACAATGCGCACCACCCGTGATGTTTTTCTCACTCCTACTAGTGAATTTAATGTAACACAAACCCATACAATGCGCACCACCCGTGATGTTTTTCTCACTCCTACTAGTGAATGTAATGTAACACACACCCATACAATGCGCACCACCCCGTGATGTTTTTCTCACTCCTACTAGTGAATGTAATGTAACACACACCCATACAATGCGCACCACCCCGTGATGTTTTTCTCACTCCTACTAGTGAATCTAATGTAACAAACACCCATACAATGCGCACCACCCCGTGATGTTTTTCTCACTCCTACTAGTGAATCTAATGTAACAGACACCCATACAATGCGCACCACCCCGTGATGTTTTTCTCACTCCTACTAGTGAATGTAATGTAACACACACCCATACAACGCGCACCACCCCGTGATGTTTTTCTCACTCCTACTAGTGAATCTAATGTAACAGACACCCATACAATGCGCACCACCCCGTGATGTTTTTCTCACTCCTACTAGTGAATGTAATGTAACACACACCCATACAATGCGCACCACCCCGTGATGTTTTTCTCACTCCTACTAGTGAATGTAATGTAACACACAGCCATACAATGCGCACCACCCCGTGATGTTTTTCTCACTCCTACTAGTGAATGTAATGTAACACACACCCATACAATGCGCACCAACCCGTGATGTTTTTATCACTCCTAATAGTGAATCTAATGTAACAGACACCCATACAATGCGCACCACCCCGTGATGTTTTTCTCACTCCTACTAGTGAATCTAATGTAACACACACCCATACAATGCGCACCACCCCGTGATGTTTTTCTCACTCCTACTAGTGAATGTAATGTAACACACACCCATACAATGCGCACCACCCCGTGATGTTTTTCTCACTCCTACTAGTGAATGTAATGTAACACACACCCATACAATGCGCACCAAGCCGTGATGTTTTTCTCACTCCTACTAGTGAATGTAATGTAACACACACCCATACAATGCGCACCACCCCGTGATGTTTTTCTCACTCCTACTAGTGAATGTAATGTAACACACAGCCATACAATGCGCACCACCCCGTGATGTTTTTCTCACTCCTACTAGTGAATCTAATGTAACACACACCCATACAATGCGCACCACCCCGTGATGTTTTTCTCACTCCTACTAGTGAAGCTAATGTAACTCACCCATACAATGCGCACCAGCCCGTGATGTTTTTCTCACTCCTACTAGTGAATGTAATGTAACACACACCCATACAATGCGCACCACCCCGTGATGTTTTTATCACTCCTACTAGTGAAGCTAATGTAACACACACCCAAACAATGCGCACCACCGCGTGATGTTTTTCTCACTCCTACTAGTGAATGTAATGTAACACACACCCATACAATGCGCACCACCCCGTGATGTTTTTCTCACTCCTACTAGTGAATGTAATGTAACACACACCCATACAATGCGCACCACCCCGTGATGT
This sequence comes from Cavia porcellus, assembly GCF_034190915.1. Taxonomy (NCBI): domain Eukaryota; kingdom Metazoa; phylum Chordata; class Mammalia; order Rodentia; family Caviidae; genus Cavia; species Cavia porcellus. Next base: position 209,272 of record NW_026947601.1, read on the forward strand.
TTTTCTCACTCCTACTAGTGAATGTAATGTAACACACACCCATACAATGCGCACCACCCCGTGATGTTTTTCTCACTCCTACTAGTGAATGTAATGTAACACACACCCATACAATGCGCACCACCCCGTGATGTTTTTCTCACTCCTACTAGTGAATGTAATGTAACACACACCCATACAATGCGCACCACCCCGTGATGTTTTTCTCACTCCTAGTAGTGAATGTAATGTAACACACACCCATACAATGCGCACCACCCCGTGATGTTTTTCTCACTCCTACTAGTGAATGTAATGTAACACACACCCATACAATGCGCACCACCCCGTGATGTTTTTCTCACTCCTACTAGTGAATCTAATGTAACACACACCCATACAATGCGCACCACCCCGTGATGTTTTTCTCACTCCTACTAGTGAATCTAATGTAACACACACCCATACAATGCGCACCACCCCGTGATGTTTTTCTCACTCCTACTAGTGAATCTAATGTAACACACACCCATACAATGCGCACCACCCCGTGATGTTTTTCTCACTCGTACTAGTAAATCTAATGTAACACACACCCATACAATGCGCACCACCCCGTGATATTTTTCTCACTCCTACTAGTGAATGTAATGTAACACACACCCATACAATGCGCACCACCCCGTGATGTTTTTCTCACTCCTACTAGTGAATGTAATGTAACACACACCCATACAATGCGCACCACCCCGTGATGTTTTTCTCACACTTACTAGTGAATGTAATGTAACACACACCCATACAATGCGCACCACCCCGTGATGTTTTTCTCACTCCTACTAGTGAATGTAATGTAACACACACCCATACAATGCGCACCACCCCGTGATGTTTTTCTCACTCCTACTAGTGAATGTAATGTAACACACACCCATACAATGCGCACCACCCCGTGATGTTTTTCTCACTCCTACTAGTGAATGTAATGTAACACACACCCATACAATGCGCACCACCCCGTGATGTTTTTCTCACTCCTACTAGTGAATCTAATGTAACACACACCCATACAATGCGCACCACCCCGTGATGTTTTTCTCACTCCTACTAGTGAATGTAATGTAACACACACCCATACAATGCGCACCACCCCGTGATGTTTTTCTCACTCCTACTAGTGAATCTAATGTAACACACACCCATACAATGCGCACCACCCCGTGATGTTTTTCAGAAACCTATCCTACATTGCCACTGCATGTTCCCTGACCTCCCCATGCTGACCAAACCGCGGTGCTTTTCTCCATCCTACATTGCCACTCACTGCCTATCCTAATTCAGACCCTCCGATTCACACCACCCCGTGATGTTTTTCTCACTCCTACTAGTGAATGTAATGTAACACACACCCATACAATGCGCACCACCCCGTGATGTTTTTCTCACTCCTACTAGTGAATGTAATGTAACACACACCCATACAATGCGCACCACCCCGTGATGTTTTTCTCACTCCTACTAGTGAATGTAATGTAACGCACACCCATACAATGCGCACCACCACGTGATGTTTTTCTCACTCCTACTAGTGAATGTAATGTAACGCACACCCATACAATGCGCACCACCCCGTGATGTTTTTCTAACTCCTACTAGTGAATGTAATGTAACACACACCCATACAATGCGCACCACCCCGTGATGTTTTTCTCACTCCTACTAGAGTATCTAATGTAACAGACACCCATACAATGCGCACAACCCCGTGATGTTTTTCTCACTCCTACTAGTGAATGTAATGTAACACACACCCATACAATGCGCACCACTCCGTGATGTTTTTCTCACTCCGACTAGTGAATGTAATGTAACACACACCCATACAATGCGCACCACCCCGTGATGTTTTTCTCACTCCTACTAGTGAATGTAATGTAACACACACCCATACAATGCGCACCAAGCCGTGATGTTTTTCTCACTCCTACTAGTGAATGTAATGTAACACACACCCATACAATGCGCACCACCCCGTGATGTTTTTCTCACTCCTACTAGTGAATGTAATGTAACACACACCCATACAATGCGCACCACCCCGTGATGTTTTTCTCACTCCTACTAGTGAATGTAATGTAACACACACCCATACAATGCGCACCACCCCGTGATGTTTTTCTCACTCCTACTAGTGAATGTAATGTAACACACACCCATACAATGCGCACCAAGCCGTGATGTTTTTCTCACTCCTACTAGTGAATGTAATGTAACACACACCCATACAATGCGCACCACCCTGTGATGTTTTTCTCACTCCTACTAGTGAATGTAATGTAACACACAGCCATACAATGCGAACCACCCCGTGATGTTTTTCTCACTCCTACTAGTGAATGTAATGTAACACACACCCATACAATGCCCAACAAGCCGTGATGTTTTTCTCACTCCTACTAGTGAATGTAATGTAACACACACCCATACAATGCGCACCACCCCGTGATGTTTTTCTCACTCCTACTAGTGAATGTAATGTAACGCACACCCATACAATGCGCACCACCCCGTGATGTTTTTCTCACTCCTACTAGTGAATGTAATGTAACGCACACCCATACAATGCGCACCACCCCGTGATGTTTTTCTCACTCCTACTAGTGAATGTAATGTAACACACACCCATACAATGCGCACCACCCCGTGATGTTTTTCTCACTCCTACTAGTGAATCTAATGTAACAGACACCCATACAATGCGCACCACCCCGTGATGTTTTTCTCACTCCTACTAGTGAATGTAATGTAACACACACCCATACAATGCGCACCACCCCGTGATGTTTTTCTCACTCCGACTAGTGAATGTAATGTAACACACACCCATACAATGCGCACCACCCCGTGATGTTTTTCTCACTCCTACTAGTGAATGTAATGTAACACACACCCATACAATGCGCACCAAGCCGTGATGTTTTTCTCACTCCTACTAGTGAATGTAATGTAACACACACCCATACAATGCGCACCACCCCGTGATGTTTTTTTCACTCCTACTAGTGAATGTAATGTAACACACACCCATACAATGCGCACCACCCCGTGATGTTTTTCTCACTCCTACTAGTGAATGTAATGTAACACACACCCATACAATGCGCACCACCCCGTGATGTTTTTCTCACTCCTACTAGTGAATGTAATGTAACACACACCCATACAATGCGCACCACCCCGTGATGTATTTCTCACTCCTACTAGTGAATGTAATGTAACACACACCCATACAATGCGCACCAAGCCGTGATGTTTTTCTCACTCCTACTAGGGAATGTAATGTAACACACACCCATACAATGCGCACCACCCCGTGATGTTTTTCTCACTCCTACTAGTGAATGTAATGTAACACACAGCCATACAATGCGCACCACCCCGTGATGTTTTTCTCACTCCTACTAGTGAATGTAATGTAACACACACCCATACAATGCGCACCACACCGTGATGTTTTTCTCACTCCTACTAGTGAATCTAATGTAACAGACACCCATACAATGCGCACCAAGCCGTGATGTTTTTCTCACTCCTACTAGTGAATCTAATGTAGCAGACACCCATACAATGCGCACCACCCCGTGATGTTTTTCTCACTCCTACTAGTGAATCTAATGTAACACACACCCATACAATGCGCACCACCCCGTGATGTTTTTCTCACTCCTACTAGTGATTGTAATGTAACACACACCCATACAATGCGCACCACCCCGTGATGTTTTTCTCACTCCTACTAGTGAATCTAATGTAACACACACCCATACAATGCGCACCACCCCGTGATGTTTTTCTCACTCCTACTAGTGAAGCTAATGTAACTCACCCATACAATGCGCACCACCCCGTGATGTTTTTCTCACTCCTACTAGTGAATGTAATGTAACACACACCCATACAATGCGCACCACCCCGTGATGTTTTTATCACTCCTACTAGTGAAGCCAATGTAACACACACCCAAACAATGCGCACCACCCCGTGATGTTTTTCTCACTCCTACTAGTGAATGTAATGTAACACACACCCATACAATGCGCACCACCCCGTGATGTTTTTCTCACTCCTACTAGTGAATGTAATGTAACACACACCCATACAATGCGCACCACCCCGTGATGTTTTTCTCACTCCTACTAGTGAATGTAATGTAACACACACCCATACAATGCGCACCACCCCGTGATGTTTTTCTCACTCCTACTAGTGAATGTAATGTAACACACACCCATACAATGCGCACCACCCCGTGTTGTTTTTCTCACTCCTACTAGTGAATGTAATGTAACACACACCCATACAATGAGCACCACCCCGTGATGTTTTTCTCACTCCTACTAGTGAATGTAATGTAACACACACCCATACAATGCGCACCACCCCGTGATGTTTTTCTCACTCCTACTAGTGAATGTAATGTAACACACACCCATGCAATGCGCACCACCCCGTGATGTTTTTCTCACTCCTACTAGTGAATGTAATGTAACACACACCCATACAATGCGCACCACCCCGTGATGTTTTTCTCACTCCTACTAGTGAATGTAATGTAACACACACCCATACAATGCGCACCACCCCGTGATGTTTTTCTCACTCCTACTAGTGAATCTAATGTAACACACACCCATACAATGCGCACCACCCCGTGATGTTTTTCTCACTCCTACTAGTGAATCTAATGTAACACACACCCATACAATGCGCACCACCCCGTGATGTTTTTCTCACTCTTACTAGTGAATCTAATGTAACACACACCCATACAATGCGCACCACCCCGTGATGTTTTTCTCACTCGTACTAGTGAATCTAATGTAACACACACCCATACAATGCGAACCACCCCGTGATGATTTTCTCACTCCTACTAGTGAATGTAATGTAACACACACCCATACAATGCGCACCACCCCGTGATGTTTTTCTCACTCCTACTAGTGAATGTAATGTAACACACACCCATACAATGCGCACCACCCCGTGATGTTTTTCTCACACTTACTAGTGAATGTAATGTAACACACACCCATACAATGCGCACCACCCCATGATATTTTTCTCACTCCTACTAGGGAATGTAATGTAACACACACCCATACAATGCGCACCACCCCGTGATGTTTTTCTCACTCCTACTAGTGAATGTAATGTAACACACACCCATAAAATGCGCACCACTCCCTGATGTTTTTCTCACTCCTACTAGTGATTCTAATGTAACACACACCCATACAATGCGCACCACCCCGTGATGTTTTTCTCACTCCTACTAGTGAATCCAATGTAACACACACCCATACAATGCGCACCACCCCGTGATGTTTTTCTCACTCCTACTTGTGAATGTAATGTAACACACACCCATACAATGCGCACCACCCCGTGATGTTTTTCTCACTCCTACTAGTGAATCTAATGTAACACACACCCATACAATGCGCACCACCCCGTGATGTTTTTCAGAAACCTATCCTACATTGCCACTGCATGTTCCCTGACCTCCGCATGCTGACCAACCCGCGGTGCTTTTCTCCATCCTACATTGCCACTCACTGCCTATCCTAATTCAGACCCTCCGATTCACACCACCCCGTGATGTTTTTCTCACTCCTACTAGTGAATGTAATGTAACACACACCCATACAATGCGCACCACCCCGTGATGTTTTTCTCACTCCTACTAGTGAATCTAATGTAACACAAACCCATACAATGCGCACCACCCCGTGATGTTTTTCTCACTCCTACTAGTGAATCTAATGTAACACACACCCATACAATGCGCACCACCCCGTGATGTTTTTCTCACTCCTACTAGTGAATGTAATGTAACACACACCCATACGATGCGCACCACCCCGTGATGTTTTTCTCACTCCTACTAGTGAATGTAATGTAACACACACCCATACAATGCGCACCACCCCGTGATGTTTTTCTCACTCCTACTAGTGAATGTAATGTAACACACACCCATACAATGCGCACCACCCCGTGATGTTTTTCTCACTCCTACTAGTGAATGTAATGTAACACACACAAATACAATGCGCACCACCCCGTGATGTTTTTCTCACTCCTACTAGTGAATGTAATGTAACACACACCCATACAATGCGCACCACCCCGTGATGTTTTTCTCACTCCTACTAGTGAATCTAATGTAACAGACACCCATACAATGCGCACCACCCCGTGATGTTTTTCTCACTCCTACTAGTGAATCTAATGTAACACACACCCCTACAATGCGCACCACCCAGTGATGTTTTCCTCACACATACTAGTGAATCTAATGTAACACACAATCATACAATGCGCACCACCCTGTGATGGTTTTCTCACACCTACTAGTGAATCTAATGTAACACACACCCATACAATGCGCACCACCCCGTGATGTTTTCCTCACACATACTAGTGAATCTAATGTAACACACAATCATACAATGTGCACCACCCCGTGATGTTTTTCTCACTCCTACTAGTGAATGTAATGTAACACACACCCATACAATGCGCACCACCCCGTGATGTTTTTCTCACTCCTATTAGTGAATGTAATGTAACACACACCCATACAATGGGCACCATCCCGTGATGTTTTTCTCACTCCTACTAGTGAATGTAATGTAACACACACCCATACAATGCGCACCACCCCGCGATGTTTTTCTCACTCCTATTAGTGAATCTAATGTAACACACACCCATACAATGCGCACCACCCCGTGATGTTTTTCTCACTCCTACTAGTGAATGTAATGTAACACACACCCATACAATGCGCACCTCCCCGTGATGTTTTTCTCACTCCTACTTGTGAATCTAATGTAACACACACCCATACAATGCGCACCACCCCGTGATGTTTTTCTCACTCCTACTAGTGAATGTAATGTAACACACACCCATACAATGCGCACCACCCCGTGATGTTTTCCTCACTCCTACTAGTGAATGTAATGTAACACACACCCATACAATGCGCACCACCCCGTGATGTTTTTCTCACACCTACTGGTGAATGCAATGAAACACACACCCATACAATGCGCACAACCCCGTGATGTTTTTCTCACTCCTACTAGTGAATGTAATGTAACACACACCCATACAATGCGCACCACCCCGTGATGTTTTTCTCACTCCTACTAGTGAATGTAATGTAACACACACCCATACAATGCGCACCACCCCGTGATGTTTTTCTCACTCCTACTAGTGAATGTAATGTAACACACACCCATACAATGCGCACCACCCCGTGATGTTTTTCTCACTCCTACTAGTGAATCTAATGTAACACACACCCATACAATGCGCACCACCCCGTGATGTTTTTCTCACTCCTACTAGTGAATGTAATGTAACACACACCCATACAATGCGCACCACCCCGTGATGTTTTTCTCACTCCTACTAGTGAATCTAATGTAACACACACCCATACAATGCGCACCACCCCGTGATGTTTTTCAGAAACCTATCCTACATTGCCACTGCATGTTCCCTGACCTCCCCATGCTGACCAAACCGCGGTGCTTTTCTCCATCCTACATTGCCACTCACTGCCTATCCTAATTCAGACCCTCCGATTCACACCACCCCGTGATGTTTTTCTCACTCCTACTAGTGAATGTAATGTAACACACACCCATACAATGCGCACCACCCCGTGATGTTTTTCTCACTCCTACTAGTGAATGTAATGTAACACACACCCATACAATGCGCACCACCCCGTGATGTTTTTCTCACTCCTACTAGTGAATGTAATGTAACGCACACCCATACAATGCGCACCACCACGTGATGTTTTTCTCACTCCTACTAGTGAATGTAATGTAACGCACACCCATACAATGCGCACCACCCCGTGATGTTTTTCTAACTCCTACTAGTGAATGTAATGTAACACACACCCATACAATGCGCACCACCCCGTGATGTTTTTCTCACTCCTACTAGAGTATCTAATGTAACAGACACCCATACAATGCGCACAACCCCGTGATGTTTTTCTCACTCCTACTAGTGAATGTAATGTAACACACACCCATACAATGCGCACCACTCCGTGATGTTTTTCTCACTCCGACTAGTGAATGTAATGTAACACACACCCATACAATGCGCACCACCCCGTGATGTTTTTCTCACTCCTACTAGTGAATGTAATGTAACACACACCCATACAATGCGCACCAAGCCGTGATGTTTTTCTCACTCCTACTAGTGAATGTAATGTAACACACACCCATACAATGCGCACCACCCCGTGATGTTTTTCTCACTCCTACTAGTGAATGTAATGTAACACACACCCATACAATGCGCACCACCCCGTGATGTTTTTCTCACTCCTACTAGTGAATGTAATGTAACACACACCCATACAATGCGCACCACCCCGTGATGTTTTTCTCACTCCTACTAGTGAATGTAATGTAACACACACCCATACAATGCGCACCAAGCCGTGATGTTTTTCTCACTCCTACTAGTGAATGTAATGTAACACACACCCATACAATGCGCACCACCCTGTGATGTTTTTCTCACTCCTACTAGTGAATGTAATGTAACACACAGCCATACAATGCGAACCACCCCGTGATGTTTTTCTCACTCCTACTAGTGAATGTAATGTAACACACACCCATACAATGCCCAACAAGCCGTGATGTTTTTCTCACTCCTACTAGTGAATGTAATGTAACACACACCCATACAATGCGCACCACCCCGTGATGTTTTTCTCACTCCTACTAGTGAATGTAATGTAACGCACACCCATACAATGCGCACCACCCCGTGATGTTTTTCTCACTCCTACTAGTGAATGTAATGTAACGCACACCCATACAATGCGCACCACCCCGTGATGTTTTTCTCACTCCTACTAGTGAATGTAATGTAACACACACCCATACAATGCGCACCACCCCGTGATGTTTTTCTCACTCCTACTAGTGAATCTAATGTAACAGACACCCATACAATGCGCACCACCCCGTGATGTTTTTCTCACTCCTACTAGTGAATGTAATGTAACACACACCCATACAATGCGCACCACCCCGTGATGTTTTTCTCACTCCGACTAGTGAATGTAATGTAACACACACCCATACAATGCGCACCACCCCGTGATGTTTTTCTCACTCCTACTAGTGAATGTAATGTAACACACACCCATACAATGCGCACCAAGCCGTGATGTTTTTCTCACTCCTACTAGTGAATGTAATGTAACACACACCCATACAATGCGCACCACCCCGTGATGTTTTTTTCACTCCTACTAGTGAATGTAATGTAACACACACCCATACAATGCGCACCACCCCGTGATGTTTTTCTCACTCCTACTAGTGAATGTAATGTAACACACACCCATACAATGCGCACCACCCCGTGATGTTTTTCTCACTCCTACTAGTGAATGTAATGTAACACACACCCATACAATGCGCACCACCCCGTGATGTATTTCTCACTCCTACTAGTGAATGTAATGTAACACACACCCATACAATGCGCACCAAGCCGTGATGTTTTTCTCACTCCTACTAGGGAATGTAATGTAACACACACCCATACAATGCGCACCACCCCGTGATGTTTTTCTCACTCCTACTAGTGAATGTAATGTAACACACAGCCATACAATGCGCACCACCCCGTGATGTTTTTCTCACTCCTACTAGTGAATGTAATGTAACACACACCCATACAATGCGCACCACACCGTGATGTTTTTCTCACTCCTACTAGTGAATCTAATGTAACAGACACCCATACAATGCGCACCAAGCCGTGATGTTTTTCTCACTCCTACTAGTGAATCTAATGTAGCAGACACCCATACAATGCGCACCACCCCGTGATGTTTTTCTCACTCCTACTAGTGAATCTAATGTAACACACACCCATACAATGCGCACCACCCCGTGATGTTTTTCTCACTCCTACTAGTGATTGTAATGTAACACACACCCATACAATGCGCACCACCCCGTGATGTTTTTCTCACTCCTACTAGTGAATCTAATGTAACACACACCCATACAATGCGCACCACCCCGTGATGTTTTTCTCACTCCTACTAGTGAAGCTAATGTAACTCACCCATACAATGCGCACCACCCCGTGATGTTTTTCTCACTCCTACTAGTGAATGTAATGTAACACACACCCATACAATGCGCACCACCCCGTGATGTTTTTATCACTCCTACTAGTGAAGCCAATGTAACACACACCCAAACAATGCGCACCACCCCGTGATGTTTTTCTCACTCCTACTAGTGAATGTAATGTAACACACACCCATACAATGCGCACCACCCCGTGATGTTTTTCTCACTCCTACTAGTGAATGTAATGTAACACACACCCATACAATGCGCACCACCCCGTGATGTTTTTCTCACTCCTACTAGTGAATGTAATGTAACACACACCCATACAATGCGCACCACCCCGTGATGTTTTTCTCACTCCTACTAGTGAATGTAATGTAACACACACCCATACAATGCGCACCACCCCGTGTTGTTTTTCTCACTCCTACTAGTGAATGTAATGTAACACACACCCATACAATGAGCACCACCCCGTGATGTTTTTCTCACTCCTACTAGTGAATGTAATGTAACACACACCCATACAATGCGCACCACCCCGTGATGTTTTTCTCACTCCTACTAGTGAATGTAATGTAACACACACCCATGCAATGCGCACCACCCCGTGATGTTTTTCTCACTCCTACTAGTGAATGTAATGTAACACACACCCATACAATGCGCACCACCCCGTGATGTTTTTCTCACTCCTACTAGTGAATGTAATGTAACACACACCCATACAATGCGCACCACCCCGTGATGTTTTTCTCACTCCTACTAGTGAATCTAATGTAACACACACCCATACAATGCGCACCACCCCGTGATGTTTTTTCTCACTCCTACTAGTGAATCTAATGTAACACACACCCATACAATGCGCACCACCCCGTGATGTTTTTCTCACTCTTACTAGTGAATCTAATGTAACACACACCCATACAATGCGCACCACCCCGTGATGTTTTCTCACTCGTACTAGTGAATCTAATGTAACACACACCCATACAATGCGAACCACCCCGTGATGATTTTCTCACTCCTACTAGTGAATGTAATGTAACACACACCCATACAATGCGCACCACCCCGTGATGTTTTTCTCACTCCTACTAGTGAATGTAATGTAACACACACCCATACAATGCGCACCACCCCGTGATGTTTTTCTCACACTTACTAGTGAATGTAATGTAACACACACCCATACAATGCGCACCACCCCATGATATTTTTCTCACTCCTACTAGGGAATGTAATGTAACACACACCCATACAATGCGCACCACCCCGTGATGTTTTTCTCACTCCTACTAGTGAATGTAATGTAACACACACCCATAAATGCGCACCACTCCCTGATGTTTTTCTCACTCCTACTAGTGATTCTAATGTAACACACACCCATACAATGCGCACCACCCCGTGATGTTTTTCTCACTCCTACTAGTGAATCCAATGTAACACACACCCATACAATGCGCACCACCCCGTGATGTTTTTCTCACTCCTACTTGTGAATGTAATGTAACACACACCCATACAATGCGCACCACCCCGTGATGTTTTTCTCACTCCTACTAGTGAATCTAATGTAACACACACCCATACAATGCGCACCACCCCGTGATGTTTTTCAGAAACCTATCCTACATTGCCACTGCATGTTCCCTGACCTCCGCATGCTGACCAACCCGCGGTGCTTTTCTCCATCCTACATTGCCACTCACTGCCTATCCTAATTCAGACCCTCCGATTCACACCACCCCGTGATGTTTTTCTCACTCCTACTAGTGAATGTAATGTAACACACACCCATACAATGCGCACCACCCCGTGATGTTTTTCTCACTCCTACTAGTGAATCTAATGTAACACAACCCATACAATGCGCACCACCCCGTGATGTTTTTCTCACTCCTACTAGTGAATCTAATGTAACACACACCCATACAATGCGCACCACCCCGTGATGTTTTTCTCACTCCTACTAGTGAATGTAATGTAACACACACCCATACGATGCGCACCACCCCGTGATGTTTTTCTCACTCCTACTAGTGAATGTAATGTAACACACACCCATACAATGCGCACCACCCCGTGATGTTTTTCTCACTCCTACTAGTGAATGTAATGTAACACACACCCATACAATGCGCACCACCCCGTGATGTTTTTCTCACTCCTACTAGTGAATGTAATGTAACACACACAAATACAATGCGCACCACCCCGTGATGTTTTTCTCACTCCTACTAGTGAATGTAATGTAACACACACCCATACAATGCGCACCACCCCGTGATGTTTTTCTCACTCCTACTAGTGAATCTAATGTAACAGACACCCATACAATGCGCACCACCCCGTGATGTTTTTCTCACTCCTACTAGTGAATCTAATGTAACACACACCCCTACAATGCGCACCACCCAGTGATGTTTTCCTCACACATACTAGTGAATCTAATGTAACACACAATCATACAATGCGCACCACCCTGTGATGGTTTTCTCACACCTACTAGTGAATCTAATGTAACACACACCCATACAATGCGCACCACCCCGTGATGTTTTCCTCACACATACTAGTGAATCTAATGTAACACACAATCATACAATGTGCACCACCCCGTGATGTTTTTCTCACTCCTACTAGTGAATGTAATGTAACACACACCCATACAATGCGCACCACCCCGTGATGTTTTCTCACTCCTATTAGTGAATGTAATGTAACACACACCCATACAATGGGCACCATCCCGTGATGTTTTTCTCACTCCTACTAGTGAATGTAATGTAACACACACCCATACAATGCGCACCACCCCGCGATGTTTTTCTCACTCCTATTAGTGAATCTAATGTAACACACACCCATACAATGCGCACCACCCCGTGATGTTTTTCTCACTCCTACTAGTGAATGTAATGTAACACACACCCATACAATGCGCACCTCCCCGTGATGTTTTTCTCACTCCTACTTGTGAATCTAATGTAACACACACCCATACAATGCGCACCACCCCGTGATGTTTTTCTCACTCCTACTAGTGAATGTAATGTAACACACACCCATACAATGCGCACCACCCCGTGATGTTTTCCTCACTCCTACTAGTGAATGTAATGTAACACACACCCATACAATGCGCACCACCCCGTGATGTTTTTCTCACACCTACTGGTGAATGCAATGAAACACACACCCATACAATGCGCACAACCCCGTGATGTTTTTCTCACTCCTACTAGTGAATGTAATGTAACACACACCCATACAATGCGCACCACCCCGCGATGTTTTTCAGAAACCTATCCTACATTGCCACTGCATGTTCCCTGACCTCCCCATGCTGACCACCCCGCGGTCTTTTTCTCCATCCTACATTGCCACTCACTGCCTATCGTAATTCAGACCCTCCGAGTCACACCATCCTGTGATGTTTTTCTCACTCCTAGTAGTGAATCTAATGTAACACACACCCATACAATGCGCACCACCCCGTGATGTTTTTCTCACTCCTACTAGTGAAAGTAATGTAACACACACCCATACAATGCGCACCACCCCGTGATGTTTTTCTCACTCCTACTACTGAATGTAATGTAACACACACCCATACCATGCGCACCTCCCCGTGATGTTTTTCTCACTCCTACTAGTGAATGTAATGTAACACACACCCATACAATGCGCACCACCCCTTGATGTTTTTCTCACTCCTACTAATGAATGTAATGTATCACACACCCATACAATGCGCACCACCCCGTGATGTTTTTCTCACTCCTACTTGTGAATGTAATGTAACACACACCCATACAATGCGTACCACCCCGTGATGTTTTTCTCACTCTTACTAGTGAATGTAATGTAACACACACCCATACAATGCGCACCACCCCGAGATGTTTTTCTCACTCCTACTAGTGATGGTAATGTAACACACACCCATACAATGCGCACCACCCCGTGATGTTTTTCTCACTCCTACTAGTGAATGTAATGTAACACACACCCATACAATGCGCACCACCCCGTGATGTTTTTCTCACTCCTACTAGTGAATGTAATGTAACACACACCCATACAATGCGCACCACCCCGTGATGTATTTCTCACTCCTAGTAGTGAATCTAATGTAACACACACCCATACACTGCGCACCACCCCGTGATGTTTTTCTCACTCCTACTAGTGAATGTAATGTAACACACACCCATACAATGCGCACCACCCCGTGATGTTTTGCTCACTCCTACTAGTGAATCTAATGTAACACACACCCATACAATGCGCACCACCCCGTGATGTTTTTCTCACTCCTACTAATGAATGTAATGTAAAACACACCCATACAATGCGCACCTCCCCGTGATGTTTTTCTCACTCCTACTAGTGAATCTAATGTAACACACACCCATACAATGCGCAGCACCCTGTGATGTTTTTCTCACTCCTACTAGTGAATGTAATGTAACACACACCCATACAATGCGCACCACCCCGTGATGTTTTTCTCACTCCTACTAGTGAATGTAATGTAACACACACCCATACAATGCGTACCACCCCGTGATGTTTTTCTCACTCCTACTAGTGAATCCAATGTAACACACACCCATACAATGCGCACCACCCCGTGATGTTTTTCTCACTCCTACTAGTGAATGTAATGTAACACACACCCATACAATGCGCACCACACCGTGATGTTTTTCTCACTCCTACTGGTGAATGCAATGAAACACACACCCATACAATGCGCACCACCCCGTGATTGTTTTCTCACTCCTACTGGTGAATGTAATGTAACACACAACCATACAATGCGCACCACCCCGTGATGTTTTTCTCACTCCTACTAGTGAATGTAATGTAACACACACCCATACAATGCGCACCACCCCGTGATGTTTTTCTCACTCCTACTAGTGAATGTAATGTAACACACACCCATACAATGCGCACCACCCCGCGATGTTTTTCAGAAACCTATCCTACATTGCCACTGCATGTTCCCTGACCTCCCAATGCTGACCACCCCGCGGTCCTTTTCTCCATCCTACATTGCCACTCACTGCCTATCCTAATTCAGACCCACCGATTCACACCACCCCGTGATGTTTTTCTCACTCCTAGTAGTGAATCTAATGTAACACACACCCATACAATGCGCACCACCCCGTGATGTTTTTCTCACTCCTAATAGTGAATGTAATGTAACACACACCCATACAATGCGCACTACCCGGTGATGTTTTTCTCACTCCTACTAGTGAATGTAATGTAACACACACCCATACAATGCGCACCATCCCGTGATGTTTTTCTCACTCCTACTAGTGAATGTAATGTAACACACACCCATACAATGCGCACCAGCCCGTGATGTTTTTCTCACTCCTACTAGTGAATCTAATGTAACACACACCCATACAATGCGCACCACCCCGTGATGTTTTCCTCACACATACTAGTGAATCTAATGTAACACACAATCATACAATGCGCACCACCCTGTGATGGTTTTCTCACACCTACTAGTGAATGTAATGTAACACACACCCATACAATGCGCACCACCCCGTGATGTTTTTCTCACTCCTAATAGTGAATGTAATGTAACACACACCCATACAATGCGCACCACCCCGTGATGTTTTTCTCACTCCTAATAGTGAATGTAATGTAACACACACCCATACAATGGGCACCATCCCGTGATGTTTTTCTCACTCCTACTAGTGAATGTAATGTAACACACACCCATACAATGCGCACCACCCCGTGATGTTTTTCTCACTCCCACTAGTGAATCTAATATAACACACACCCATACAATGCGCACCACCCCGTGATGTTTTTCTCACTCCTACTAGTGAATGTAATGTAACACACACCCATACAATGCGCACCTCCCCGTGATGTTTTTCTCACTCCTACTAATGAATCTAATGTAACACACACCCATACAATGCGCACCACCCCGTGATGTTTTTCTCACTCCTACTAGTGAATGTAATGTAACACACACCCATACAATGCGCACCACCCCGTGATGTTTTCCTCACTCCTACTAGTGAATGTAATGTAACACACACCCATACAATGCGCACCACCCCGTGATGTTTTTCTCACTCCTACTAGTGAATGTAATGTAACACACACCCATACAATGCGCACCACCCCGTGATGTTTTTCTCACTCCTACTAGTGAATCTAATGTAACACACACCCATACAATGCGCACCACCCCGAGATGTTTTTCTCACTCCTACTAGTGAATGTAATGTAACACACACCCATACAATGCGCACCACCCCGTGATGTTTTTCTCACTCCTACTAGTGAATGTAATGTAACACACACCCATACAATGCGCACCACCCCGTGATGTTTTTCTCACTGCTACTAGTGAATGTAATGTAACACACACCCATACAATGCGCACCACCCGTGATGTTTTTCTCACTCCTACTAGTGAATGTAATGTAACACACACCCATACAATCCGCACCACCCCGTGATATTTTTCTCACTCCTATTAGTGAATGTAATGTAACACACACCCATACAATGGGCACCATCCCGTGATGTTTTTCTCACTCCTACTAGTGAATGTAATGTAACACACACCCATACAATGCGCACCACCCCGTGATGTTTTTCTCACTCCTACTAGTGAATCTAATGTAACACACACCCATACAATGCGCACCACCCCGTGATGTTTTTCTCACTCCTACTAGTGAATGTAATGTAACACACACCCATACAATGCGCACCTCCCCGTGATGTTTTTCTCAGTCCTACTAGTGAATCTAATGTAACACACACCCATACAATGCGCAACACCCCGTGATGTTTTTCTCACTCCTACTAGTGAATGTAATGTAACACACACCCATACAATGCGCACCACCCCGTGATGTTTTCCTCACTCCTACTAGTGAATGTCATGTAACACACACCCATACAATGCGCACCACCCCGTGATGTTTTTCTCACTCCTACTAGTGAATGTAATGTAACACACACCCATACAATGCGCACCACCCCGTGATGTTTTTCTCACTCCTACTAGTGAATCTAATGTAACACACACCCATACAATGCGCACCACGCCGAGATGTTTTTCTCACTCCTACTAGTGAATGTAATGTAACACACACCCATAAAATGCGCACCACCCCGTGATGTTTTTCTCACTCCTACTAGTGAATCTAATGTAACACACACCCATACAATGCGCACCACCCGTGATGTTTTTCTCACTCCTACTAGTGAATGTAATGTAACACACACCCATAAAATGCGCACCACCCCGTGATGATTTTCTCACTCCTACTAGTGAATGTAATGTAACACACACCAATACAATGCGCACCACCCCGTGATGTTTTTCTCACTCCTACTAGTGAATCTAATGTAACACACACCCATACATTGCGCACCACCCCGCGATGTTTTTCAGAAACCTATCCTACATTGCCACTGCATGTT
This sequence comes from Cavia porcellus, assembly GCF_034190915.1. Taxonomy (NCBI): domain Eukaryota; kingdom Metazoa; phylum Chordata; class Mammalia; order Rodentia; family Caviidae; genus Cavia; species Cavia porcellus. The sequence continues at coordinate 226,974 of NW_026947601.1, forward strand.
CCCTGACCTCCCCATGCTGACCACCCCGCGGTCCTTTTCTCCATCCTACATTGCCAATCACTGCCAATCCTAATTCAGACCCTCGGATTCACACCACCCCTTGATGTTTTTCTCACTCCTAGTAATGAATGTAATGTAACACACACCCATACAATGCGCACCACCCCTTGATGTTTATCTCACACCTACTAGTGAATCTACTGTAACACACACCCATACAATGCGCACCACCCCGTGATGTTTTTCTCACTCCTACTACTGAATGTAATGTAACACACACCCATACAATGCGCACCACCCCGAGATGTTTTTCTCACTCCTACTAGTGAAGGTAATGTAACACACACCCATACAATGCGCACCACCCCGTTATGTTTTTCTCACTCCTACTAGTGAATGTAATGTAACACACACCCATACAATGCGCACCACCCCGTGATGTTTTTCTCACTCCTACTAGTGAATCTAATGTAACACACACCCATACAATGCGCACCACACCGTGATGTTTTTCTCACTCCTACTAGTGAATGTAATGTAACACACACCCATACAACGCGCACCACCCCGTGATGTTTTTCTCACTCCTACTAGTGAATCTAATGTAACACACACCCATACAATGCGCACCACCCCGTGATGTTTTTCTCACTCCTACTAGTGAATGTAATGTAACACACACCCATACAATGCGCACCACGACGTGATGTTTTTCTCACTCCTATTAGTGAATGTAATGTAACACACACCCATACAATGCGCACCATCCCGTGATGTTTTTCTCACTCCTACTAGTGAATGTAATGTAACACACACCCATACAATGCGCACCACACTGTGATGTTTTTCTCACTCCTACTAGTGAATCTAATGTAACACACACCCATACAATGCGCAGCACCCCGTGATGTTTTTCTCATTCCTACTAGTGAATGTAATGTAACACACACCCATACAATGCGCACCTCCCCGTGATGTTTTTCTCACTCCTACTAGTGAATCTAATGTAACACAACCCATACAATGCGCACCACCCCGTGATGTTTTTCTCACTCCTACTAATGAATGTAATGTAAAACATACCCATACAATGCGCACCTCCCCGTGATGTTTTTCTCACTCCTACTAGTGAATCTAATGTAACACACACCCATACAATGCGCAGCACCCCGTGATGTTTTTCTCACTCCTACTAGTGAATGTAATGTAACACACACCCATAAAATGCGCACCACCCCGTGATGATTTTCTCACTCCTACTAGTGAATGTAATGTAACACACACCAATACAATGCGCACCACCCCGTGATGTTTTTCTCACTCCTACTAGTGAATCTAATGTAACACACACCCATACATTGCGCACCACCCCGCGATGTTTTTCAGAAACCTATCCTACATTGCCACTGCATGTTCCCTGACCTCCCCATGCTGACCACCCCGCGGTCCTTTTCTCCATCCTACATTGCCAATCACTGCCTATCCTAATTCAGACCCTCGGATTCACACCACCCCGTGATGTTTTTCTCACTCCTAGTAATGAATGTAATGTAACACACACCCATACAATGCGCACCACCCCGTGATGTTTTTCTCACTCCTACTAATGAATGTAATGTAACACACACCCATACAATGCGCACCACCCCGTGATGTTTTTCTCACTCCTACTTGTGAATGTAATGTAACACACACCCATACAATGCGCACCACCCCGTGATGTTTTTCTCACTCCTACTAGTGAATGTAATGTAACACACACCCATACAATGCGCACCACCCCGAGATGTTTTTCTCACTCCTACTAGTGATGGTAATGTAACACACACCCATACAATGCGCACCACCCCGTGATGTTTTTCTCACTCCTACTAGTGAATGTAATGTAACACACACCCATTCAATGCGCACCACCCCGTGATGTTTTTCTCACTCCTACTAGTGAATCTAATGTAACACACACCCATAAAATGCGCACCACCCCGTGATGTTTTTCTCACTCCTACTAGTGAATGTAATGTAACACACAACCATACAATGCGCACCACCCCGTGATGTTTTTCTCACTCCTACTAGTGAATCTAATGTAACACACACCCATACAATGCGCACCACCCCGTGATGTTTTTCTCACTCCTACTAGTGAATGTAATGTAACACACACCCATACAATGCGCACCACCACGTGATGTTTTTCTCACTCCTAGTAGTGAATGTAATGTAACACACAGCCATACAATGCGAACCATCCCGTGATGTTTTTCTCACTCCTACTAGTGAATGTAATGTAACACACACCCATACAATGCACACCACACTGTGATGTTTTTCTCACTCCTACTAGTGAATCTAATGTAACACACACCCATACAATGCGCACCACCCCGTGATGTTTTTCTCACTCCTACTAGTGAATGTAATGTAACACACACCCATACAATGCGCACCTCCCAGTGATGTTTTTCTCACTCCTACTAGTGAATCTAATGTAACACAACCCATACAATGCGCACCACCCCGTGATGTTTTTCTCACTCCTACTAATTAATGTAATGTAAAACACACCCATACAATGCGCACCTCCCCGTGATGTTTTTCTCACTCCTACTAGTGAATCTAATGTAACACACACCCATACAATGCGCAGCACCCCGTGATGTTTTTCTCACTCCTACTAGTGAATGTAATGTAACACACACCCATACAATGCGCACCACCCCGTGATGTTTTTCTCACTCCTACTAGTGAAGCTAATGTAACACACACCCATACAATGCGTACCACCCCGTGATGTTTTTCTCACTCCTACTAGTGAATGTAATGTAACACACACCCATACAATGCGCACCACCCCGTGATGTTTTTCTCACTCCTACTAGTGAATGTAATGTAACACACACCCATACAATGCGCACCACCCCGTGATGTTTTTCTCACTCCTACTAGTGAATGTAATGTAACACACACCCATACAATGCGCACCACTCCGTGATGTTTTTCTCACTCCTACTAGTGAATCTAATGTAACACACACCCATACAATGGGCACCACCCCGTGATGTTTTTCTCACTGCTACTAGTGAATGTAATGTAACACACACCCATACAATGCGCACCACCCCGTGATGTTTTTCTCACTCCTACTAGTGAATCTAATGTAACACACACCCATACAATGCGCACCACCCCGTGATGTTTTTCTCACTCCTACTAGTGAATGTAATGTAACACACACCCATACAATGCGCACCACCCTGTGATGTTTTTCTCACTCCTACTAGTGAATGTAATGTAACACACACCCATACAATGCGCACCACCCCGTGATGTTTTTCTCACTGCTACTAGTGAATGTAATGTAACACACACCCATACAATGCGCACCACCCCGTGATGTTTTTCTCACTGCTAGTAGTGAATGTAATGTAACAAACACCCATACAATGCGCACCACCCCGTGATGTTTTTCTCACTCCTACTAGTGAATGTAATGTAACACACACCCATACAATGCGCACCACCACGTGATTACTTTCTCACTGCTACTAGTGAATGTAATGTAACACACACCCATACAATGCGCACCACCCCGTGATGTTTTTCTCACTCCTACTAGTGAATGTAATGTAACACACACCCATACAATGCGCACCACCCCGTGATGTTTTTCTCACTCCTACTAGTGAATGTAATGTAACACACACCCATACAAGCGCACCACCCCGTGATGTTTTTCTCACTCCTACTAGTGAATGTAATGTAACACACACCCATACAATGCGCACCACCCCGTGATGGTTTTCTCACTCCTACTGGTGAATGTAATGTAACACACACCCATACAATGAGCACCACCCCATGATGTTTTTCTCACTCCTACTAGTGAATCTAATGTAACACACACCCATACAATGCGCACCACCCCGTGATGTTTTTCTCACTCCTACTAGTGAATGTAATGTAACACACACCAATACAATGCGCACCACCCCGCGATGTTTTTCAGAAACCTATCCTACATTGCCACTGCATGTTCCCTGACCTCCCCATGCTGACCACCCCGCGGTCCTTTTCTCCATCCTACATTTCCACTCACTGCCTATCCTAATTCAGACCCTCCGATTCACACCATCCCGTGATGTTTTTCTCACTACTACTAGTGAATGTAATGTAACACACACCCATACAATGCGCACCACCCCGTGATGTTTTTCTCACTCCTATTAGTGAATGTAATGTAACACACACCCATACAATGCGCACCATCCCGTGATGTTTTTCTCACTCCTACTAGTGAATGTAATGAGACACACACCCATACAATGCGCACCACCCCATGATGTTTTTCTCACTCCTACTAGTGAATCTAATGTAACACACACCCATACAATGCGCACCACCCCGTGATATTTTTCTCACTCCTACTAGTGAATGTAATGTAACACACACCCATACAATGCGCACCTCCCCGTGATGTTTTTCTCACTCCTACTAGTGAATCTAATGTAACACACACCCATACAATGCGCACCACACCGTGATGTTTTTCTCACTCCTACTAGTGAATGTAATGTAACACACACCCATACAATGCGCACCACCCCGTGATGTTTTTCTCACTCCTACTAGTGAATGTAATGTAACACAAACCCATACAATGCGCACCACCCCGTGATGTTTTTCTCACTGCTAGTAGTGAATGTAATGTAACAAACACCCATACAATGCGCACCACCCCGTGATGTTTTTCTCACTCCTACTAGTGAATGTAAGGTAACACACACCCATACAATGCGCACCACCACGTGATGTTTTTCTCACTGCTACTAGTGAATGTAATGTAACACACACACATACAATGCGCACCACCCCGTGATGTTTTTCTCACTCCTACTAGTGAATGTAATGTAACACACACCCATACAATGCGCACCACCCCATGATGTTTTTCTCACTGCTACTAGTGAATGTAATGTAACACACACCCATACAATGCGCACCACCCCGTGATGTTTTTCTCACTCCTACTAGTGAATGTAATGTAACACACACCCATACAATGCGCACCACCCCGTGATGTTTTTCTCACTCCTACTAATGAATGTAATGTAAAACACACCCATACAATGCGCACCTCCCCGTGATGTTTTTCTCACTCCTACTAGTGAATCTAATGTAACACACACCCATACAATGCGCAGCACACTGTGATGTTTTTCTCACTCCTACTAGTGAATGTAATGTAACACACACCCATACAATGCGCACCACCCCGTGATGTTTTTCTCACTCCTACTAGTGAATGTAATGTAACACACACCCATACAATGCGTACCACCCCGTGATGTTTTTCTCACTCCTACTAGTGAATCTAATGTAACACACACCCATACAATGCGCACCACCCCGTGATGTTTTTCTCACTCCTACTAGTGAATGTAATGTAACACACACCCATACAATGCGCACCACACCGTGATGTTTTTCTCACTCCTACTGGTGAATGCAATGAAACACACACCCATACAATGCGCACCACCCCGTGATTGTTTTCTCACTCCTACTGGTGAATGTAATGTAACACACACCCATACAATGCGCACCACCCCGTGATGTTTTTCTCACTCCTACTAGTGAATGTAATGTAACACACACCCATACAATGCGCACCACCCCGTGATGTTTTTCTCACTCCTACTAGTGAATGTAATGTAACACACACCCATACAATGCGCACCACCCCGCGATGTTTTTCAGAAACCTATCCTACATTGCCACTGCATGTTCCCTGACCTCCCCATGCTGACCACCCCGCGGTCCTTTTCTCCATCCTACATTGCCACTCACTGCCTATCCTAATTCAGACCGTCCGATTCACACCACCCCGTGATGTTTTTCTCACTCCTAGTAGTGAATCTAATGTAACACACACCCATACAATGCGCACCACCCCGTGATGTTTTTCTCACTCCTAATAGTGAATGTAATGTAACACACACCCATACAATGCGCACCACCCGGTGATGTTTTTCTCACTCCTACTAGTGAATGTAATGTAACACACACCCATACAATGCGCACCATCCCGTGATGTTTTTCTCACTCCTACTAGTGAATGTAATGTAACACACACCCATACAATGCGCACCACCCCGTGATGTTTTTCTCACTCCTACTAGTGAATCTAATGTAACACACACCCATACAATGCGCACCACCCCGTGATGTTTTCCTCACACATACTAGTGAATCTAATGTAACACACAATCATACAATGCGCACCACCCTGTGATGGTTTTCTCACACCTACTAGTGAATCTAATGTAACACACACCCATACAATGCGCACCACCCCGTGATGTTTTTCTCACTCCTAATAGTGAATGTAATGTAACACACACCCATACAATGCGCACCACCCCGTGATGTTTTTCTCACTCCTATTAGTGAATGTAATGTAACACACACCCATACAATGGGCACCATCCCGTGATGTTTTTCTCACTCCTACTAGTGAATGTAATGTAACACACACCCATACAATGCGCACCACCCCGTGATGTTTTTCTCACTCCCACTAGTGAATCTAATGTAACACACACCCATACAATGCGCACCACCCCGTGATGTTTTTCTCACTCCTACTAGTGAATGTAATGTAACACACACCCATACAATGCGCACCTCCCCGTGATGTTTTTCTCACTCCTACTAGTGAATCTAATGTAACACACACCCATACAATGCGCACCACCCCGTGATGTTTTTCTCACTCCTACTAGTGAATCTAATGTAACACACACCCATACAATGCGCACCACCCCGAGATGTTTTTCTCACTCCTACTAGTGAATGTAATGTAACACACACCCATACAATGCGCACCACCCCGTGATGTTTTTCTCACTCCTACTAGTGAATATAATGTAACACACACCCATACAAGGCGCACCACCCCGTGATGTTTTTCTCACTGCTACTAGTGAATGTAATGTAACACACACCCATACAATGCGCACCACCCGTGATGTTTTTCTCACTCCTACTAGTGAATGTAATGTAACACACACCCATACAATCCGCACCACCCCGTGATGTTTTTCTCACTCCTATTAGTGAATGTAATGTAACACACACCCATAAAATGTGCACCATCCCGTGATGTTTTTCTCACTCCTACTAGTGAATGTAATGTAACACACACCCATACAATGCGCAGCACCCCGTGATGTTTTTCTCACTCCTACTAGTGAATCTAATGTAACACACACCCATACAATGCGCACCACCCCGTGATGTTTTTCTCACTCCTACTAGTGAATGTAATGTAACACACACCCATACAATGCGCACCTCCCCGTGATGTTTTTCTCAGTCCTACTAGTGAATCTAATGTAACACACACCCATACAATGCGCACCACCCCGAGATGTTTTTCTCACTCCTACTAGTGAATGTAATGTAACACACACCCATACAATGCGCACCACCCCGTGATGTTTTTCTCACTCTTACTAGTGAATGTAATGTAACACACACCCATACAATGCGCACCACCCCGTGATGTTTTTTTCACTCCTACTAGTGAATGTAATGTAACACACACCCATAAAATGCGCACCACCCCGTGATGATTTTCTCACTCCTACTAGTGAATGTAATGTAACACACACCAATACAATGCGCACCACCCCGTGATGTTTTTCTCACTCCTACTAGTGAATCTAATGTAACACACACCCATACATTGCGCACCACCCCGCGATGTTTTTCAGAAACCTATCCTACATTGCCACTGCATGTTCCCTGACCTCCCCATGCTGACCACCCCGCGGTCCTTTTCTCCATCCTACATTGCCAATCACTGCCAATCCTAATTCAGACCCTCGGATTCACACCACCCCTTGATGTTTTTCTCACTCCTAGTAATGAATGTAATGTAACACACACCCATACAATGCGCACCACCCCGTGATGTTTATCTCACACCTACTAGTGAATCTACTGTAACACACACCCATACAATGCGCACCACCCCGTGATGTTTTTCTCACTCCTACTACTGAATGTAATGTAACACACACCCATACAATGCGCACCACCCCGTGATGTTTTTCTCACTCCTACTAATGAATGTAATGTAACACACACCCATACAATGCGCACCACCCCGTGATGTTTTTCTCACTCCTACTTGTGAATGTAATGTAACACACACCCATACAATGCGCACCACCCCGTGATGTTTTTCTCACTCCTACTTGTGAATGTAATGTAACACACACCCATACAATGCGCACCACCCCGAGATGTTTTTCTCACTCCTACTAGTGAAGGTAATGTAACACACACCCATACAATGCGCACCACCCCGTTATGTTTTTCTCACTCCTACTAGTGAATGTAATGTAACACACACCCATACAATGCGCACCACCCCGTGATGTTTTTCTCACTCCTACTAGTGAATCTAATGTAACACACACCCATACAATGCGCACCACACCGTGATGTTTTTCTCACTCCTACTAGTGAATGTAATGTAACACACACCCATACAATGCGCACCACCCCGTGATGTTTTTCTCACTCCTACTAGTGAATGTAATGTAACACACACCCATACAATGCGCACCACCACGTGATGTTTTTCTCACTCCTATTAGTGAATGTAATGTAACACACACCCATACAATGCGCACCATCCCGTGATGTTTTTCTCACTCCTACTAGTGAATGTAATGTGACACACACCCATACAATGCGCACCACACTGTGATGTTTTTCTCACTCCTACTAGTGAATCTAATGTAACACACACCCATACAATGCGCAGCACCCCGTGATGTTTTTCTCACTCCTACTAGTGAATGTAATGTAACACACACCCATACAATGCGCACCTCCCCGTGATGTTTTTCTCACTCCTACTAGTGAATCTAATGTAACACAACCCATACAATGCGCACCACCCCGTGATGTTTTTCTCACTCCTACTAATGAATGTAATGTAAAACACACCCATACAATGCGCACCTCCCCGTGATGTTTTTCTCACTCCTACTAGTGAATCTAATGTAACACACACCCATACAATGCGCAGCACCCCGTGATGTTTTTCTCACTCCTACTAGTGAATGTAATGTAACACACACCCATAAAATGCGCACCACCCCGTGATGATTTTCTCACTCCTACTAGTGAATGTAATGTAACACACACCAATACAATGCGCACCACCCCGTGATGTTTTTCTCACTCCTACTAGTGAATCTAATGTAACACACACCCATACATTGCGCACCACCCCGCGATGTTTTTCAGAAACCTATCCTACATTGCCACTGCATGTTCCCTGACCTCCCCATGCTGACCACCCCGCGGTCCTTTTCTCCATCCTACATTGCCAATCACTGCCTATCCTAATTCAGACCCTCGGATTCACACCACCCCGTGATGTTTTTCTCACTCCTAGTAATGAATGTAATGTAACACACACCCATACAATGCGTACCACCCCGTGATGTTTATCTCACACCTACTAGTGAATCTACTGTAACACACACCCATACAATGCGCACCACCCCGTGATGTTTTTCTCACTCCTACTAGTGAATGTAATGTAACACACACCCATACAATGCGCACCACCCCGTGATGTTTTTCTCACTCCTACTAATGAATGTAATGTAACACACACCCATACAATGCGCACCACCCCGTGATGTTTTTCTCACTCCTACTTGTGAATGTAATGAAACACACACCCATAAAATGCGCACCACCCCGTGATGTTTTTCTCACTCCTACTAGTGAATGTAATGTAACACACACCCATACAATGCGCACCACCCCGAGATGTTTTTCTCACTCCTACTAGTGATGGTAATGTAACACACACCCATACAATGCGCACCACCCCGTGATGTTTTTCTCACTCCTACTAGTGAATGTAATGTAACACACACCCATACAATGCGCACCACCCCGTGATGTTTTTCTCACTCCTACTAGTGAATCTAATGTAACACACACCCATACAATGCGCACCACCCCGTGATGTTTTTCTCACTCCTACTAGTGAATGTAATGTAACACACACCCATACAATGCGCACCACCCCGTGATGTTTTTCTCACTCCTACTAGTGAATCTAATGTAACACACACCCATACAATGCGCACCACCCCGTGATGTTTTTCTCACTCCTACTAGTGAATGTAATGTAACACACACCCATACAATGCGCACCACCACGTGATGTTTTTCTCACTCCTAGTAGTGAATGTAATGTAACACACAGCCATACAATGCGCACCATCCCGTGATGTTTTTCTCACTCCTACTAGTGAATGTAATGTAACACACACCGATACAATCCGCACCACCCCGTGATGTTTTTCTCACTGCTACTAGTGAATGTAATGTAACACACACCCATACAATGCGCACCACCCCGTGATGTTTTTCTCACTCTTACTAGTGAATGTAATGTAACACACACCCATACAATGCGCACCACCCTGTGATGTTTTTTTCACTCCTACTAGTGAATGTAATGTAACACACCCCCATAAAATGCGCACCACCCCGTGATGATTTTCTCACTCCTACTAGTGAATGTAATGTAACACACACCAATACAATGCGCACCACCCCGTGATGTTTTTCTCACTCCTACTAGTGAATCTAATGTAACACACACCCATACATTGCGCACCACCCCGCGATGTTTTTCAGAAACCTATCCTACATTGCCACTGCATGTTCCCTGACCTCCCCATGCTGACCACCCCGCGGTCCTTTTCTCCATCCTACATTGCCAATCACTGCCAATCCTAATTCAGACCCTCGGATTCACACCACCCCTTGATGTTTTTCTCACTCCTAGTAATGAATGTAATGTAACACACACCCATACAATGCGCACCACCCCGTGATGTTTATCTCACACCTACTAGTGAATCTACTGTAACACACACCCATACAATGCGCACCACCCCGTGATGTTTTTCTCACTCCTACTAGTCAATGTAATGTAACACACACCCATACAATGCGCACCACCCCGTGATGTTTTTCTCACTCCTACTAATGAATGTAATGTAACACACACGCATACAATGCGCACCACCCCGTGATGTTTTTCTCACTCCTACTTGTGAATGTAATGTAACACACACCCATACAATGCGCACCACCCCGTGATGTTTTTCTCACTCCTACTTGTGAATGTAATGTAACACACACCCATACAATGCGCACCACCCCGAGATGTTTTTCTCACTCCTACTAGTGAAGGTAATGTAACACACACCCATACAATGCGCACCACCCCGTTATGTTTTTCTCACTCCTACTAGTGAATGTAATGTAACACACACCCATACAATGCGCACCACCCCGTGATGTTTTTCTCACTCCTACTAGTGAATCTAATGTAACACACACCCATACAATGCGCACCACACCGTGATGTTTTTCTCACTCCTACTAGTGAATGTAATGTAACACACACCCATACAATGCGCACCACCCCGTGATGTTTTTCTCACTCCTACTAGTGAATGTAATGTAACACACACCCATACAATGCGCACCACCACGTGATGTTTTTCTCACTCCTATTAGTGAATGTAATGTAACACACACCCATACAATGCGCACCATCCCGTGATGTTTTTCTCACTCCTACTAGTGAATATAATGTAACACACACCCATACAATGCGCACCACACTGTGATGTTTTTCTCACTCCTACTAGTGAATCTAATGTAACACACACCCATACAATGCGCAGCACCCCGTGATGTTTTTCTCACTCCTACTAGTGAATGTAATGTAACACACACACATACAATGCGCACCTCCCCGTGATGTTTTTCTCACTCCTACTAGTGAATCTAATGTAACACAACCCATACAATGCGCACCACCCCGTGATGTTTTTCTCACTCCTACTAATGAATGTAATGTAAAACACACCCATACAATGCGCACCTCCCCGTGATGTTTTTCTCACTCCTACTAGTGAATCTAATGTAACACACACCCATACAATGCGCAGCACCCCGTGATGTTTTTCTCACTCCTACTAGTGAATGTAATGTAACACACACCCATAAAATGCGCACCACCCCGTGATGATTTTCTCACTCCTACTAGTGAATGTAATGTAACACACACCAATACAATGTGCACCACCCCGTGATGTTTTTCTCACTCCTACTAGTGAATCTAATGTAACACACACCCATACATTGCGCACCACCCCGCGATGTTTTTCAGAAACCTATCCTACATTGCCACTGCATGTTCCCTGACCTCCCCATGCTGACCACCCCGCGGTCCTTTTCTCCATCCTACATTGCCAATCACTGCCTATCCTAATTCAGACCCTCGGATTCACACCACCCCGTGATGTTTTTCTCACTCCTAGTAATGAATGTAATGTAACACACACCCATACAATGCGTACCACCCCGTGATGTTTATCTCACACCTACTAGTGAATCTACTGTAACACACACCCATACAATGCGCACCACCCCGTGATGTTTTTCTCACTCCTACTAGTGAATGTAATGTAACACACACCCATACAATGCGCACCACCCCGTGATGTTTTTCTCACTCCTACTAATGAATGTAATGTAACACACACCCATACAATGCGCACCACCCCGTGATGTTTTTCTCACTCCTACTTGTGAATGTAATGAAACACACACCCATACAATGCGCACCACCCCGTGATGTTTTTCTCACTCCTACTAGTGAATGTAATGTAACACACACCCATACAATGCGCACCACCCCGAGATGTTTTTCTCACTCCTACTAGTGATGGTAATGTAACACACACCCATACAATGCGCACCACCCCGTGATGTTTTTCTCACTCCTACTAGTGAATGTAATGTAACACACACCCATACAATGCGCACCACCCCGTGATGTTTTTCTCACTCCTACTAGTGAATCTAATGTAACACACACCCATACAATGCGCACCACCCCGTGATGTTTTTCTCACTCCTACTAGTGAATGTAATGTAACACACACCCATACAATGCGCACCACCCCGTGATGTTTTTCTCACTCCTACTAGTGAATCTAATGTAACACACACCCATACAATGCGCACCACCCCGTGATGTTTTTCTCACTCCTACTAGTGAATGTAATGTAACACACACCCATACAATGCGCACCACCACGTGATGTTTTTCTCACTCCTAGTAGTGAATGTAATGTAACACACAGCCATACAATGCGCACCATCCCGTGATGTTTTTCTCACTCCTACTAGTGAATGTAATGTAACACACACCCATACAATGCCCACCACACTGTGATGTTTTTCTCACTCCTACTAGTGAATCTAATGTAACACACACCCATACAATGCGCACCACCCCGTGATGTTTTTCTCACTCCTACTAGTGAATGTAATGTAACACACACCCATACAATGCGCACCTCCCCGTGATGTTTTTCTCACTCCTACTAGTGAATCTAATGTAACACAACCCATACAATGCGCACCACCCCGTGATGTTTTTCTCACTCCTACTAATTAATGTAATGTAAAACACACCCATACAATGCGCACCTCCCCGTGATGTTTTTCTCACTCCTACTAGTGAATCTAGTGTAACACACATCCATACAATGCGCAGCACCCCGTGATGTTTTTCTCACTCCTACTAGTGAATGTAATGTAACACACACCCATACAATGCGCACCACCCCGTGATGTTTTTCTCACTCCTACTAGTGAAACTAATGTAACACACACCCATACAATGCGTACCACCCCGTGATGTTTTTCTCACTCCTACTAGTGAATGTAATATAACACACACCCATACAATGCGCACCACCCCGTGATGTTTTTCTCACTCCTACTAGTGAATGTAATGTAACACACACCCATACAATGCGCACCACCCCGTGATGTTTTTCTCACTCCTACTAGTGAATGTAATGTAACACACACCCATACAATGCGCACCACTCCGTGATGTTTTTCTCACTCCTACTAGTGAATCTAATGTAACACACACCCATACAATGGGCACCATCCCGTGATGTTTTTCTCACTCCTACTAGTGAATGTAATGTAACACACACCCATACAATGCGCACCACCCCGTGATGTTTTTCTCACTCCTACTAGTGAATCTAATGTAACACACACCCATACAATGCGCACCACCCCGCGATGTTTTTCAGAAACCTATCCTACATTGCCACTGCATGTTCCCTGACCTCCCCATGCTGACCACCCCGCGGTCCTTTTCTCCATCCTACATTGCCACTCACTGCCTATCCTAATTCAGACCCTCCTATTCACACCACCTCGTGATGTTTTTCTCACTCCTAGTAGTGAATGTAATGTAACACACACCCATACAATGCGCACCACCCCGTGATGTTTATCTCACACCTACTAGTGAATCTACTGTAACACACACCCATACAATGCGCACCACCCCGTGATGTTTTTCTCACTCCTACTACTGAATGTAATGTAACACACACCCATACAATGCGCACCTCCCTGTGATGTTTTTCTCACTCCTACTTGTGAATGTAATGTAACACACACCCATACAATGCGCACCACCCCGTGATGTTTTTCTCACTGCTACTAGTGAATCTAATGTAACACACACCCATACAATGCGCACCACCCCGTGATGTTTTTCTCACTCCTACTAGTGAATGTAATGGAACACACACCCATACAATGCGCACCACCTCGTGATGTTTTTCTCACTGCTACTAGTGAATGTAATGTAACACACACCCATACAATGCGCACCACCCCGTGATGTTTTTCTCACTCCTACTAGTGAATGTAATGTAACACACACCCATACAATGCACACCACCACGTGATGTTTTTCTCACTCCTACTAGTGAATGTAATGTAACACACACCAATACAATGCGCACCACCCCGTGATGTTTTTCTCACTCCTACTAGTGAATCTAATGTAACACACACCCATACAATGCGCACCACCCCGTGATGTTTTTCTCACTCCTACTAGTGAATGTAATGTAACACACACCCATACAATGCGCACCACCCTGTGATGTTTTTCTCACTCCTACTAGTGAATGTAATGTAACACACACCCATACAATGCGCACCACCCCGTGATGTTTTTCTCACTGCTACTAGTGAATGTAATGTAACACACACCCATACAATGCGCACCACCCCGTGATGTTTTTCTCACTGCTAGTAGTGAATGTAATGTAACAAACACCCATACAATGCGCACCACCCCGTGATGTTTTTCTCACTCCTACTAGTGAATGTAATGTAACACACACCCATACAATGCGCACCACCACGTGATGATTTTCTCACTGCTACTAGTGAATGTAATGTAACACACACCCATCCAATGCGCACCACCCCGTGATGTTTTTCTCACTCCTACTAGTGAATGTAATGTAACACACACCCATACAATGCGCACCACCCCGTGATGTTTTTCTCACTCCTACTAGTGAATGTAATGTAACACACACCCATAAAATGCGCACCACCCCGTGATGTTTTTCTCACTCCTACTAGTGAATGTAATGTAACACACACCCATACAATGCGCACGACCCCGTGATGTTTTTCTCACTCCTACTAGTGAATCTAATGTAACACACACCCATACAATGCGCACCACCCCGTGATGTTTTTCTCACTCCTACTAGTGAATGTAATGTAACACACACCCATACAATGCGCACCACCCCGTGATGTTTTTCTCACTCCTACTAGTGAATCTAATGTAACACAAACCCATACAATGCGCACCACCCCGCGATGTTTTTCAGAAACCTATCCTACATTGCCACTGCATGTTCCCTGACCTCCCCATGCTGACCACCCCGGGGTCCTTTTCTCCATCCTACATTTCCACTCACTGCCTATCCTAATTCAGACCCTCCGATTCACACCATCCCGTGATGTTTTTCTCACTCCTACTAGTGAATGTAATGTAACACACACCCATACAATGCGCACCACCCCGTGATGTTTTTCTCACTCCTATTAGTGAATGTAATGTAACACACACCCATACAATGCGCACCATCCCGTGATGTTTTTCTCACTCCTACTAGTGAATGTAATGTAACACACACCCATACAATGCGCACCACCCCGTGATGTTTTTCTCACTCCTACTACTGAATGTAATGTAACACACACCCATACAATGCGCACCTCCCCGTGATGTTTTTCTCACTCCTACTAGTGAATGTAATGTAACACACACCCATACAATGCGCACCACCCCGTGATGTTTTTCTCACTCCTACTAGTGAATCTAATGTAACACACACCCATACAATGCGCACCACCCCGAGATGTTTTTCTCACTCCTACTAGTGAATGTAATGTAACACACACCCATACAATGCGCACCACCCCGTGATGTTTTTCTCACTCCTACTAGTGAATGTAATGTAACACACACCCATACATTGCGCACCACCCCGTGATGTTTTTCTCACTCCTACTAGTGAATGTAATGTAACACACACCCATACAATGCGCACCAACCCGTGATGCTTTTCTCACTCCTACTAGTGAATGTAATGTAACACACACCCATACAATGCGCACCACCCCGTGATGTTTTTCTCACTCTTACTAGTGAATGTAATGTAACACACACCCATACAATGCGCACCACCCCGTGATGTTTTTCTCACTCCTACTAGTGAATGTAATGTAACACACACCCATACAATGCGCACCACCCCGTGATGTTTTTCTCACTCCTACTTGTGAATGTAATGTAACACACACCCATACAATACGCACCACCCCGTGATGTTTTTCTCACTCTTACTAGTGAATGTAATGTAACACACACCCATACAATGCGCACCACCCCGTGATGTTTTTCTCACTCCTACTAATGAATGTAATGTAACACACACCCATACAATGCGCACCACCCCGTGATGTTTTTCTCACTGCTAGTAGTGAATGTAATGTAACACACACCCATACAATGCGCACCACCCCGTGATGTTTTTCTCACTCCTACTAGTGAATGTAATGTAACACACACCCATACAATGCGCACCACCCCGAGATGTTTTTCTCACTCCTACTAGTGATGTTAATGTAACACACACCCATACAATGCGCACCACCCCGTGATGTTTTTCTCACTCCTACTAGTGAATGTAATGTAACACACACCCATACAATGCGCACCACCCCGAGATGTTTTTCTCACTCCTACTAGTGATGTTAATGTAACACACACCCATACAATGCGCACCACCCCGTGATGTTTTTCTCACTCCTACTAGTGAATCTAATGTAACACACACCCATACAATGCGCACCACCCCGTGATGTTTTTCTCACTCCTACTAGTGAATGTAATGTAACACACACCCATACAATGCGCACCACCCCGTGATGTTTTTCTCACTCCTACTAGTGAATGTAATGTAACACACACCCATACAATGCGCACCACCCCGTGATGTTTTTCTCACTCCTACTAGTGAATGTAATGTAACACACACCCATACAATGCGCACCTCCCCGTGATGTTTTTCTCACTCCTACTAGTGAATCTAATGTAACACAACCCATACAATGCGCACCACCCCGTGATGTTTTTCTCACTCCTACTAATGAATGTAATGTAAAACACACCCATACAATGCGCACCTCTCCGTGATGTTTTTCTCACTCCTACTAGTGAATCTAATGTAACACACACCCATACAATGCGCAGCACCCCGTGATGTTTTTCTCACTCCTACTAGTGAATGTAATGTAACACACACCCATAAAATGCGCACCACCCCGTGATGATTTTCTCACTCCTACTAGTGAATGTAATGTAACACACACCAATACAATGCGCACCACCCCGTGATGTTTTTCTCACTCCTACTAGTGAATCTAATGTAACACACACCCATACATTGCGCACCACCCCGCGATGTTTTTCAGAAACGTATCCTACATTGCCAATGCATGTTCCCTGACCTCCCCATGCTGACCACCCCGCGGTCCTTTTCTCCATCCTACATTGCCAATCACTGCCTATCCTAATTCAGACCCTCGGATTCACACCACCCCGTGATGTTTTTCTCACTCCTAGTAATGAATGTAATGTAACACACACCCATACAATGCGTACCACCCCGTGATGTTTATCTCACACCTACTAGTGAATCTACTGTAACACACACCCATACAATGCGCACCACCCCGTGATGTTTTTCTCACTCCTACTAGTGAATGTAATGTAACACACACCCATACAATGCGCACCACCACGTGATGGTTTTCTCACTCCTATTAGTGAATGTAATGTAACACACAGCCATACAATGCGCACCATCCCGTGATGTTTTTCTCACTCCTACTAGTGAATGTAATGTAACACACACCCATACAATGCGCACCACATTGTGATGTTTTTCTCACTCCTACTAGTGAATCTAATGTAACACACACCCATACAATGCGCACCACCCCGTGATGTTTTTCTCACTCCTACTAGTGAATGTAATGTAACACACACCCATACAATGCGCACCTCCCCGTGATGTTTTTCTCACTCCTACTAGTGAATGTAATGTAACACACACCCATACAATGCGCACCACCCCGTGATGTTTTACTCACTCCTACTAATTAATGTAATGTAAAACACACCCATACAATGCGCACCTCCCCGTGATGTTTTTCTCACTCCTACTAGTGAATCTAATGTAACACACACCCATACAATGCACAGCACCCCGTGATGTTTTTCTCACTCCTACTAGTGAATGTAATGTAACACACACCCATACAATGCGCACCACCCCGTGATGTTTTTCTCACTCCTACTAGTGAATGTAATGTAACACACACCCATACAATGCGTACCACCCCGTGATGTTTTTCTCACTCCTACTAGTGAATGTAATGTAACACACACCCATACAATGCGCACCACCCCGTGATGTTTTTCTCACTCCTACTAGTGAATGTAATGTAACACACACCCATACAATGCGCACCACCCCTTGATGTTTTTCTCACTCCTACTAGTGAATGTAATGTAACACACTCCCATACAATGCACACCACTCCGTGATGTTTTTCTCACTCCTACTAGTGAATCTAATGTAACACACACCCATACAATGCGCACCACCCCGTGATGTTTTTCTCACTCCTACTAGTGAATGTAATGTAACACACACCCATACAATGCGCACCACCCCGTGATGTTTTTCTCACTCCTACTAGTGAATCTAATGTAACACACACCCATACAATGCGCACCACCCCGCGATGTTTTTCAGAAACCTATCTTACATTGCCACTGCATGTTCCCTGACCTCCCCATGCTGACCACCCCGCGGTCCTTTTCTCCATCCTACATTGCCACTCACTGCCTATCCTAATTCAGACCCTCCGATTCACACCACCCCGTGATGTTTTTCTCACTCCTAGTAGTGAATGTAATGTAACACACACCCATACAATGCGCACCACCCCGTGATGTTTATCTCACACCTACTAGTGAATCTACTGTAACACACACCCATACAATGCGCACCACCCCGTGATGTTTTTCTCACTCCTACTACTGAATGTAATGTAACACACACCCATACAATGCGCACCTCCCTGTGATGTTTTTCTCACTCCTACTAGTGAATGTAATGTAACACACACCCATACAATGCGCACCACCCCGTGTTGTTTTTCTCACTGCTACTAGTGAATCTAATGTAACAAACACCCATACAATGCGCACCACCCCGAGATGTTTTTCTCACTCCTACTAGTGAATGTAATGTAACACACACCCATACAATGCGCACCACCCCGTGATGTTTTTCTCACTCCTACTAGTGAATGTAATGTAACACACACCCATACAATGCGCACCACCCCGTGATGTTTTTCTCACTGCTACTAGTGAATGTAATGTAACACACACCCATACAATGCGCACCACCCCGTGATGTTTTTCTCACTCCTACTAGTGAATGTAATGTAACACACACCCATACAATGCGCACCACCCCGTGATGTTTTTCTCACTCCTACTAGTGAATGTAATGTAACACACACCAATACAATGCGCACCACCCCGTGATGTTTTTCTCACTCCTACTAGTGAATCTAATGTAACACACACCCATACAATGCGCACCACCCCGTGATGTTTTTCTCACTCCTACTAGTGAATGTAATGTAACACACACCCATACAATGCGCACCACCCCGTGATGTTTTTCTCACTCCTACTAGTGAATGTAATGTAACACACACCCATACAATGCGCACCACCCCGTGATGTTTTTCTCACTGCTACTAGTGAATGTAATGTAACACACACCCATACAATGCGCACCACCCCGTGATGTTTTTCTCACTCCTACTAGTGAATGTAATGTAACACACACCCATACAATGCGTACCACCCCGTGATGTTTTTCTCACTCTTACTAGTGAATGTAATGTAACACACACCCATACAATGCGCACCACCCCGTGATGTTTTTCTCACTCCTACTAGTGAATGTAATGTAACACACACCCATACAATGCGCACCACCCCGTGATGTTTTTCTCACTCCTACTAGTGAATGTAATGTAACACACACCAATACAATGCGCACCACCCCGTGATGTTTTTCTCACTCCTACTAGTGAATCTAATGTAACACACACCCATACAATGCGCACCACCCCGTGATGTTTTTCTCACTCCTACTAGTGAATGTAATGTAACACACACCCATACAATGCGCACCACCCCGTGATGTTTTTCTCACTCCTACTAGTGAATGTAATGTAACACACACCCATACAATGCGCACCACCCCGTGATGTTTTTCTCACTGCTACTAGTGAATGTAATGTAACACACACCCATACAATGCGCACCACCCCGTGATGTTTTTCTCACTGCTAGTAGTGAATGTAATGTAACAAACACCCATAAAATGCGCACCACCCCGTGATGTTTTTCTCACTCCTACTAGTGAATGTAATGTAACACACACCCATACAATGTGCACCACCACGTGATGATTTTCTCACTGCTACTAGTGAATGTAATGTAACACACACCCATACAATGCGCACCACCCCGTGATGTTTTTCTCACTCCTACTAGTGAATGTAATGTAACACACACCAATACAATGCGCACCACCCCGTGATGTTTTTCACACTCCTACTAGTGAATCTAATGTAACACACACCCATACAATGCGCACCACCCCGCGATGTTTTTCAGAAACCTATCCTACATTGCCACTGCATGTTCCCTGACCTCCCCATGCTGACCACCCCGCGGTCCTTTTCTCCATCCTACATTGCCACTCACTGCCTATCCTAATTCAGACCCTCCGATTCACACCACCACGTGATGTTTTTCTCACTCCTAGTAGTGAATCTACTGTAACACACACCCATACAATGCGCACCACCCCGTGATGTTTTTCTCACTCCTACTACTGAATGTAATGTAACACACACCCATACAATGCGCACCTCCCCGTGATGTTTTTCTCACTCCTACTAGTGAATATAATGTAACACACACCCATACAATGCGCACCACCCCGTGATGTTTTTCTCACTCCTACTAGTGAATCTAATGTAACACACACCCATACAATGCGCACCACCCCGTGATGTTTTTCTAACTCCTACTAGTCAATGTAATGTAACACACACCCATACAATGCGCACCACCACGTGATGATTTTCTCACTGCTACTAGTGAATGTAATGTAACACTCACCCATACAATGCGCACCACCCCGTGATGTTTTTCTCACTCCTACTAGTGAATGTAATGTAACACACACCCATACAATGCGCACCACCCCGTGATGTTTTTCTCACTCCTACTAGTGAATGAAATGTAACACACACCCATAATATTAGCACCACCCCATGATGTTTTTCTCACTCCTACTGGTGAATGTAATGTAACACACACCCATACAATGCGCACCACCCCGTGATGGTTTTCTCACTCCTACTGGTGAATGTAATGTAACACACACCCATACAGTGAGCACCACCCCGTGATGTTTTTCTCACTCCTACTAGTGAATCTAATGTAACACACACCCATACAATGCGCACCACCCCGTGATGTTTTTCTCACTCCTACTAGTGAATGTAATGTAACACACACCAATACAATGCGCACCACCCCGTGATGTTTTTCTCACTCCTACTAGTGAATCTAATGTAACACACACCCATACAACGCGCACCACCCCGCGATGTTTTTCAGAAACCTATCCTACATTGCCACTGCATGTTCCCTGACCTCCCCATGCTGACCACCCCGTGGTCCTTTTCTCCATCCTACATTTCCACTCACTGCCTATCCTAATTCAGACCCTCCGATTCACACCATCCCGTGATGTTTTTCTCACTCCTACTAGTGAATGTAATGTAACACACACCCATACAATGCGCACCACCCCGTGATGTTTTTCTCACTCCTATTAGTGAATGTAATGTAACACACACCCATACAATGCGCACCACCCCGTGATGTTTTTCTCACTGCTACTAGTGAATGTAATGTAACACACACCCATACAATGCGCACCACCCCGTGATGTTTTTCTCACTCCTACTAGTGAATGTAATGTAACACACACCCATACAATGCGCACCACCCCGTGATGTTTTTCTCACTCCTACTAGTGAATGTAATGTAACACACACCAATACAATGCGCACCACCCCGTGATGTTTTTCTCACTCCTACTAGTGAATCTAATGTAACACACACCCATACAATGCGCACCACCCCGTGATGATTTTCTCACTCCTACTAGTGAATGTAATGTAACACACACCCATACAATGCGCACCACCCCGTGATGTTTTTCTCACTCCTACTAGTGAATGTAATGTAACACACACCCATACAATGCGCACCACCCCGTGATGTTTTTCTCACTGCTACTAGTGAATGTAATGTAACACACACCCATACAATGCGCACCACCCCGTGATGTTTTTCTCACTGCTAGTAGTGAATGTAATGTAACAAACACCCATACAATGCGCACCACCCCATGATGTTTTTCTCACTCCTACTAGTGAATGTAATGTAACACACACCCATACAATGCGCACCACCACGTGATGATTTTCTCACTGCTACTAGTGAATGTAATGTAACACACACCCATACAATGCGCACCACCCCGTGATGTTTTTCTCACTCCTACTAGTGAATGTAATGTAACACACACCCATACAATGCGCACCACCCCGTGATGTTTTTCTAACTCCTACTAGTGAATGTAATGTAACACACACCCATACAATGCGCACCACCCCGTGATGTTTTTCTCACTGCTAGTAGTGAATGTAATGTAACAAACACCCATACAATGCGCACCACCCCGTGATGTTTTTCTCACTCCTACTAGTGAATGTAATGTAACACACACCCATACAATGTGCACCACCACGTGATGATTTTCTCACTGCTACTAGTGAATGTAATGTAACACACACCCATACAATGCGCACCACCCCGTGATGTTTTTCTCACTCCTACTAGTGAATGTAATGTAACACACACCAATACAATGCGCACCACCCCGTGATGTTTTTCACACTCCTACTAGTGAATCTAATGTAACACACACCCATACAATGCGCACCACCCCGCGATGTTTTTCAGAAACCTATCCTACATTGCCACTGCATGTTCCCTGACCTCCCCATGCTGACCACCCCGCGGTCCTTTTCTCCATCCTACATTGCCACTCACTGCCTATCCTAATTCAGACCCTCCGATTCACACCACCACGTGATGTTTTTCTCACTCCTAGTAGTGAATCTACTGTAACACACACCCATACAATGCGCACCACCCCGTGATGTTTTTCTCACTCCTACTACTGAATGTAATGTAACACACACCCATACAATGCGCACCTCCCCGTGATGTTTTTCTCACTCCTACTAGTGAATGTAATGTAACACACACCCATACAATGCGCACCACCCCGTGATGTTTTTCTCACTCCTACTAGTGAATCTAATGTAACACACACCCATACAATGCGCACCACCCCGTGATGTTTTTCTCACTCCTACTAGTCAATGTAATGTAACACACACCCATACAATGCGCACCACCACGTGATGATTTTCTCACTGCTACTAGTGAATGTAATGTAACACACACCCATACAATGCGCACCACCCCATGATGTTTTTCTCACTCCTACTAGTGAATGTAATGTAACACACACCCATACAATGCGCACCACCCCGTGATGTTTTTCTCACTCCTACTAGTGAATGAAATGTAACACACACCCATAATATTAGCACCACCCCATGATGTTTTTCTCACTCCTACTGGTGAATGTAATGTAACACACACCCATACAATGCGCACCACCCCGTGATGGTTTTCTCACTCCTACTGGTGAATGTAATGTAACACACACCCATACAGTGAGCACCACCCCGTGATGTTTTTCTCACTCCTACTAGTGAATCTAATGTAACACACACCCATACAATGCGCACCACCCCATGATGTTTTTCTCACTCCTACTAGTGAATGTAATGTAACACACACCCATACAATGCGCACCACCACGTGATGATTTTCTCACTGCTACTAGTGAATGTAATGTAACACACACCCATACAATGCGCACCACCCCGTGATGTTTTTCTCACTCCTACTAGTGAATGTAATGTAACACACACCCATACAATGCGCACCACCCCGTGATGTTTTTCTAACTCCTACTAGTGAATGTAATGTAACACACACCCATACAATTCGCACCACCCCGAGATGTTTTTCTCACTCCTACTGGTGAATGTAATGTAACACACACCCATACAATGCGCACCACCCCGTGATGGTTTTCTCACTCCTACTGGTGAATGTAATGTAACACACACCCATACAATGAGCACCACCCCATGATGTTTTTCTCACTCCTACTAGTGAATCTAATTAACACACACCCATACAATGCGCACCACCCCGTGATGTTTTTCTCACTCCTACTAGTGAATGTAATGTAACACACACCAATACAATGCGCACCACCCCGTGATGTTTTTCTCACTCCTACTAGTGAATCTAATGTAACACACACCCATACAATGCGCACCACCCCGCGATGTTTTTCAGAAACCTATCCTACATTGCCACTGCATGTTCCCTGACCTCCCCATGCTGACCACCCCGCGGTCCTTTTCTCCATCCTACATTTCCACTCACTGCCTATCCTAATTCAGACCCTCCGATTCACACCATCCCGTGATGTTTTTCTCACTCCTACTAGTGAATGTAACGTAACACACACCCATACAATGCGCACCACCCCGTGATGTTTTTCTCACTCCTATTAGTGAATGTAATGTAACACACACCCATACAATGCGCACCATCCCGTGATGTTTTTCTCACTCCTACTAGTGAATGTAATGTAACACACACCCATACAATGCGCACCACCCCGTGATGTTTTTCTCACTCCTACTAGTGAATCTAATGTAACACACACCCTTACAATGCGCACCACCCCGTGATGTTTTTCTCACTCCTACTAGTGAATGTAATGTAACACACACCCATACAATGCGCACCACCACGTGATGTTTTTCTCACTGCTACTAGTGAATGTAATGTAACACACACACATACAATGCGCACCACCCTGTGATGTTTTTCTCACTGCTACTAGTGAATGTAATGTAACACACACCCATACAATGCGCACCACCCCGTGATGTTTTTCTCACTGCTACTAGTGAATGTAATGTAACACACACCCATACAATGCGCACCACCCCGTGATGTTTTTCTCACTCCTACTAGTGAATGTAATGTGACACACACCCATACAATGCGCACCACCCCGTGATGTTTTTCTCACTGCTACTAGTGAATGTAATGTAACACACACCCATACAATGCGCACCACCCCGTGATGTTTTTCTCACTCTTACTAGTGAATGTAATGTAACACACACCCATACAATGCGCACCACCCCGTGATGTTTTTCTCACTGCTACTAGTGAATGTAATGTAACACACACCCATACAATGCGCACCACCCCGTGATGTTTTTCTCAATCCTACTAGTGAATGTAATGTAACACACACCCAAACAATGCGCACCACCCCGTGATGTTTTTCTCACTGCTAATAGTGAATGTAATGTAACACACACCCATACAATGCGCACCACCCCGTGATGTTTTTCTCACTCTTACTAGTGAATGTAATGTAACACACACCCATACAATGCGCACCACCCCTTGATGTTTTTCTCACTCCTACTAGTGAATGTAATGTAACACACACCCATACAATGCGCACCACCGCGTGATGTTTTTCTCACTCCTACCAGTGAATGTAATGTAACACACACCCATACAATGCGCACCACCCCGTGATGTTTTTCTCACTCCTACTAGTGAATGTAATGTAACACACACCCCTACAATGCGCACCACCCTGTGATGTTTTTCTCACTCCTACTAGTGAATGTAATGTAACACACACCCATACAATGCGCACCACCACGAGATGTTTTTCTCACTCCTACTAGTGAATGTAATGTAACACACACCCATACAATGCGCACCACCCCGTGATGTTTTTCTCACTCCTACTAGTGAATGTAATGTAACACACACCCATACAATGCGCACCACCCCGTGATGTTTTTCTCACTGCTACTAGTGAATGTAATGTAACACACACCAATACAATGTGCACCACGCCGTGATGTTTTTCTCACTCCTACTAGTGAATCTAATGTAACACACACCCATACAATGCGCACCACCCCGCGATGTTTTTCAGAAACCTTTCCTACATTGCCACTGCATGTTCCCTGACCTCCCCATGCTGACCACCCCGCGGTCCTTTTCTCCATCCTACATTGCCACTCACTGCCTATCCTAATTCAGACCCTCCGATTCACACCACCCCGTGATGTTTTTCTCAATCCTAGTAGTGAATCTACTGTAACACACACCCATACAATGCGCACCACCCCGTGATGTTTTTCTCACTCCTACTACTGAATGTAATGTAACACACACCCATACAATGCGCACCACCCCGTGATGTTTTTCTCACTCCTACTAGTGAATGTAATGTAACACACACCCATACAATGCGCACCACCCCGTGATGTTTTTCTCACTCCTACTACTGAATGTAATGTAACACACACCCATACAATGCGCACCACCCCGTGATGTTTTTCTCACTCCTACTAGTGAATGTAATGTAACACACACCAATACAATGCGCACCACCCCGTGATGTTTTTCTCACTCCTACTAGTGAATCTAATGTAACACACACCCATACAATGCGCACCACCCCGTGATGTTTTTCTCACTCCTACTAGTGAATGTAATGTAACACACACCCATACAATGCGCACCACCCCGTGATGTTTTTCTCACTCGTACTAGTGAATGTAATGTAACACACACCCATACAATGCGCACCACCCCGTGATGTTTTTCTCACTGCTACTAGTGAATGTAATGTAACACACACCCATACAATGCGCACCACCCCGTGATGTTTTTCTCACTGCTAATAGTGAATGAAATGTAACAAACACCCATACAATGCGCACCACCCCGTGATGTTTTTCTCACTCCTACTAGTGAATGTAATGTAACACACACCCAAACAATGCGCACCACCCCGTGATGTTTTTCTCACTGCTACTAGTGAATGTAATGTAACACACACCCATACAATGCGCACCACCCCGTGATGTTTTTCTCACTCTTATTAGTGAATGTAATGTAACACACACCCATACAATGCGCACCACCCCGTGATGTTTTTCTCACTCCTACTAGTGAATGTAATGTAACACACACCCATACAATGCGCACCACCGCGTGATGTTTTTCTCACTCCTACTAGTGAATGTAATGTAACACACACCCATACAATGCGCACCACCCCGTGATGTTTTTCTCACTCCTACTAGTGAATGTAATGTAACACACACCCCTACAATGCGCACCACCCTGTGATGTTTTTCTCACTCCTACTAGTGAATCTAATGTAACACACACCCATACAATGCGCACCACCACGAGATGTTTTTCTCACTCCTACTAGTGAATGTAATGTAACACACACCCATACAATGCGCACCACCCCGTGATGTTTTTCTCACTCCTACTAGTGAATGTAATGTAACACACACCCATACAATGCGCACCACCCCGTGATGTTTTTCTCACTGCTACTAGTGAATGTAATGTAACACACACCCATACAATGCGCACCACCCCGTGATGTTTTTCTCACTCCTACTAGTGAATGTAATGTAACACACACCCATACAATGCGCACCACCCCGTGATGTTTTTCTCACTGCTACTAGTGAATGTAATGTAACACACACCCATACAATGCGCACCACCCCGTGATGTTTTTCTCACTCTTACTAGTGAATGTAATGTAACACACACCCATACAATGCGCACCACCCCGTGATGTTTTTCTCACTCCTACTAGTGAATGTAATGTAACACACACCCATACAATGCGCACCACCCCGTGATGTTTTTCTCACTCCTACTAGTGAATGTAATGTAACACACACCAATACAATGCGCACCACCCCGTGATGTTTTTCTCACTCCTACTAGTGAATCTAATGTAACACACACCCATACAATGCGCACCACCCCGCGATGTTTTTCAGAAACCTTTCCTACATTGCCACTGCATGTTCCCTGACCTCCCCATGCTGACCACCCCGCGGTCCTTTTCTCCATCCTACATTGCCACTCACTGCCTATCCTAATTCAGACCCTCCGATTCACACCACCCCGTGATGTTTTTCTCACTCCTAGTAGTGAATCTACTGTAACACACACCCATACAATGCGCACCACCCCGTGATGTTTTTCTCACTCCTACTAGTGAATGTAATGTAACACACACCCATACAAGGCGCACCACCCCGTGATGTTTTTCTCACTCCTACTAGTGAATGTAATGTAACACACACCCATACAATGCGCACCACCCCGTGATGTTTTTCTCACTCCTACTACTGAATGTAATGTAACACACACCCATACAATGCGCACCACCCCGTGATGTTTTTCTCACTCCTACTAGTGAATGTAATGTAACACACACCAATACAATGCGCACCACCCCGTGATGTTTTTCTCACTCCTACTAGTGAATCTAATGTAACACACACCCATACAATGCGCACCACCCCGTGATGTTTTTGTCACTCCTACTAGTGAATGTAATGTAACACACACCCATACAACGCGCACCACCCCGTGATGTTTTTCTCACTCCTACTAGTGAATGTAATGTAACACACACCCATACAATGCGCACCACCCCGTGATGTTTTTCTCACTGCTACTAGTGAATGTAATGTAACACACACCCATACAATGCGCACCACCCCGTGTTGTTTTTCTCACTGCTAGTAGTGAATGTAATGTAACAAACACCCATACAATGCGCACCACCCCGTGATGTTTTTCTCACTCCTACTAGTGAATGTAATGTAACACACACCCATACAATGCGCACCACCACGTGATGATTTTCTCACTGCTACTAGTGAATGTAATGTAACACACACCCATACAATGCGCACCACCCCGTGATGTTTTTCTCACTCCTACTAGTGAATGTAATGTAACACACACCCATACAATGCGCACCACCCCGTGATGTTTTTCTAACTCCTACTAGTGAATGTAATGTAACACACACCCATACAATTCGCACCACCCCGTGATGTTTTTCTCACTCCTACTGGTGAATGTAATGTAACACACACCCATACAATGCGCACCACCCCGTGATGGTTTTCTCACTCCTACTGGTGAATGTAATGTAACACACACCCATACAATGAGCACCACCCCATGATGTTTTTCTCACTCCTACTAGTGAATCTAATTAACACACACCCATACAATGCGCACCACCCCGTGATGTTTTTCTCACTCCTACTAGTGAATGTAATGTAACACACACCCATACAATGCGCACCACCCCGTGATGTTTTTCTCACTCGTACTAGTGAATGTAATGTAACACACACCCATACAATGCGCACCACCCCGTGATGTTTTTCTCACTGCTACTAGTGAATGTAATGTAACACACACCCATACAATGCGCACCACCCCGTGATGTTTTTCTCACTGCTAATAGTGAATGAAATGTAACAAACACCCATACAATGCGCACCACCCCGTGATGTTTTTCTCACTCCTACTAGTGAATGTAATGTAACACACACCCAAACAATGCGCACCACCCCGTGATGTTTTTCTCACTGCTACTAGTGAATGTAATGTAACACACACCCATACAATGCGCACCACCCCGTGATGTTTTTCTCACTCTTATTAGTGAATGTAATGTAACACACACCCATACAATGCGCACCACCCCGTGATGTTTTTCTCACTCCTACTAGTGAATGTAATGTAACACACACCCATACAATGCGCACCACCGCGTGATGTTTTTCTCACTCCTACTAGTGAATGTAATGTAACACACACCCATACAATGCGCACCACCCCGTGATGTTTTTCTCACTCCTACTAGTGAATGTAATGTAACACACACCCCTACAATGCGCACCACCCTGTGATGTTTTTCTCACTCCTACTAGTGAATCTAATGTAACACACACCCATACAATGCGCACCACCACGAGATGTTTTTCTCACTCCTACTAGTGAATGTAATGTAACACACACCCATACAATGCGCACCACCCCGTGATGTTTTTCTCACTCCTACTAGTGAATGTAATGTAACACACACCCATACAATGCGCACCACCCCGTGATGTTTTTCTCACTGCTACTAGTGAATGTAATGTAACACACACCCATACAATGCGCACCACCCCGTGATGTTTTTCTCACTCCTACTAGTGAATGTAATGTAACACACACCCATACAATGCGCACCACCCCGTGATGTTTTTCTCACTGCTACTAGTGAATGTAATGTAACACACACCCATACAATGCGCACCACCCCGTGATGTTTTTCTCACTCTTACTAGTGAATGTAATGTAACACACACCCATACAATGCGCACCACCCCGTGATGTTTTTCTCACTCCTACTAGTGAATGTAATGTAACACACACCCATACAATGCGCACCACCCCGTGATGTTTTTCTCACTCCTACTAGTGAATGTAATGTAACACACACCAATACAATGCGCACCACCCCGTGATGTTTTTCTCACTCCTACTAGTGAATCTAATGTAACACACACCCATACAATGCGCACCACCCCGCGATGTTTTTCAGAAACCTTTCCTACATTGCCACTGCATGTTCCCTGACCTCCCCATGCTGACCACCCCGCGGTCCTTTTCTCCATCCTACATTGCCACTCACTGCCTATCCTAATTCAGACCCTCCGATTCACACCACCCCGTGATGTTTTTCTCACTCCTAGTAGTGAATCTACTGTAACACACACCCATACAATGCGCACCACCCCGTGATGTTTTTCTCACTCCTACTAGTGAATGTAATGTAACACACACCCATACAATGCGCACCACCCCGTGATGTTTTTCTCACTCCTACTAGTGAATGTAATGTAACACACACCCATACAATGCGCACCACCCCGTGATGTTTTTCTCACTCCTACTACTGAATGTAATGTAACACACACCCATACAATGCGCACCACCCCGTGATGTTTTTCTCACTCCTACTAGTGAATGTAATGTAACACACACCAATACAATGCGCACCACCCCGTGATGTTTTTCTCACTCCTACTAGTGAATCTAATGTAACACACACCCATACAATGCGCACCACCCCGTGATGTTTTTGTCACTCCTACTAGTGAATGTAATGTAACACACACCCATACAACGCGCACCACCCCGTGATGTTTTTCTCACTCCTACTAGTGAATGTAATGTAACACACACCCATACAATGCGCACCACCCCGTGATGTTTTTCTCACTGCTACTAGTGAATGTAATGTAACACACACCCATACAATGCGCACCACCCCGTGTTGTTTTTCTCACTGCTAGTAGTGAATGTAATGTAACAAACACCCATACAATGCGCACCACCCCGTGATGTTTTTCTCACTCCTACTAGTGAATGTAATGTAACACACACCCATACAATGCGCACCACCACGTGATGATTTTCTCACTGCTACTAGTGAATGTAATGTAACACACACCCATACAATGCGCACCACCCCGTGATGTTTTTCTCACTCCTACTAGTGAATGTAATGTAACACACACCCATACAATGCGCACCACCCCGTGATGTTTTTCTAACTCCTACTAGTGAATGTAATGTAACACACACCCATACAATTCGCACCACCCCGTGATGTTTTTCTCACTCCTACTGGTGAATGTAATGTAACACACACCCATACAATGCGCACCACCCCGTGATGGTTTTCTCACTCCTACTGGTGAATGTAATGTAACACACACCCATACAATGAGCACCACCCCATGATGTTTTTCTCACTCCTACTAGTGAATCTAATTAACACACACCCATACAATGCGCACCACCCCGTGATGTTTTTCTCACTCCTACTAGTGAATGTAATGTAACACACACCAATACAATGCGCACCACCCCGTGATGTTTTTCTCACTCCTACTAGTGAATCTAATGTAAAACACACCCATACAATGCGCACCACCCCGCGATGTTTTTCAGAAACCTATCCTACATTGCCACTGCATGTTCCCTGACCTCCCCATGCTGACCACCCCGCGGTCCTTTTCTCCATCCTACATTTCCACTCACTGCCTATCCTAATTCAGACCCTCCGATTCACACCATCCCGTGATGTTTTTCTCACTCCTACTAGTGAATGTAATGTAACACACACCCATACAATGCGCACCACCCCGTGATGTTTTTCTCACTCCTATTAGTGAATGTAATGTAACACACACCCATACAATGCGCACCATCCCGTGATGTTTTTCTCACTGCTACTAGTGAATGTAATGTAACACACAACCATACAATGCGCACCACCCCGTGATGTTTTTCTCACTCCTACTAGTGAATCTAATGTAACACACACCCTTACAATGCGCACCACCCCGTGATGTTTTTCTCACTCCTACTAGTGAATGTAATGTAACACACACCCATACAATGCGCACCACCACGTGATGTTTTTCTCACTGCTACTAGTGAATGTAATGTAACACACACACATACAATGCGCACCACCCCGTGATGTTTTTCTCACTGCTACTAGTGAATGTAATGTAACACACACCCATACAATGCGCACCACACCGTGATGTTTTTCTCACTGCTACTAGTGAATGTAATGTAACACACACCCATACAATGTGCACCACCCCGTGATGTTTTTCTCACTCCTTCTAGTGAATGTAATTTAACACACACCCATACAATGCGCACCACCCCGTGATGTTTTTCTCACTGCTACTAGTGAATGTAATGTAACACACACCCATACAATGCGCACCACCCCGTGATGTTTTTCTCACTCTTACTAGTGAATGTAATGTAACACACACCCATACAATGCGCACCACCCCGTGATGTTTTTCTCACTGCTACTAGTGAATGTAATGTAACACACACCCATACAATGCGCACCACCCCGTGATGTTTTTCTCACTCCTACTAGTGAATGTAATGTAACACACACCCAAACAATGCGCACCACCCCGTGATGTTTTTCTCACTGCTACTAGTGAATGTAATGTAACACACACCCATACAATGCGCACCACCCCGTGATGTTTTTCTCACTCTTACTAGTTAATGTAATGTAACACACACCCATACAATGCGCACCACCCCGTGATGTTTTTCTCACTCCTACTAGTGAATGTAATGTAACACACACCCATACAATGCGCACCACCGCGTGATGTTTTTCTCACTCCTACTAGTGAATGTAATGTAACACACACCCATACAATGCGCACCACCCCGTGATGTTTTTCTCACTCCTACTAGTGAATGTAATGTAACACACACCCCTACAATGCGCACCACCCTGTGATGTTTTTCTCACTCCTACTAGTGAATCTAATGTAACACACACCCATACAATGCGCACTACCACGAGATGTTTTTCTCACTCCTACTAGTGAATGTAATGTAACACACACCCATACAATGCGCACCACCCCGTGATGTTTTTCTCACTCCTACTAGTGAATGTAATGTAACACACACCCATACAATGCGCACCACCCCGTGATGTTTTTCTCACTGCTACTAGTGAATGTAATGTAACACACACCCATACAATGCGCACCACCCCGTGATGTTTTTCTCACTCCTACTAGTGAATGTAATGTAACACACACCCATACAATGCGCACCACCCCGTGATGTTTTTCTCACTGCTACTAGTGAATGTAATGTAACACACACCCATACAATGCGCACCACCCCGCGATGTTTTTCAGAAACATTTCCTACATTGCCACTGCATGTTCCCTGACCTCCCCATGCTGACCACCCCGCGGTCCTTTTCTCCATCCTACATTGCCACTCACTGCCTATCCTAATTCAGACCCTCCGATTCACACCACCCCGTGATGTTTTTCTCACTCCTAGTAGTGAATCTACTGTAACACACACCCATACAATGCGCACCACCCCGTGATGTTTTTCTCACTCCTACTACTGAATGTAATGTAACACACACCCATACAATGCGCACCTCCCCGTGATGTTTTTCTCACTCCTACTAGTGAATGTAATGTAACACACACCCATACAATGCGCACCACCCCGTGATGTTTTTCTCACTCCTACTAGTGAATCTAATGTAACACACACCCATAAAATGCGCACCACCCCGAGATGTTTTTCTCACTCCTACTAGTGAATGTAATGTAACACACACCCATACAATGCGCACCACCCCGTGATGTTTTTCTCACTCCTACTTGTGAATGTAATGTAACACACACCCATACATTGCGCACCACCCCGTGATGTTTTTCTCACTGCTACTAGTGAATGTAATGTAACACACACCCATACAATGCGCACCACCCCGTGATGTTTTTCTCACTCCTACTAGTGAATGTAATGTAACACACACCCATACAATGCGCACCACCCCGTGATGTTTTTCTCACTCTTACTAGTGAATGTAATGTAACACACACCCATACAATGCGCACCACCCCGTGATGTTTTTCTCACTCCTACTAGTGAATGTAATGTAACACACACACATACAATGCGCACCACCCCGTGATGTTTTTCTCACTCCTACTAGTGAATGTAATGTAACACACACCAATACAATGCGCACCACCCCGTGATGTTTTTCTCACTCCTACTAGTGAATCTAATGTAACACACACCCATACGATGCGCACCACCCCGTGATGTTTTTCTCACTCCTACTAGTGAATGTAATGTAACACACACCCATACAATGCGCACCACCCCGTGATGTTTTTCTCACTCCTACTAGTGAATGTAATGTAACACACACCCATACAATGCGCACCACCCCGTGATGTTTTTCTCACTGCTACTATTGAATGTAATGTAACACACACCCATACAATGCGCACCACCCCGTGATGTTTTTCTCACTGCTAGTAGTGAATGTAATGTAACAAACACCCATACAATGCGCACCACCCCGTGATGTTTTTCTCACTCCTACTAGTGAATGTAATGTAACACACACCCATACAATGCGCACCACCACGTGATGATTTTCTCACTGCTACTAGTGAATGTAAAGTAACACACACACATACAATGCGCACCACCCCGTGATGTTTTTCTCACTCCTACTAGTGAATGTAATGTAACACACACCCATACAATGCGCACCACCCCGTGATGTTTTTCTCACTCCTACTAGTGAATGTAATGTAACACACACCCATACAATTTGCACCACCCCGTGATGTTTTTCTCACTCCTACTGGTGAATGTAATGTAACACACACCCATACAATGCGCACCACCCCGTGATGGTTTTCTCACTCCTACTGGTGAATGTAATGTAACACACACCCATACAATGAGCACCACCCCGTGATGTTTTTCTCACTCCTACTAGTGAATCTAATGTAACACACACCCATACAATGCGCACCACCCCGTGATGTTTTTCTCACTCCTACTAGTGAATGTAATGTAACACACACCAATACAATGCGCACCACCCCGTGATGTTTTTCTCACTCCTACTAGTGAATCTAATGTAACACACAACCATGCAATGCGCACCACCCCGCGATGTTTTCCAGAAACCTATCCTACATTGCCACTGCATGTTCCCTGACCTCCCCATGCTGACCACCCCGCGGTCCTTTTCTCCATCCTACATTTCCACTCACTGCCTATCCTAATTCAGACCCTCCGATTCACACCATCCCGTGATGTTTTTCTCACTCCTACTAGTGAATCTAATGTAACACACACCCATACAATGCGCACCACCCCGAGATGTTTTTCTCACTCCTACTAGTGAATGTAATGTAACACACACCCATACAATGCGCACCACCCCGTGATGTTTTTCTCACTCCTACTAGTGAATGTAATGTAACACACACCCATACATTGCGCACCACCCCGTGATGTTTTTCTCACTGCTACTAGTGAATGTAATGTAACACACACCCATACAATGCGCACCACCCCGTGATGTTTTTCTCACTCCTACTAGTGAATGTAATGTAACACACACCCATACAATGCGCACCACCCCGTGATGTTTTTCTCACTCTTACTAGTGAATGTAATGTAACACACACCAATACAATGCGCACCACCCCGTGATATTTTTCTCACTCCTACTAGTGAATGTAATGTAACACACACCAATACAATGCGCACCACCCCGTGATGTTTTTCTCACTCCTACTAGTGAATGTAATGTAACACACACCCATACAATGCGCACCACCCCGTGATGTTTTTCTCACTCCTACTAGTGAATGTAATGTAACACACACCCATACAATGCGCACCACCCCGTGATGTTTTTCTCACTCCTACTAGTGAATGTAATGTAACACACACCCATACAATGCGCACCACCCCGTGATGTTTTTCTCACTCC
Source organism: Cavia porcellus (assembly GCF_034190915.1). Classification (NCBI taxonomy): domain Eukaryota; kingdom Metazoa; phylum Chordata; class Mammalia; order Rodentia; family Caviidae; genus Cavia; species Cavia porcellus. The sequence goes on from NW_026947601.1 coordinate 264,188, forward strand.
TACTAGTGAATGTAATGTAACACACACCCATACAATGCGCACCACCCCGTGATGTTTTTCTCACTGCTACTAGTGAATGTAATGTAACACACACCCATACAATGCGCACCACCCCGTGATGTTTTTCTCACTGCTAGTAGTGAATGTAATGTAACACACACCCATACAATGCGCACCACCCCGTGATGTTTTTCTCACTCCTACTAGTCAATGTAATGTAACACACACCCATACAATGCGAACCACCACGTGATGATTTTCTCACTGCTACTAGTGAATGTAATGTAACACACACCCATACAATGCGCACCACCCCGTGATGTTTTTCTCACTCCTACTAGTGAATGTAATGTAACACACACCCATACAATGCGCACCACCCCGTGATGTTTTTCTCACTCCTACTGGTGAATGTAATGTAACACACACCCATACAATTCGCACCACCCCGTGATGTTTTTCTCACTCCTACTGGTGAATGTAATGTAACACACACCCATACAATGCGCACCACCCCGTGATGGTTTTCTCACTCCTACTGGTGAATGTAATGTAACACACACCCATACAATGAGCACCACCCCGTGATGTTTTTCTCACTCCTACTAGTGAATGTAATGTAACACACACCCATACAATGCGCACCACCCCGTGATGTTTTTCTCACTCCTACTAGTGAATGTAATGTAACACACACCAATACAATGCGCACCACCCTGTGATGTTTTTCTCACTCCTACTAGTGAATCTAATATAACACACACCCATACAATGCGCACCACCCCGAGATGTTTTTCTCACTCCTACTAGTGAATGTAATGTAACACACACCCATACAATGCGCACCACACCGTGATGTTTTTCTCACTCCTACTAGTGAATGTAATGTAACACACACCCATACAATGCGCACCACCCCGTGATGTTTTTCTCACTCCTACTAGTGAATGTAATGTAACACACACCAATACAATGCGCACCACCCCGTGATGTTTTTCTCACTCCTACTAGTGAATCTAATGTAACACACACCCATACAATGCGCACCACCCCGCGATGTTTTTCAGAAACCTATCCTACATTGCCACTGCATGTTCCCTGACCTCCCCATGCTGACCACCCCGCGGTCCTTTTCTCCATCCTACATTGCCACTCACTGCCTATCCTAATTCAGACCCTCCGATTCACACCACCCCGTGATGTTTTTCTCACTCCTAGTAGTGAATCTACTGTAACACACACCCATACAATGCGCACCACCACGTGATGTTTTTCTCACTCCTACTACTGAATGTAATGTAACACACACCCATAGAATGCGCACCTCCCCGTGATGTTTTTCTCACTCCTACTAGTGAATGTAATGTAACACACACCCATACAATGCGCACCACCCCGTGATGTTTTTCTCACTCCTACTAGTGAATCTAATGTAACACACACCCATACAATGCGCACCACCCCGAGATGTTTTTCTCACTCCTACTAGTGAATGTAATGTAACACACACCCATACAATGCGCACCACCCCGTGATGTTTTTCTCACTCCTACTAGTGAATGTAATGTAACACACACCCATACATTGCGCACCACCCCGTGATGTTTTTCTCACTGCTACTAGTGAATGTGATGTAACACACACCCATACAATGCGCACCACCCCGTGATGTTTTTCTCACTCCTACTAGTGAATGTAATGTAACACACACCCATACAATGCGCACCACCCCGTGATGTTTTTCTCACTCTTACTAGTGAATGTAATGTAACACACACCCATACAATGCGCACCACCCCGTGATATTTTTCTCACTCCTACTAGTGAATGTAATGTAACACACACCCATACAATGCGAACCACCCCGTGATGTTTTTCTCACTCCTACTAGTGAATGTAATGTAACACACACCAATACAATGCGCACCACCCCGTGATGTTTTTCTCACTCCTACTAGTGAATCTAATGTAACACACACCCATACAATGCGCACCACCCCGTGATGTTTTTCTCACTCCTACTAGTGAATGTAATGTAACACACACCCATACAATGCGCACCACCACGTGATGATTTTCTCACTGCTACTAGTGAATGTAATGTAACACACACCCATACAATGCGCACCACCCCGTGATGTTTTTCTCACTCCTACTAGTGAATGTAATGTAACACACACCCATACAATGCGCACCACCCCGTGATGTTTTTCTCACTCCTACTGGTGAATGTAATGTAACACACACCCATACAATTCGCACCACCCCGTGATGTTTTTCTCACTTCTACTGGTGAATGTAATGTAACACACACACATACAATCCGCACTACCCCGTGATGGTTTTCTCACTCCTACTGGTGAATGTAATGTAACACACACCCATACAATGAGCACCACCCCGTGATGTTTTTCTCACTCCTACTAGTGAATGTAATGTAACACACACCCATACAATGCGCACCACCCCGTGATGTTTTTCTCACTCCTACTAGTGAATGTAATGTAACACACACCAATACAATGCGCACCACCCTGTGATGTTTTTCTCACTCCTACTAGTGAATCTAATATAACACACACCCATACAATGCGCACCACCCCGAGATGTTTTTCTCACTCCTACTAGTGAATGTAATGTAACACACACCCATACAATGCGCACCACACCGTGATGTTTTTCTCACTCCTACTAGTGAATGTAATGTAACACACACCCATACAATGCGCACCACCCCGTGATGTTTTTCTCACTCCTACTAGTGAATGTAATGTAACACACACCAATACAATGCGCACCACCCCGTGATGTTTTTCTCACTCCTACTAGTGAATCTAATGTAACACACACCCATACAATGCGCACCACCCCGCGATGTTTTTCAGAAACCTATCCTACATTGCCACTGCATGTTCCCTGACCTCCCCATGCTGACCACCCCGCGGTCCTTTTCTCCATCCTACATTGCCACTCACTGCCTATCCTAATTCAGACCCTCCGATTCACACCACCCCGTGATGTTTTTCTCACTCCTAGTAGTGAATCTACTGTAACACACACCCATACAATGCGCACCACCACGTGATGTTTTTCTCACTCCTACTACTGAATGTAATGTAACACACACCCATAGAATGCGCACCTCCCCGTGATGTTTTTCTCACTCCTACTAGTGAATGTAATGTAACACACACCCATACAATGCGCACCACCCCGTGATGTTTTTCTCACTCCTACTAGTGAATCTAATGTAACACACACCCATACAATGCGCACCACCCCGAGATGTTTTTCTCACTCCTACTAGTGAATGTAATGTAACACACACCCATACAATGCGCACCACCCCGTGATGTTTTTCTCACTCCTACTAGTGAATGTAATGTAACACACACCCATACATTGCGCACCACCCCGTGATGTTTTTCTCACTGCTACTAGTGAATGTGATGTAACACACACCCATACAATGCGCACCACCCCGTGATGTTTTTCTCACTCCTACTAGTGAATGTAATGTAACACACACCCATACAATGCGCACCACCCCGTGATGTTTTTCTCACTCTTACTAGTGAATGTAATGTAACACACACCCATACAATGCGCACCACCCCGTGATATTTTTCTCACTCCTACTAGTGAATGTAATGTAACACACACCCATACAATGCGAACCACCCCGTGATGTTTTTCTCACTCCTACTAGTGAATGTAATGTAACACACACCAATACAATGCGCACCACCCCGTGATGTTTTTCTCACTCCTACTAGTGAATCTAATGTAACACACACCCATACAATGCGCACCACCCCGTGATGTTTTTCTCACTCCTACTAGTGAATGTAATGTAACACACACCCATACAATGCGCACCACCACGTGATGATTTTCTCACTGCTACTAGTGAATGTAATGTAACACACACCCATACAATGCGCACCACCCCGTGATGTTTTTCTCACTCCTACTAGTGAATGTAATGTAACACACACCCATACAATGCGCACCACCCCGTGATGTTTTTCTCACTCCTACTGGTGAATGTAATGTAACACACACCCATACAATTCGCACCACCCCGTGATGTTTTTCTCACTTCTACTGGTGAATGTAATGTAACACACACACATACAATGCGCACTACCCCGTGATGGTTTTCTCACTCCTACTGGTGAATGTAATGTAACACACACCCATACAATGAGCACCACCCCGTGATGTTTTTCTCACTCCTACTAGTGAATGTAATGTAACACACACCCATACAATGCGCACCACCCCGTGATGTTTTTCTCACTCCTACTAGTGAATGTAATGTAACACACACCAATACAATGCGCACCACCCTGTGATGTTTTTCTCACTCCTACTAGTGAATCTAATATAACACACACCCATACAATGCGCACCACCCCGAGATGTTTTTCTCACTCCTACTAGTGAATGTAATGTAACACACACCCATACAATGCGCACCACACCGTGATGTTTTTCTCACTCCTACTAGTGAATGTAATGTAACACACACCCATACAATGCGCACCACCCCGTGATGTTTTTCTCACTCCTACTAGTGAATGTAATGTAACACACACGAATACAATGCGCACCACCCCGTGATGTTTTTCTCACTCCTACTAGTGAATCTAATGTAACACACACCCATACAATGCGCACCACCCCGCGATGTTTTTCAGAAACCTATCCTACATTGCCACTGCATGTTCCCTGACCTCCCCATGCTGACCACCCCGCGGTCCTTTTCTCCATCCTACATTGCCACTCACTGCCTATCCTAATTCAGACCCTCCGATTCACACCACCCCGTGATGTTTTTCTCACTCCTAGTAGTGAATCTACTGTAACACACACCCATACAATGCGCACCACCACGTGATGTTTTTCTCACTCCTACTACTGAATGTAATGTAACACACACCCATAAAATGCGAAAATCCCCGTGTGTTTTTCTCACTCCTACTAGTGAATGTAATGTAACACACACCCATACAATGCGCACCACCCCGTGATGTTTTTCTCACTCCTACTAGTGAATCTAATGTAACACACACCCATACAATGCGCACCACCCCGTGATGTTTTTCTCACTCCTACTAGTGAATGTAATGTAACACACACCCATACAATGCGCACCACCCCGTGATGTTTTTCTCACTGCTACTAGTGAATGTAATGTAACACACACCCATACAATGCGCACCACCCCGTGATGTTTTTCTCACTGCTAGTAGTGAATGTAATGTAACAAACACCCATACAATGCGCACCACCCCGTGATGTTTTTCTCACTCCTACTAGTGAATGTAATGTAACACACACCCATACAATGCGCACCACCACGTGATGATTTTCTCACTGGTACTAGTGAATGTAATGTAACACACACCCATACAATGCGCACCACCCCGTGATGTTTTTCTCACTCCTACTAGTGAATGTAATGTAACACACACCCATACAATGCGCACCACCCCGTGATGTTTTTCTCACTCCTACTAGTGAATGTAATGTAACACACACCCATACAATTCGCACCACCCCGTGATGTTTTTCTCACTCCTACTGGTGAATGTAATGTAACACACACCCATACAATGCGCACCACCCCGTGATGGTTTTCTCACTCCTACTGGTGAATGTAATGTAACACACACCCATACAATGAGCACCACCCCGTGATGTTTTTCTCACTCCTACTAGTGAATCTAATGTAACACACACCCATACAATGCGCACCACCCCGTGATGTTTTTCTCACTCCTACTAGTGAATCTAATGTAACACACACCCATACAATGCGCACCACCCCGTGATGTTTTTCAGAAACCTATCCTACATTGCCACTGCATGTTCCCTGACCTCCCCATGCTGACCACCCCGCGGTCCTTTTCTCCATCCTACATTTCCACTCACTGCCTATCCTAATTCAGACCCTCCGATTCACACCATCCCGTGATGTTTTTCTCACTCCTACTAGTGAATGTAATGTAACACACACCCATAAAATGCGCACCACCCCGTGATGTTTTTGTCACTCCTACTAGTGAATGTAATGTAACACACACCCATACAATGCGCACCATCCCGTGATGTTTTTCTCACTCCTACTAGTGAATGTAATGTAACACACATCCATACAATGCGCACCACCCCATGATGTTTTTATCACTCCTACTAGTGAATCTAATGTAACACATACCCATACAATGCGCACCATCCCGTGATATTTTTCTCACTCCTACTAGTGAATGTAATGTAACACACACCCATACAATGTGCACCTCCCCGTGATGTTTTTCTCACTCCTACTAGTGAATCTAATGTAACACACACCCATACAATGCGCACCACACCGTGATGTTTTTCTCACTCCTACTAGTGAATGTAATGTAACACACACCCATACAATGCGCACCACCCCGTGATGTTTTTCTCACTCCTACTAGTGAATGTAATGTAACACAAACCCATACAATGCGCACCACCCCGTGATGTTTTTCTCACTGCTAGTAGTGAATGTAATGTAACAAACACCCATACAATGCGCACCACCCCGTGATGTTTTTCTCACTTCTACTAGTGAATGTAATGTAACACACACCCATACAATGCGCACCACACCGTGATGTTTTTCTCACTCCTACTAGTGAATCTAATGTAACACACACCCTTACAATGCGCACCACCCCGTGATATTTTTCTCACTCCTACTAGTGAATGTAATGTAACACACACCCATACAATGCGCACCACCACGTGATGTTTTTCTCACTGCTACTAGTGAATGTAATGTAACACACACACATACAATGCGCACCACCCCGTGATGTTTTTCTCACTGCTACTAGTGAATGTAATGTAACACACACCCATACAATGCGCACCACCCCGTGATGTTTTTCTCACTGCTAGTAGTGAATGTAATGTAACACACACCCATACAATGCGCACCACCCCGTGATGTTTTTCTCACTCCTACTAGTCAATGTAATGTAACACACACCCATACAATGCGAACCACCACGTGATGATTTTCTCACTGCTACTAGTGAATGTAATGTAACACACACCCATACAATGCGCACCACCCCGTGATGTTTTTCTCACTCCTACTAGTGAATGTAATGTAACACACACCCATACAATGCGCACCACCCCGTGATGTTTTTCTCACTCCTACTGGTGAATGTAATGTAACACACACCCATACAATTCGCACCACCCCGTGATGTTTTTCTCACTCCTACTGGTGAATGTAATGTAACACACACCCATACAATGCGCACCACCCCGTGATGGTTTTCTCACTCCTACTGGTGAATGTAATGTAACACACACCCATACAATGAGCACCACCCCGTGATGTTTTTCTCACTCCTACTAGTGAATGTAATGTAACACACACCCATACAATGCGCACCACCCCGTGATGTTTTTCTCACTCCTACTAGTGAATGTAATGTAACACACACCAATACAATGCGCACCACCCTGTGATGTTTTTCTCACTCCTACTAGTGAATCTAATATAACACACACCCATACAATGCGCACCACCCCGAGATGTTTTTCTCACTCCTACTAGTGAATGTAATGTAACACACACCCATACAATGCGCACCACACCGTGATGTTTTTCTCACTCCTACTAGTGAATGTAATGTAACACACACCCATACAATGCGCACCACCCCGTGATGTTTTTCTCACTCCTACTAGTGAATGTAATGTAACACACACCAATACAATGCGCACCACCCCGTGATGTTTTTCTCACTCCTACTAGTGAATCTAATGTAACACACACCCATACAATGCGCACCACCCCGCGATGTTTTTCAGAAACCTATCCTACATTGCCACTGCATGTTCCCTGACCTCCCCATGCTGACCACCCCGCGGTCCTTTTCTCCATCCTACATTGCCACTCACTGCCTATCCTAATTCAGACCCTCCGATTCACACCACCCCGTGATGTTTTTCTCACTCCTAGTAGTGAATCTACTGTAACACACACCCATACAATGCGCACCACCACGTGATGTTTTTCTCACTCCTACTACTGAATGTAATGTAACACACACCCATAGAATGCGCACCTCCCCGTGATGTTTTTCTCACTCCTACTAGTGAATGTAATGTAACACACACCCATACAATGCGCACCACCCCGTGATGTTTTTCTCACTCCTACTAGTGAATCTAATGTAACACACACCCATACAATGCGCACCACCCCGAGATGTTTTTCTCACTCCTACTAGTGAATGTAATGTAACACACACCCATACAATGCGCACCACCCCGTGATGTTTTTCTCACTCCTACTAGTGAATGTAATGTAACACACACCCATACATTGCGCACCACCCCGTGATGTTTTTCTCACTGCTACTAGTGAATGTGATGTAACACACACCCATACAATGCGCACCACCCCGTGATGTTTTTCTCACTCCTACTAGTGAATGTAATGTAACACACACCCATACAATGCGCACCACCCCGTGATGTTTTTCTCACTCTTACTAGTGAATGTAATGTAACACACACCCATACAATGCGCACCACCCCGTGATATTTTTCTCACTCCTACTAGTGAATGTAATGTAACACACACCCATACAATGCGAACCACCCCGTGATGTTTTTCTCACTCCTACTAGTGAATGTAATGTAACACACACCAATACAATGCGCACCACCCCGTGATGTTTTTCTCACTCCTACTAGTGAATCTAATGTAACACACACCCATACAATGCGCACCACCCCGTGATGTTTTTCTCACTCCTACTAGTGAATGTAATGTAACACACACCCATACAATGCGCACCACCACGTGATGATTTTCTCACTGCTACTAGTGAATGTAATGTAACACACACCCATACAATGCGCACCACCCCGTGATGTTTTTCTCACTCCTACTAGTGAATGTAATGTAACACACACCCATACAATGCGCACCACCCCGTGATGTTTTTCTCACTCCTACTGGTGAATGTAATGTAACACACACCCATACAATTCGCACCACCCCGTGATGTTTTTCTCACTTCTACTGGTGAATGTAATGTAACACACACACATACAATGCGCACTACCCCGTGATGGTTTTCTCACTCCTACTGGTGAATGTAATGTAACACACACCCATACAATTCGCACCACCCCGTGATGTTTTTCTCACTCCTACTAGTGAATGTAATGTAACACACACCCATACAATGCGCACCACCCCATGATGTTTTTCTCACTCCTACTAGTGAATGTAATGTAACACACACCAATACAATGCGCACCACCCTGTGATGTTTTTCTCACTCCTACTAGTGAATCTAATATAACACACACCCATACAATGCGCACCACCCCGAGATGTTTTTCTCACTCCTACTAGTGAATGTAATGTAACACACACCCATACAATGCGCACCACACCGTGATGTTTTTCTCACTCCTACTAGTGAATGTAATGTAACACACACCCATACAATGCGCACCACCCCGTGATGTTTTTCTCACTCCTACTAGTGAATGTAATGTAACACACACCAATACAATGCGCACCACCCCGTGATGTTTTTCTCACTCCTACTAGTGAATCTAATGTAACACACACCCATACAATGCGCACCACCCCGCGATGTTTTTCAGAAACCTATCCTACATTGAGACTGCATGTTCCCTGACCTCCCCATGCTGACCACCCCGCGGTCCTTTTCTCCATCCTACATTGCCACTCACTGCCTATCCTAATTCAGACCCTCCGATTCACACCACCCCGTGATGTTTTTCTCACTCCTAGTAGTGAATCTACTGTAACACACACCCATACAATGCGCACCACCACGTGATGTTTTTCTCACTCCTACTACTGAATGTAATGTAACACACACCCATAAAATGCGAAAATCCCCGTGTGTTTTTCTCACTCCTACTAGTGAATGTAATGTAACACACACCCATACAATGCGCACCACCCCGTGATGTTTTTCTCACTCCTACTAGTGAATCTAATGTAACACACACCCATACAATGCGCACCACCCCGTGATGTTTTTCTCACTCCTACTAGTGAATGTAATGTAACACACACCCATACAATGCGCACCACCCCGTGATGTTTTTCTCACTGCTACTAGTGAATGTAATGTAACACACACCCATACAATGCGCACCACCCCGTGATGTTTTTCTCACTGCTAGTAGTGAATGTAATGTAACAAACACCCATACAATGCGCACCACCCCGTGATGTTTTTCTCACTCCTACTAGTGAATGTAATGTAACACACACCCATACAATGCGCACCACCACGTGATGATTTTCTCACTGGTACTAGTGAATGTAATGTAACACACACCCATACAATGCGCACCACCCCGTGATGTTTTTCTCACTCCTACTAGTGAATGTAATGTAACACACACCCATACAATGCGCACCACCCCGTGATGTTTTTCTCACTCCTACTAGTGAATGTAATGTAACACACACCCATACAATGCGCACCACACCGTGATGTTTTTCTCACTCCTACTAGTGAATGTAATGTAACACACACCCATACAATGCGCACAACCACGTGATGATTTTCTCACTGCTACTAGTGAATGTAATGTAACACACACCGATACAATGCGCACCACCCCGTGATGTTTTTCTCACTCCAACTTGTGAATGTAATGTAACACACACCCATACAATGCGCACCACCCCGTGATGTTTTTCTCACTCCTACTAGTGAATGTAATGTAACACACACCCATACATTGCGCACCACCCCGTGATGTTTTTCTCACTGCTACTAGTGAATGTAATGTAACACACACCCATACAATGCGCACAACCACGTGATGATTTTCTCACTGCTACTAGTGAATGTAATGTAACACACACCGATACAATGCGCACCACCCCGAGATGTTTTTCTCACTCCTACTAGTGAATGTAATGTAACACACACCCATACAATGCGCACCACCCCGTGATGTTTTTCTCACTCCTACTAGTGAATGTAATGTAACACACACCCATACATTGCGCACCACCCCGTGATGTTTTTCTCACTGCTACTAGTGAATGTAATGTAACACACACCCATACAATGCGCACCACCCCGTGATGTTTTTCTCACTCCTACTAGTGAATGTAATGTAACACACACCCATACAATGCGCACCACCCCGTGATGTTTTTCTCACTCTCACTAGTGAATGCAATGTAACACACACCCATACAATGCGCACCACCCCGTGATATTTTTCTCACTCCTACTAGTGAATGTAATGTAACACACACCCATACAATGCGCACCACCCCGTGATGTTTTTCTCACTCCTACTAGTGAATGTAATGTAACACACACCAATACAATGCGCACCACCCCGTGATGTTTTTCTCACTCCTACTAGTGAATCTAATGTAACACACACCCATACAATGCGCACCACCCCGTGATCTTTTTCTCACTCCTACTAGTGAATGTAATGTAACACACACCCATACAATGCGCACCACCCCGTGATGTTTTTCTCACTGCTAGTAGTGAATGTAATGTAACAAACACCCATACAATGCGCACCACCCCGTGATGTTTTTCTCACTCCTACTAGTGAATGTAATGTAACACACACCCATACAATGCGCACCACCCCGTGATGTTTTTCTCACTCCAACTTGTGAATGTAATGTAACACACACCCATACAATGCGCACCACCCCGTGATGTTTTTCTCACTCCTACTAGTGAATGTAATGTAACACACACCCATACAATGCGCACCACCCTGTGATGTTTTTCTCACTCCTACTAGTGAATCTAATATAACACACACCCATACAATGCGCACCACCCCGAGATGTTTTTCTCACTCCTACTAGTGAATGTAATGTAACACACACCCATACATTGCGCACCACCCCGTGATGTTTTTCTCACTGCTACTAGTGAATGTAATGTAACACACACCCATACAATGCGCACCACCCCGTGATGTTTTTCTCACTGCTACTAGAGAATGTAATGTAACACACACCCATACAATGCGCACCACCCCGTGATGTTTTTCTCACTCTTACTAGTGAATGTAATGTAACACACACCCATACAATGCGCACCACCCCGTGATGTTTTTCTCACTCCTACTAGTGAATGTAATGTAACACACACCCATACAATGCGCACCACACCGTGATGTTTTTCTCACTCCTACTAGTGAATGTAATGTAACACACACCAATACAATGCGCACCACCCCGTGATGTTTTTCTCACTCCTACTAGTGAATCTAATGTAACACACACCCATACAATGCGCACCACCCCGCGATGTTTTTCAGAAACCTATCCTACATTGCCACTGCATGTTCCCTGACCTCCCCATGCTGACCACCCCGCGGTCCTTTTCTCCATCCTACATTGCCACTCACTGCCTATCCTAATTCAGACCCTCCGATTCACACCACCCCGTGATGTTTTTCTCACTCCTAGTAGTGAATCTACTGTAACACACACCCATACAATGCGCACCACCCCGTGATGTTTTTCTCACTCCTACTACTGAATGTAATGTAACACACACCCATACAATGCGCACCTCCCCGTGATGTTTTTCTCACTCCTACTAGTGAATGTAATGTAACACACACCCATACAATGCGCACCACCCCGTGATGTTTTTCTCACTCCTACTAGTGAATCTAATGTAACACACACCCATACAATGCGCACCACCCCGAGATGTTTTTCTCACTCCTACTAGTGAATGTAATGTAACACACACCCATACAATGCGCACCACCCCGTGATGTTTTTCTCACTCCTACTAGTGAATGTAATGTAACACACACCCATACATTGCGCACCACCCCGTGATGTTTTTCTCACTGCTACTAGTGAATGTAATGTAACACACACCCATACAATGCGCACCACCCCGTGATGTTTTTCTCACTCCTACTAGTGAATGTAATGTAACACACACCCATACAATGCGCACCACCCCGTGATGTTTTTCTCACTCTCACTAGTGAATGTAATGTAACACACACCCATACAATGCGCACCACCCCGTGATATTTTTCTCACTCCTACTAGTGAATGTAATGTAACACACACCCATACAATGCGCACCACCCCGTGATGTTTTTCTCACTCCTACTAGTGAATGTAATGTAACACACACCAATACAATGCGCACCACCCCGTGATGTTTTTCTCACTCCTACTAGTGAATCTAATGTAACACACACCCATACAATGCGCACCACCCCGTGATCTTTTTCTCACTCCTACTAGTGAATGTAATGTAACACACACCCATACAATGCGCACCACCCCGTGATGTTTTTGTCACTCCTACTAGTGAATGTAATGTAACACACACCCATACAATGCGCACCACCCCGTGATGTTTTTCTCACTGCTACTAGTGAATGTAATGTAACACACACCCATACAATGCGCACCACCCCGTGATGTTTTTCTCACTGCTAGTAGTGAATGTAATGTAACAAACACCCATACAATGCGCACCACCCCGTGATGTTTTTCTCACTCCTACTAGTGAATGTAATGTAACACACACCCATACAATGCGCACAACCACGTGATGATTTTCTCACTGCTACTAGTGAATGTAATGTAACACACACCGATACAATGCGCACCACCCCGTGATGTTTTTCTCACTCCAACTTGTGAATGTAATGTAACACACACCCATACAATGCGCACCACCCCGTGATGTTTTTCTCACTCCTACTAGTGAATGTAATGTAACACACACCCATACAATTCGCACCACCCCGTGATGTTTTTCTCACTCCTACTGGTGAATGTAATGTAACACACACCCATACAATGCGCACCACCCCGTGATGGTTTTCTCACTCCTACTGGTGAATGTAATGTAACACACACCCATTCAATGAGCACCACCCCGTGATGTTTTCCTCACTCCTACTAGTGAATCTAATGTAACACACACCCATACAATACGCACCACCCCGTGATGTTTTTCTCACTCCTACTAGTGAATGTAATGTAACACACACCAATACAATGCGCACCACCCCGTGATGTTTTTCTCACTCCTACTAGTGAATCTAATGTAACACACACCCATACAATGCGCACCACCCCGTGATATTTTTCTCACTCCTACTAGTGAATGTAATGTAACACACACCCATACAATGTGCACCTCCCCGTGATGTTTTTCTCACTCCTACTAGTGAATGTAATGTAACACACACCCATACAATGCGCACCACCCCGTGATGTTTTTCTCACTCCTACTAGTGAATGTAATGTAACAAACACCCATACAATGCGCACCACCCCGTGATGTTTTTCTCACTCCTACTAGTGAATGTAACACACACCCATACAATGCGCACCACCCCGTGATATTTTTCTCACTCCTACTAGTGAATGTAATGTAACACACACCCATACAATGCGCACCACCCCGTGATGTTTTTCTCACTCCTACTAGTGAATGTAATGTAACACACACCCATACAATGCGCACCACCCCGTGATGTTTTACTCACTGCTACTAGTGAATGTAATGTAACACACACCCATACAATGCGCACCACCCCGTGATGTTTTTCTCACTCTTACTAGTGAATGTAATGTAACACACACCCATACAATGCGCACCACCCCGTGATGTTTTTCTCACTCCTACTAGTGAATGTAATGTAACACACACCCATACAATGCGCACCACCCCGTGATGTTTTTCTCACTCCTACTAGTGAATGTAATGTAACACACACCCATACAATGCGCACCACCCTGTGATGTTTTTCTCACTCCTACTAGTGAATCTAATATAACACACACCCATACAATGCGCACCACCCCGAGATGTTTTTCTCACTCCTACTAGTGAATGTAATGTAACACACACCCATACAATGCGCACCACCCCGTGATGTTTTTCTCACTGCTACTAGTGAATGTAATGTAACACACACCCATACAATGCGCACCACCCCGTGATGTTTTTCTCACTGCTACTAGAGAATGTAATGTAACACACACCCATACAATGCGCACCACCCCGTGATGTTTTTCTCACTCTTACTAGTGAATGTAATGTAACACACACCCATACAATGCGCACCACCCCGTGATGTTTTTCTCACTCCTACTAGTGAATGTAATGTAACACACACCCATACAATGCGCACCACACCGTGATGTTTTTCTCACTCCTACTAGTGAATGTAATGTAACACACACCAATACAATGCGCACCACCCCGTGATGTTTTTCTCACTCCTACTAGTGAATCTAATGTAACACACACCCATACAATGCGCACCACCCCGCGATGTTTTTCAGAAACCTATCCTACATTGCCACTGCATGTTCCCTGACCTCCCCATGCTGACCACCCCGCGGTCCTTTTCTCCATCCTACATTGCCACTCACTGCCTATCCTAATTCAGACCCTCCGATTCACACCACCCCGTGATGTTTTTCTCACTCCTAGTAGTGAATCTACTGTAACACACACCCATACAATGCGCACCACCCCGTGATGTTTTTCTCACTCCTACTACTGAATGTAATGTAACACACACCCATACAATGCGCACCTCCCCGTGATGTTTTTCTCACTCCTACTAGTGAATGTAATGTAACACACACCCATACAATGCGCACCACCCCGTGATGTTTTTCTCACTCCTACTAGTGAATCTAATGTAACACACACCCATACAATGCGCACCACCCCGAGATGTTTTTCTCACTCCTACTAGTGAATGTAATGTAACACACACCCATACAATGCGCACCACCCCGTGATGTTTTTCTCACTCCTACTAGTGAATGTAATGTAACACACACCCATACATTGCGCACCACCCCGTGATGTTTTTCTCACTGCTACTAGTGAATGTAATGTAACACACACCCATACAATGCGCACCACCCCGTGATGTTTTTCTCACTCCTACTAGTGAATGTAATGTAACACACACCCATACAATGCGCACCACCCCGTGATGTTTTTCTCACTCTCACTAGTGAATGTAATGTAACACACACCCATACAATGCGCACCACCCCGTGATATTTTTCTCACTCCTACTAGTGAATCTAATGTAACACACACCCATACAATGCGCACCACCCCGTGATGTTTTTCTCACTCCTACTAGTGAATGTAATGTAACACACACCAATACAATGCGCACCACCCCGTGATGTTTTTCTCACTCCTACTAGTGAATCTAATGTAACACACACCCATACAATGCGCACCACCCCGTGATCATTTTCTCACTCCTACTAGTGAATGTAATGTAACACACACCCATACAATGCGCACCACCCCGTGATGTTTTTGTCACTCCTACTAGTGAATGTAATGTAACACACACCCATACAATGCGCACCACCCCGTGATGTTTTTCTCACTGCTACTAGTGAATGTAATGTAACACACACCCATACAATGCGCACCACCCCGTGATGTTTTTCTCACTGCTAGTAGTGAATGTAATGTAACAAACACCCATACAATGCGCACCACCCCGTGATGTTTTTCTCACTCCTACTAGTGAATGTAATGTAACACACACCCATACAATGCGCACAACCACGTGATGATTTTCTCACTGCTACTAGTGAATGTAATGTAACACACACCGATACAATGCGCACCACCCCGTGATGTTTTTCTCACTCCAACTTGTGAATGTAATGTAACACACACCCATACAATGCGCACCACCCCGTGATGTTTTTCTCACTCCTACTAGTGAATGTAATGTAACACACACCCATACATTGCGCACCACCCCGTGATGTTTTTCTCACTGCTACTAGTGAATGTAATGTAACACACACCCATACAATGCGCACAACCACGTGATGATTTTCTCACTGCTACTAGTGAATGTAATGTAACACACACCGATACAATGCGCACCACCCCGAGATGTTTTTCTCACTCCTACTAGTGAATGTAATGTAACACACACCCATACAATGCGCACCACCCCGTGATGTTTTTCTCACTCCTACTAGTGAATGTAATGTAACACACACCCATACATTGCGCACCACCCCGTGATGTTTTTCTCACTGCTACTAGTGAATGTAATGTAACACACACCCATACAATGCGCACCACCCCGTGATGTTTTTCTCACTCCTACTAGTGAATGTAATGTAACACACACCCATACAATGCGCACCACCCCGTGATGTTTTTCTCACTCTCACTAGTGAATGCAATGTAACACACACCCATACAATGCGCACCACCCCGTGATATTTTTCTCACTCCTACTAGTGAATGTAATGTAACACACACCCATACAATGCGCACCACCCCGTGATGTTTTTCTCACTCCTACTAGTGAATGTAATGTAACACACACCAATACAATGCGCACCACCCCGTGATGTTTTTCTCACTCCTACTAGTGAATCTAATGTAACACACACCCATACAATGCGCACCACCCCGTGATCTTTTTCTCACTCCTACTAGTGAATGTAATGTAACACACACCCATACAATGCGCACCACCCCGTGATGTTTTTCTCACTGCTAGTAGTGAATGTAATGTAACAAACACCCATACAATGCGCACCACCCCGTGATGTTTTTCTCACTCCTACTAGTGAATGTAATGTAACACACACCCATACAATGCGCACCACCCCGTGATGTTTTTCTCACTCCAACTTGTGAATGTAATGTAACACACACCCATACAATGCGCACCACCCCGTGATGTTTTTCTCACTCCTACTAGTGAATGTAATGTAACACACACCCATACAATTCGCACCACCCCGTGATGTTTTTCTCACTCCTACTGGTGAATGTAATGTAACACACACCCATACAATGCGCACCACCCCGTGATGGTTTTCTCACTCCTACTGGTGAATGTAATGTAACACACACCCATTCAATGAGCACCACCCCGTGATGTTTTCCTCACTCCTACTAGTGAATCTAATGTAACACACACCCATACAATACGCACCACCCCGTGATGTTTTTCTCACTCCTACTAGTGAATGTAATGTAACACACACCAATACAATGCGCACCACCCCGTGATGTTTTTCTCACTCCTACTAGTGAATCTAATGTAACACACACCCATACAATGCGCACCACCCCGTGATATTTTTCTCACTCCTACTAGTGAATGTAATGTAACACACACCCATACAATGTGCACCTCCCCGTGATGTTTTTCTCACTCCTACTAGTGAATGTAATGTAACACACACCCATACAATGCGCACCACCCCGTGATGTTTTTCTCACTCCTACTAGTGAATGTAATGTAACAAACACCCATACAATGCGCACCACCCCGTGATGTTTTTCTCACTCCTACTAGTGAATGTAACACACACCCATACAATGCGCACCACCCCGTGATGTTTTTCTCACTCCTACTAGTGAATCTAATGTAACACACACCCTTACAATGCGCACCACCCCGTGATATTTTTCTCACTCCTACTAGTGAATGTAATGTAACACACACCCATACAATGCGCACCACCCCGTGATGTTTTTCTCACTCCTACTAGTGAATGTAATGTAACACACACCCATACAATGCGCACCACCCCGTGATGTTTTACTCACTGCTACTAGTGAATGTAATGTAACACACACCCATACAATGCGCACCACCCCGTGATGTTTTTCTCACTCTTACTAGTGAATGTAATGTAACACACACCCATACAATGCGCACCACCCCGTGATGTTTTTCTCACTGCTACTAGTGAATGTAATGTAACACACACCCATACAATGCGCACCACCCCATGATGTTTTTCTCACTCCTACTAGTGAATGTAATGTAACACACACCCATACAATGCGCAACACCCTGTGATGTTTTTCTCACTGCTACTAGTGAATGTAATGTAACACACACCCATACAATGCGCACCACCCCGTGATGTTTTTCTCACTGCTACTAGTGAATGTAATGTAACACACACCCATACAATGCGCACCACTCCGTGATGTTTTTCTCACTCCTACTAGTGTATGTAATGTAACACACACCCATACAATGCGCACCACCCCGTGATGTTTTTCTCACTCCTACTAGTGAATGTAATGTAACACACACCCATACAATGCGCACCACCCCGTGATGTTTTTCTCACTCCTACTAGTGAATGTAATGTAACACACACCCATACAATGCGCACCACCCCGTGATGTTTTTCTCACTGCTACTAGTGAATGTAATGTAACACACACCCATACAATGCGCACCACCCCGTGATGTTTTTCTCACTCCTACTAGTGAATGTAATGTAACACACACCAATACAATTCGCACCACCCCGTGATGTTTTTCTCACTCCTACTAGTGAATCTAATGTAACACACACCCATACAATGTGCACCACCCCGTGATGTTTTTCTCACTCCTACTAGTGAATGTAATGTAACACACACCCATACAATGCGCACCACCCCGTGATGTTTTTCTCACTCCTACTAGTGAATGTAATGTAACACACACCCATACAATGCGCACCACCCCGTGATGTTTTTCTCACTGCTACTAGTGAATGTAATGTAACACACACCCATACAATGCGCACCACCCCGTGATGTTTTTCTCACTGCTAGTAGTGAATGTAATGTAACAAACACCCATACAATGCGCACCACCCCGTGATGTTTTTCTCACTCCTACTAGTGAATGTAATGTAACACACACCCATACAATGCGCACCACCACGTGATGATTTTCTCACTGCTACTAGTGAATGTAATGTAACACACTCCCATACAATGCGCACCACCCCGTGATGTTTTTCTCACTCCTACTAGTGAATGTAATGTAACACACACCCATACAATGCGCACCACCCCGTGATGTTTTTCTCACTCCTACTAGTGAATGTAATGTAACACACACCCATACAATTCGCACCACCCCGTGATGTTTTTCTCACTCCTACTGGTGAATGTAATGTAACACACACCCATACAATGCGCACCACCCCGTGATGGTTTTCTCACTCCTACTGGTGAATGTAATGTAACACACACCCATTCAATGAGCACCACCCCGTGATGTTTTTCTCACTCCTACTAATGAATCTAATGTAACACACACCCATACAATACGCACCACCCCGTGATGTTTTTCTCACTCCTACTAGTGAATGTAATGTAACACACACCAATACAATGCGCACCACCCCGTGATGTTTTTCTCACTCCTACTAGTGAATCTAATGTAACACACACCCATTCAATGCGCACCACCCCGTGATATTTTTCTCACTCCTACTAGTGAATGTAATGTAACACACACCCATACAATGTGCACCTCCCCGTGATGTTTTTCTCACTCCTACTAGTGAATGTAATGTAACACACACCCATACAATGCGCACCACACCGTGATGTTTTTCTCACTCCTACTAGTGAATGTAATGTAACACACACCCATACAATGCGCACCACCCCGTGATGTTTTTCTCACTCCTACTAGTGAATGTAATGTAACACAAACCCATACAATGCGCACCACCCCGTGATGTTTTTCTCACTGCTAGTAGTGAATGTAATGTAACAAACACCCATACAATGCGCACCACCCCGTGATGTTTTTCTCACTCCTACTAGTGAATGTAATGTAACACACACCCATACAATGCGCACCACCCCGTGATGTTTTTCTCACTCCTACTAGTGAATCTAATGTAACACACACCCTTACAATGCGCACCACCCCGTGATATTTTTCTCACTCCTACTAGTGAATGTAATGTAACACACACCCATACAATGCGCACCACCACGTGATGTTTCTCTCACTGCTACTAGTGAATGTAATGTAACACACACACATACAATGCGCACCACCCCGTGATGTTTTTCTCACTCCTACTAGTGAATGTAATGTAACACACACCCATACAATGCGCACTACCCCGTGATGTTTTTCTCACTGCTACTAGTGAATGTAATGTAACACACACCCATACAATGCGCACCACCCCGTGATGTTTTTCTCACTCCTACTAGTGAATGTAATGTAACACACACCCATACAATGCGCACCACCCCGTGATGTTTTACTCACTGCTACTAGTGAATGTAATGTAACACACACCCATACAATGCGCACCACCCCGTGATGTTTTTCTCACTCTTACTAGTGAATGTAATGTAACACACACCCATACAATGCGCACCACCCCGTGATGTTTTTCTCACTGCTACTAGTGAATGTACTGTAACACACACCCATACAATGCGCACCACCCCGTGATGTTTTTCTCACTCCTACTAGTGAATGTAATGTAACACACACCCATACAATGCGCACCACCCCGTGATGTTTTTCTCACTGCTACTAGTGAATGTAATGTAACACACACCCATACAATGCGCACCACCCCGTGATGTTTTTCTCACTGCTACTAGTGAATGTAATGTAACACACACCCATACAATGCGCACCACTGCGTGATGTTTTTCTCACTCCTACTAGTGTATGTAATGTAACACACACCCATACAATGCGCACCACCCCGTGATGTTTTTCTCACTCCTACTAGTGAATGTAATGTAACACACACCCATACAATGCGCACCACCCCGTGATGTTTTTCTCACTAATAGTAGTGAATGTAATGTAACACACACCCATACAATGCGCACCACCCCGTGATGTTTTTCTCACTCCTACTAGTGAATGTAATGTAACACACACCCATACAATGCGCACCACCCCGTGATGTTTTTCTCACTGCTACTAGTGAATGTAATGTAACACACACCAATACAATTCGCACCACCCCGTGATGTTTTTCTCACTCCTACTAGTGAATGTAATGTAACACAAACCCATACAATGCGCACCACCCCGTGATGTTTTTCTCACTCCTACTAGTGAATCTAATGTAACACACACCCATTCAATGCGCACCACCCCGTGATATTTTTCTCACTCCTACTAGTGAATCTAATGTAACACACACCCATTCAATGCGCACCACCCCGTGATATTTTTCTCACTCCTACTAGTGAATGTAATGTAACACACACCCATACAATGTGCACCTCCCCGTGATGTTTTTCTCACTCCTACTAGTGAATGTAATGTAACACACACCCATACAATGCGCACCACACCGTGATGTTTTTCTCACTCCTACTAGTGAATGTAATGTAACACACACCCATACAATGCGCACCACCCCGTGATGTTTTTCTCACTCCTACTAGTGAATGTAATGTAACACAAACCCATACAATGCGCACCACCCCGTGATGTTTTTCTCACTGCTAGTAGTGAATGTAATGTAACAAACACCCATACAATGCGCACCACCCCGTGATGTTTTTCTCACTCCTACTAGTGAATGTAATGTAACACACACCCATACAATGCGCACCACCCCGTGATGTTTTTCTCACTCCTACTAGTGAATCTAATGTAACACACACCCTTACAATGCGCACCACCCCGTGATATTTTTCTCACTCCTACTAGTGAATGTAATGTAACACACACCCATACAATGCGCACCACCACGTGATGTTTCTCTCACTGCTACTAGTGAATGTAATGTAACACACACACATACAATGCGCACCACCCCGTGATGTTTTTCTCACTCCTACTAGTGAATGTAATGTAACACACACCCATACAATGCGCACTACCCCGTGATGTTTTTCTCACTGCTACTAGTGAATGTAATGTAACACACACCCATACAATGCGCACCACCCCGTGATGTTTTTCTCACTCCTACTAGTGAATGTAATGTAACACACACCCATACAATGCGCACCACCCCGTGATGTTTTACTCACTGCTACTAGTGAATGTAATGTAACACACACCCATACAATGCGCACCACCCCGTGATGTTTTTCTCACTCTTACTAGTGAATGTAATGTAACACACACCCATACAATGCGCACCACCCCGTGATGTTTTTCTCACTGCTACTAGTGAATGTACTGTAACACACACCCATACAATGCGCACCACCCCGTGATGTTTTTCTCACTCCTACTAGTGAATGTAATGTAACACACACCCATACAATGCGCACCACCCCGTGATGTTTTTCTCACTGCTACTAGTGAATGTAATGTAACACACACCCATACAATGCGCACCACCCCGTGATGTTTTTCTCACTGCTACTAGTGAATGTAATGTAACACACACCCATACAATGCGCACCACTGCGTGATGTTTTTCTCACTCCTACTAGTGTATGTAATGTAACACACACCCATACAATGCGCACCACCCCGTGATGTTTTTCTCACTCCTACTAGTGAATGTAATGTAACACACACCCATACAATGCGCACCACCCCGTGATGTTTTTCTCACTAATAGTAGTGAATGTAATGTAACACACACCCATACAATGCGCACCACCCCGTGATGTTTTTCTCACTCCTACTAGTGAATGTAATGTAACACACACCCATACAATGCGCACCACCCCGTGATGTTTTTCTCACTGCTACTAGTGAATGTAATGTAACACACACCAATACAATTCGCACCACCCCGTGATGTTTTTCTCACTCCTACTAGTGAATGTAATGTAACACAAACCCATACAATGCGCACCACCCCGTGATGTTTTTCTCACTCCTACTAGTGAATGTAATGTAACACACACCCATACAATGCGCACCACCCCGTGATGTTTTTCTCACTCCTACTAGTGAATGTAATGTAACACACACCCATACAATTCGCACCACCCCGTGATGTTTTTCTCACTCCTACTGGTGAATGTAATGTAACACACACCCATACAATGCGCACCACCCCGTGATGGTTTTCTCACTCCTACTGGTGAATGTAATGTAACACACACCCTTTCAATGAGCACCACCCCGTGATGTTTTTCTCACTCCTACTAGTGAATCTAATGTAACACACACCCATACAATACGCACCACCCCGTGATGTTTTTCTCACTCCTACTAGTGAATGTAATGTAACACACACCAATACAATGCGCACCACCCCGTGATGTTTTTCTCACTCCTACTAGTGAATCTAATGTAACACACACCCATACAATGCGCACCACCCCGTGATATTTTTCTCACTCCTACTAGTGAATGTAATGTAACACACACCCATACAATGTGCACCTCCCCGTGATGTTTTTCTCACTCCTACTAGTGAATGTAATGTAACACACACTCATACAATGCGCACCACCCCGTGATGTTTTTCTCACTCCTACTAGTGAATGTAATGTAACACACACCAATACAATGCGCACCACCCCGTGATGTTTTTCTCACTCCTACTAGTGAATCTAATGTAACACACACCCATACAATGCGCACCACCCCGTGATCTTTTTCTCACTCCTACTAGTGAATGTAATGTAACACACACCCATACAATGCGCACCACCCCGTGATGTTTTTCTCACTGCTAGTAGTGAATGTAATGTAACAAACACCCATACAATGCGCACCACCCCGTGATGTTTTTCTCACTCCTACTAGTGAATGTAATGTAACACACACCCATACAATGCGCACCACCCCGTGATGTTTTTCTCACTCCAACTTGTGAATGTAATGTAACACACACCCATACAATGCGCACCACCCCGTGATGTTTTTCTCACTCCTACTAGTGAATGTAATGTAACACACACCCATACAATTCGCACCACCCCGTGATGTTTTTCTCACTCCTACTGGTGAATGTAATGTAACACACACCCATACAATGCGCACCACCCCGTGATGGTTTTCTCACTCCTACTGGTGAATGTAATGTAACACACACCCATTCAATGAGCACCACCCCGTGATGTTTTCCTCACTCCTACTAGTGAATCTAATGTAACACACACCCATACAATACGCACCACCCCGTGATGTTTTTCTCACTCCTACTAGTGAATGTAATGTAACACACACCAATACAATGCGCACCACCCCGTGATGTTTTTCTCACTCCTACTAGTGAATCTAATGTAACACACACCCATACAATGCGCACCACCCCGTGATATTTTTCTCACTCCTACTAGTGAATGTAATGTAACACACACCCATACAATGTGCACCTCCCCGTGATGTTTTTCTCACTCCTACTAGTGAATGTAATGTAACACACACCCATACAATGCGCACCACCCCGTGATGTTTTTCTCACTCCTACTAGTGAATGTAATGTAACAAACACCCATACAATGCGCACCACCCCGTGATGTTTTTCTCACTCCTACTAGTGAATGTAACACACACCCATACAATGCGCACCACCCCGTGATGTTTTTCTCACTCCTACTAGTGAATCTAATGTAACACACACCCTTACAATGCGCACCACCCCGTGATATTTTTCTCACTCCTACTAGTGAATGTAATGTAACACACACCCATACAATGCGCACCACCCCGTGATGTTTTTCTCACTCCTACTAGTGAATGTAATGTAACACACACCCATACAATGCGCACCACCCCGTGATGTTTTACTCACTGCTACTAGTGAATGTAATGTAACACACACCCATACAATGCGCACCACCCCGTGATGTTTTTCTCACTCTTACTAGTGAATGTAATGTAACACACACCCATACAATGCGCACCACCCCGTGATGTTTTTCTCACTGCTACTAGTGAATGTAATGTAACACACACCCATACAATGCGCACCACCCCATGATGTTTTTCTCACTCCTACTAGTGAATGTAATGTAACACACACCCATACAATGCGCAACACCCTGTGATGTTTTTCTCACTGCTACTAGTGAATGTAATGTAACACACACCCATACAATGCGCACCACCCCGTGATGTTTTTCTCACTGCTACTAGTGAATGTAATGTAACACACACCCATACAATGCGCACCACTCCGTGATGTTTTTCTCACTCCTACTAGTGTATGTAATGTAACACACACCCATACAATGCGCACCACCCCGTGATGTTTTTCTCACTCCTACTAGTGAATGTAATGTAACACACACCCATACAATGCGCACCACCCCGTGATGTTTTTCTCACTCCTACTAGTGAATGTAATGTAACACACACCCATACAATGCGCACCACCCCGTGATGTTTTTCTCACTGCTACTAGTGAATGTAATGTAACACACACCCATACAATGCGCACCACCCCGTGATGTTTTTCTCACTCCTACTAGTGAATGTAATGTAACACACACCAATACAATTCGCACCACCCCGTGATGTTTTTCTCACTCCTACTAGTGAATCTAATGTAACACACACCCATACAATGTGCACCACCCCGTGATGTTTTTCTCACTCCTACTAGTGAATGTAATGTAACACACACCCATACAATGCGCACCACCCCGTGATGTTTTTCTCACTCCTACTAGTGAATGTAATGTAACACACACCCATACAATGCGCACCACCCCGTGATGTTTTTCTCACTGCTACTAGTGAATGTAATGTAACACACACCCATACAATGCGCACCACCCCGTGATGTTTTTCTCACTGCTAGTAGTGAATGTAATGTAACAAACACCCATACAATGCGCACCACCCCGTGATGTTTTTCTCACTCCTACTAGTGAATGTAATGTAACACACACCCATACAATGCGCACCACCACGTGATGATTTTCTCACTGCTACTAGTGAATGTAATGTAACACACTCCCATACAATGCGCACCACCCCGTGATGTTTTTCTCACTCCTACTAGTGAATGTAATGTAACACACACCCATACAATGCGCACCACCCCGTGATGTTTTTCTCACTCCTACTAGTGAATGTAATGTAACACACACCCATACAATTCGCACCACCCCGTGATGTTTTTCTCACTCCTACTGGTGAATGTAATGTAACACACACCCATACAATGCGCACCACCCCGTGATGGTTTTCTCACTCCTACTGGTGAATGTAATGTAACACACACCCATTCAATGAGCACCACCCCGTGATGTTTTTCTCACTCCTACTAATGAATCTAATGTAACACACACCCATACAATACGCACCACCCCGTGATGTTTTTCTCACTCCTACTAGTGAATGTAATGTAACACACACCAATACAATGCGCACCACCCCGTGATGTTTTTCTCACTCCTACTAGTGAATCTAATGTAACACACACCCATTCAATGCGCACCACCCCGTGATATTTTTCTCACTCCTACTAGTGAATGTAATGTAACACACACCCATACAATGTGCACCTCCCCGTGATGTTTTTCTCACTCCTACTAGTGAATGTAATGTAACACACACCCATACAATGCGCACCACACCGTGATGTTTTTCTCACTCCTACTAGTGAATGTAATGTAACACACACCCATACAATGCGCACCACCCCGTGATGTTTTTCTCACTCCTACTAGTGAATGTAATGTAACACAAACCCATACAATGCGCACCACCCCGTGATGTTTTTCTCACTGCTAGTAGTGAATGTAATGTAACAAACACCCATACAATGCGCACCACCCCGTGATGTTTTTCTCACTCCTACTAGTGAATGTAATGTAACACACACCCATACAATGCGCACCACCCCGTGATGTTTTTCTCACTCCTACTAGTGAATCTAATGTAACACACACCCTTACAATGCGCACCACCCCGTGATATTTTTCTCACTCCTACTAGTGAATGTAATGTAACACACACCCATACAATGCGCACCACCACGTGATGTTTCTCTCACTGCTACTAGTGAATGTAATGTAACACACACACATACAATGCGCACCACCCCGTGATGTTTTTCTCACTCCTACTAGTGAATGTAATGTAACACACACCCATACAATGCGCACTACCCCGTGATGTTTTTCTCACTGCTACTAGTGAATGTAATGTAACACACACCCATACAATGCGCACCACCCCGTGATGTTTTTCTCACTCCTACTAGTGAATGTAATGTAACACACACCCATACAATGCGCACCACCCCGTGATGTTTTACTCACTGCTACTAGTGAATGTAATGTAACACACACCCATACAATGCGCACCACCCCGTGATGTTTTTCTCACTCTTACTAGTGAATGTAATGTAACACACACCCATACAATGCGCACCACCCCGTGATGTTTTTCTCACTGCTACTAGTGAATGTACTGTAACACACACCCATACAATGCGCACCACCCCGTGATGTTTTTCTCACTCCTACTAGTGAATGTAATGTAACACACACCCATACAATGCGCACCACCCCGTGATGTTTTTCTCACTGCTACTAGTGAATGTAATGTAACACACACCCATACAATGCGCACCACCCCGTGATGTTTTTCTCACTGCTACTAGTGAATGTAATGTAACACACACCCATACAATGCGCACCACTCCGTGATGTTTTTCTCACTCCTACTAGTGTATGTAATGTAACACACACCCATACAATGCGCACCACCCCGTGATGTTTTTCTCACTCCTACTAGTGAATGTAATGTAACACACACCCATACAATGCGCACCACCCCGTGATGTTTTTCTCACTAATAGTAGTGAATGTAATGTAACACACACCCATACAATGCGCACCACCCCGTGATGTTTTTCTCACTCCTACTAGTGAATGTAATGTAACACACACCCATACAATGCGCACCACCCCGTGATGTTTTTCTCACTGCTACTAGTGAATGTAATGTAACACACACCAATACAATTCGCACCACCCCGTGATGTTTTTCTCACTCCTACTAGTGAATGTAATGTAACACAAACCCATACAATGCGCACCACCCCGTGATGTTTTTCTCACTCCTACTAGTGAATGTAATGTAACACACACCCATACAATGCGCACCACCCCGTGATGTTTTTCTCACTCCTACTAGTGAATGTAATGTAACACACACCCATACAATTCGCACCACCCCGTGATGTTTTTCTCACTCCTACTGGTGAATGTAATGTAACACACACCCATACAATGCGCACCACCCCGTGATGGTTTTCTCACTCCTACTGGTGAATGTAATGTAACACACACCCTTTCAATGAGCACCACCCCGTGATGTTTTTCTCACTCCTACTAGTGAATCTAATGTAACACACACCCATACAATACGCACCACCCCGTGATGTTTTTCTCACTCCTACTAGTGAATGTAATGTAACACACACCAATACAATGCGCACCACCCCGTGATGTTTTTCTCACTCCTACTAGTGAATCTAATGTAACACACACCCATACAATGCGCACCACCCCGTGATATTTTTCTCACTCCTACTAGTGAATGTAATGTAACACACACCCATACAATGTGCACCTCCCCGTGATGTTTTTCTCACTCCTACTAGTGAATGTAATGTAACACACACTCATACAATGCGCACCACACCGTGATGTTTTTCTCACTCCTACTAGTGAATGTAATGTAACACACACCCATACAATGCGCACCACCCCGTGATGTTTTTCTCACTCCTACTAGTGAATGTAATGTAACACAAACCCATACAATGCGCACCACCCCGTGATGTTTTTCTCACTGCTAGTAGTGAATGTAATGTAACAAACACCCATACAATGCGCACCACCCCGTGATGTTTTTCTCACTCCTACTAGTGAATGTAATGTAACACACACCCATACAATGCGCACCACCCCGTGATGTTTTTCTCACTCCTACTAGTGAATCTAATGTAACACACACCCTTACAATGCGCACCACCCCGTGATATTTTTCTCACTGCTACTAGTGAATGTAATGTAACACACACCCATACAATGCGCACCACCCCGTGATGTTTTTCTCACTCCTACTAGTGAATGTAATGTAACACACACCCATACAATGCGCACCACCCCGTGATGTTTTTCTCACTGCTAGTAGTGAATGTAATGTAACAAACACCCATACAATGCGCACCACCCCGTGATGTTTTTCTCACTCCTACTAGTGAATGTAATGTAACACACACCCATACAATGCGCACCACCCCGTGATGTTTTTCTCACTCCTACTAGTGAATCTAATGTAACACACACCCATACAATGCGCACCACCCCGTGATGTTTTTCTCACTGCTACTAGTGAATGTAATGTAACACACACCGATACAATGCGCACCACCCCGTGATGTTTTTCTCACTCCAACTTGTGAATGTAATGTAACACACACCCATACAATGCGCACCACCCCGTGATGTTTTTCTCACTCCTACTAGTGAATGTAATGTAACACACACCCATACAATTCGCACCACCCCGTGATGTTTTTCTCACTCCTACTGGTGAATGTAATGTAACACACACCCATACAATGCGCACCACCCCGTGATGGTTTTCTCACTCCTACTGGTGAATGTAATGTAACACACACCCATTCAATGAGCACCACCCCGTGATGTTTTCCTCACTCCTACTAGTGAATCTAATGTAACACACACCCATACAATACGCACCACCCCGTGATGTTTTTCTCACTCCTACTAGTGAATGTAATGTAACACACACCAATACAATGCGCACCACCCCGTGATGTTTTTCTCACTCCTACTAGTGAATCTAATGTAACACACACCCATACAATGCGCACCACCCCGTGATATTTTTCTCACTCCTACTAGTGAATGTAATGTAACACACACCCATACAATGTGCACCTCCCCGTGATGTTTTTCTCACTCCTACTAGTGAATGTAATGTAACACACACCCATACAATGCGCACCACCCCGTGATGTTTTTCTCACTCCTACTAGTGAATGTAATGTAACAAACACCCATACAATGCGCACCACCCCGTGATGTTTTTCTCACTCCTACTAGTGAATGTAACACACACCCATACAATGCGCACCACCCCGTGATATTTTTCTCACTCCTACTAGTGAATGTAATGTAACACACACCCATACAATGCGCACCACCCCGTGATGTTTTTCTCACTCCTACTAATGAATGTAATGTAACACACACCCATACAATGCGCACCACCCCGTGATGTTTTACTCACTGCTACTAGTGAATGTAATGTAACACACACCCATACAATGCGCACCACCCCGTGATGTTTTTCTCACTCTTACTAGTGAATGTAATGTAACACACACCCATACAATGCGCACCACCCCGTGATGTTTTTCTCACTCCTACTAGTGAATGTAATGTAACACACACCCATACAATGCGCACCACCCCGTGATGTTTTTCTCACTCCTACTAGTGAATGTAATGTAACACACACCCATACAATGCGCACCACCCTGTGATGTTTTTCTCACTCCTACTAGTGAATCTAATATAACACACACCCATACAATGCGCACCACCCCGAGATGTTTTTCTCACTCCTACTAGTGAATGTAATGTAACACACACCCATACAATGCGCACCACCCCGTGATGTTTTTCTCACTGCTACTAGTGAATGTAATGTAACACACACCCATACAATGCGCACCACCCCGTGATGTTTTTCTCACTGCTACTAGAGAATGTAATGTAACACACACCCATACAATGCGCACCACCCCGTGATGTTTTTCTCACTCTTACTAGTGAATGTAATGTAACACACACCCATACAATGCGCACCACCCCGTGATGTTTTTCTCACTCCTACTAGTGAATGTAATGTAACACACACCCATACAATGCGCACCACACCGTGATATTTTTCTCACTCCTACTAGTGAATGTAATGTAACACACACCAATACAATGCGCACCACCCCGTGATGTTTTTCTCACTCCTACTAGTGAATCTAATGTAACACACACCCATACAATGCGCACCACCCCGCGATGTTTTTCAGAAACCTATCCTACATTGCCACTGCATGTTCCCTGACCTCCCCATGCTGACCACCCCGCGGTCCTTTTCTCCATCCTACATTGCCACTCACTGCCTATCCTAATTCAGACCCTCCGATTCACACCACCCCGTGATGTTTTTCTCACTCCTAGTAGTGAATCTACTGTAACACACACCCATACAATGCGCACCACCCCGTGATGTTTTTCTCACTCCTACTACTGAATGTAATGTAACACACACCCATACAATGCGCACCTCCCCGTGATGTTTTTCTCACTCCTACTAGTGAATGTAATGTAACACACACCCATACAATGCGCACCACCCCGTGATGTTTTTCTCACTCCTACTAGTGAATCTAATGTAACACACACCCATACAATGCGCACCACCCCGAGATGTTTTTCTCACTCCTACTAGTGAATGTAATGTAACACACACCCATACAATGCGCACCACCCCGTGATGTTTTTCTCACTCCTACTAGTGAATGTAATGTAACACACACCCATACATTGCGCACCACCCCGTGATGTTTTTCTCACTGCTACTAGTGAATGTAATGTAACACACACCCATACAATGCGCACCACCCCGTGATGTTTTTCTCACTCCTACTAGTGAATGTAATGTAACACACACCCATACAATGCGCACCACCCCGTGATGTTTTTCTCACTCTCACTAGTGAATGTAATGTAACACACACCCATACAATGCGCACCACCCCGTGATATTTTTCTCACTCCTACTAGTGAATCTAATGTAACACACACCCATACAATGCGCACCACCCCGTGATGTTTTTCTCACTCCTACTAGTGAATGTAATGTAACACACACCAATACAATGCGCACCACCCCGTGATGTTTTTCTCACTCCTACTAGTGAATCTAATGTAACACACACCCATACAATGCGCACCACCCCGTGATCTTTTTCTCACTCCTACTAGTGAATGTAATGTAACACACACCCATACAATGCGCACCACCCCGTGATGTTTTTGTCACTCCTACTAGTGAATGTAATGTAACACACACCCATACAATGCGCACCACCCCGTGATGTTTTTCTCACTGCTACTAGTGAATGTAATGTAACACACACCCATACAATGCGCACCACCCCGTGATGTTTTTCTCACTGCTAGTAGTGAATGTAATGTAACAAACACCCATACAATGCGCACCACCCCGTGATGTTTTTCTCACTCCTACTAGTGAATGTAATGTAACACACACCCATACAATGCGCACAACCACGTGATGATTTTCTCACTGCTACTAGTGAATGTAATGTAACACACACCGATACAATGCGCACCACCCCGTGATGTTTTTCTCACTCCAACTTGTGAATGTAATGTAACACACACCCATACAATGCGCACCACCCCGTGATGTTTTTCTCACTCCTACTAGTGAATGTAATGTAACACACACCCATACATTGCGCACCACCCCGTGATGTTTTTCTCACTGCTACTAGTGAATGTAATGTAACACACACCCATACAATGCGCACAACCACGTGATGATTTTCTCACTGCTACTAGTGAATGTAATGTAACACACACCGATACAATGCGCACCACCCCGAGATGTTTTTCTCACTCCTACTAGTGAATGTAATGTAACACACACCCATACAATGCGCACCACCCCGTGATGTTTTTCTCACTCCTACTAGTGAATGTAATGTAACACACACCCATACATTGCGCACCACCCCGTGATGTTTTTCTCACTGCTACTAGTGAATGTAATGTAACACACACCCATACAATGCGCACCACCCCGTGATGTTTTTCTCACTCCTACTAGTGAATGTAATGTAACACACACCCATACAATGCGCACCACCCCGTGATGTTTTTCTCACTCTCACTAGTGAATGCAATGTAACACACACCCATACAATGCGCACCACCCCGTGATATTTTTCTCACTCCTACTAGTGAATGTAATGTAACACACACCCATACAATGCGCACCACCCCGTGATGTTTTTCTCACTCCTACTAGTGAATGTAATGTAACACACACCAATACAATGCGCACCACCCCGTGATGTTTTTCTCACTCCTACTAGTGAATCTAATGTAACACACACCCATACAATGCGCACCACCCCGTGATCTTTTTCTCACTCCTACTAGTGAATGTAATGTAACACACACCCATACAATGCGCACCACCCCGTGATGTTTTTCTCACTGCTAGTAGTGAATGTAATGTAACAAACACCCATACAATGCGCACCACCCCGTGATGTTTTTCTCACTCCTACTAGTGAATGTAATGTAACACACACCCATACAATGCGCACCACCCCGTGATGTTTTTCTCACTCCAACTTGTGAATGTAATGTAACACACACCCATACAATGCGCACCACCCCGTGATGTTTTTCTCACTCCTACTAGTGAATGTAATGTAACACACACCCATACAATGCGCACCACCCTGTGATGTTTTTCTCACTCCTACTAGTGAATCTAATATAACACACACCCATACAATGCGCACCACCCCGAGATGTTTTTCTCACTCCTACTAGTGAATGTAATGTAACACACACCCATACATTGCGCACCACCCCGTGATGTTTTTCTCACTGCTACTAGTGAATGTAATGTAACACACACCCATACAATGCGCACCACCCCGTGATGTTTTTCTCACTGCTACTAGAGAATGTAATGTAACACACACCCATACAATGCGCACCACCCCGTGATGTTTTTCTCACTCTTACTAGTGAATGTAATGTAACACACACCCATACAATGCGCACCACCCCGTGATGTTTTTCTCACTCCTACTAGTGAATGTAATGTAACACACACCCATACAATGCGCACCACACCGTGATGTTTTTCTCACTCCTACTAGTGAATGTAATGTAACACACACCAATACAATGCGCACCACCCCGTGATGTTTTTCTCACTCCTACTAGTGAATCTAATGTAACACACACCCATACAATGCGCACCACCCCGCGATGTTTTTCAGAAACCTATCCTACATTGCCACTGCATGTTCCCTGACCTCCCCATGCTGACCACCCCGCGGTCCTTTTCTCCATCCTACATTGCCACTCACTGCCTATCCTAATTCAGACCCTCCGATTCACACCACCCCGTGATGTTTTTCTCACTCCTAGTAGTGAATCTACTGTAACACACACCCATACAATGCGCACCACCCCGTGATGTTTTTCTCACTCCTACTACTGAATGTAATGTAACACACACCCATACAATGCGCACCTCCCCGTGATGTTTTTCTCACTCCTACTAGTGAATGTAATGTAACACACACCCATACAATGCGCACCACCCCGTGATGTTTTTCTCACTCCTACTAGTGAATCTAATGTAACACACACCCATACAATGCGCACCACCCCGAGATGTTTTTCTCACTCCTACTAGTGAATGTAATGTAACACACACCCATACAATGCGCACCACCCCGTGATGTTTTTCTCACTCCTACTAGTGAATGTAATGTAACACACACCCATACATTGCGCACCACCCCGTGATGTTTTTCTCACTGCTACTAGTGAATGTAATGTAACACACACCCATACAATGCGCACCACCCCGTGATGTTTTTCTCACTCCTACTAGTGAATGTAATGTAACACACACCCATACAATGCGCACCACCCCGTGATGTTTTTCTCACTCTCACTAGTGAATGTAATGTAACACACACCCATACAATGCGCACCACCCCGTGATATTTTTCTCACTCCTACTAGTGAATGTAATGTAACACACACCCATACAATGCGCACCACCCCGTGATGTTTTTCTCACTCCTACTAGTGAATGTAATGTAACACACACCAATACAATGCGCACCACCCCGTGATGTTTTTCTCACTCCTACTAGTGAATCTAATGTAACACACACCCATACAATGCGCACCACCCCGTGATCTTTTTCTCACTCCTACTAGTGAATGTAATGTAACACACACCCATACAATGCGCACCACCCCGTGATGTTTTTGTCACTCCTACTAGTGAATGTAATGTAACACACACCCATACAATGCGCACCACCCCGTGATGTTTTTCTCACTGCTACTAGTGAATGTAATGTAACACACACCCATACAATGCGCACCACCCCGTGATGTTTTTCTCACTGCTAGTAGTGAATGTAATGTAACAAACACCCATACAATGCGCACCACCCCGTGATGTTTTTCTCACTCCTACTAGTGAATGTAATGTAACACACACCCATACAATGCGCACAACCACGTGATGATTTTCTCACTGCTACTAGTGAATGTAATGTAACACACACCGATACAATGCGCACCACCCCGTGATGTTTTTCTCACTCCAACTTGTGAATGTAATGTAACACACACCCATACAATGCGCACCACCCCGTGATGTTTTTCTCACTCCTACTAGTGAATGTAATGTAACACACACCCATACAATTCGCACCACCCCGTGATGTTTTTCTCACTCCTACTGGTGAATGTAATGTAACACACACCCATACAATGCGCACCACCCCGTGATGGTTTTCTCACTCCTACTGGTGAATGTAATGTAACACACACCCATTCAATGAGCACCACCCCGTGATGTTTTCCTCACTCCTACTAGTGAATCTAATGTAACACACACCCATACAATACGCACCACCCCGTGATGTTTTTCTCACTCCTACTAGTGAATGTAATGTAACACACACCAATACAATGCGCACCACCCCGTGATGTTTTTCTCACTCCTACTAGTGAATCTAATGTAACACACACCCATACAATGCGCACCACCCCGTGATATTTTTCTCACTCCTACTAGTGAATGTAATGTAACACACACCCATACAATGTGCACCTCCCCGTGATGTTTTTCTCACTCCTACTAGTGAATGTAATGTAACACACACCCATACAATGCGCACCACCCCGTGATGTTTTTCTCACTCCTACTAGTGAATGTAATGTAACAAACACCCATACAATGCGCACCACCCCGTGATGTTTTTCTCACTCCTACTAGTGAATGTAACACACACCCATACAATGCGCACCACCCCGTGATATTTTTCTCACTCCTACTAGTGAATGTAATGTAACACACACCCATACAATGCGCACCACCCCGTGATGTTTTTCTCACTCCTACTAGTGAATGTAATGTAACACACACCCATACAATGCGCACCACCCCGTGATGTTTTACTCACTGCTACTAGTGAATGTAATGTAACACACACCCATACAATGCGCACCACCCCGTGATGTTTTTCTCACTCTTACTAGTGAATGTAATGTAACACACACCCATACAATGCGCACCACCCCGTGATGTTTTTCTCACTCCTACTAGTGAATGTAATGTAACACACACCCATACAATGCGCACCACCCCGTGATGTTTTTCTCACTCCTACTAGTGAATGTAATGTAACACACACCCATACAATGCGCACCACCCTGTGATGTTTTTCTCACTCCTACTAGTGAATCTAATATAACACACACCCATACAATGCGCACCACCCCGAGATGTTTTTCTCACTCCTACTAGTGAATGTAATGTAACACACACCCATACAATGCGCACCACCCCGTGATGTTTTTCTCACTGCTACTAGTGAATGTAATGTAACACACACCCATACAATGCGCACCACCCCGTGATGTTTTTCTCACTGCTACTAGAGAATGTAATGTAACACACACCCATACAATGCGCACCACCCCGTGATGTTTTTCTCACTCTTACTAGTGAATGTAATGTAACACACACCCATACAATGCGCACCACCCCGTGATGTTTTTCTCACTCCTACTAGTGAATGTAATGTAACACACACCCATACAATGCGCACCACACCGTGATGTTTTTCTCACTCCTACTAGTGAATGTAATGTAACACACACCAATACAATGCGCACCACCCCGTGATGTTTTTCTCACTCCTACTAGTGAATCTAATGTAACACACACCCATACAATGCGCACCACCCCGCGATGTTTTTCAGAAACCTATCCTACATTGCCACTGCATGTTCCCTGACCTCCCCATGCTGACCACCCCGCGGTCCTTTTCTCCATCCTACATTGCCACTCACTGCCTATCCTAATTCAGACCCTCCGATTCACACCACCCCGTGATGTTTTTCTCACTCCTAGTAGTGAATCTACTGTAACACACACCCATACAATGCGCACCACCCCGTGATGTTTTTCTCACTCCTACTACTGAATGTAATGTAACACACACCCATACAATGCGCACCTCCCCGTGATGTTTTTCTCACTCCTACTAGTGAATGTAATGTAACACACACCCATACAATGCGCACCACCCCGTGATGTTTTTCTCACTCCTACTAGTGAATCTAATGTAACACACACCCATACAATGCGCACCACCCCGAGATGTTTTTCTCACTCCTACTAGTGAATGTAATGTAACACACACCCATACAATGCGCACCACCCCGTGATGTTTTTCTCACTCCTACTAGTGAATGTAATGTAACACACACCCATACATTGCGCACCACCCCGTGATGTTTTTCTCACTGCTACTAGTGAATGTAATGTAACACACACCCATACAATGCGCACCACCCCGTGATGTTTTTCTCACTCCTACTAGTGAATGTAATGTAACACACACCCATACAATGCGCACCACCCCGTGATGTTTTTCTCACTCTCACTAGTGAATGTAATGTAACACACACCCATACAATGCGCACCACCCCGTGATATTTTTCTCACTCCTACTAGTGAATCTAATGTAACACACACCCATACAATGCGCACCACCCCGTGATGTTTTTCTCACTCCTACTAGTGAATGTAATGTAACACACACCAATACAATGCGCACCACCCCGTGATGTTTTTCTCACTCCTACTAGTGAATCTAATGTAACACACACCCATACAATGCGCACCACCCCGTGATCATTTTCTCACTCCTACTAGTGAATGTAATGTAACACACACCCATACAATGCGCACCACCCCGTGATGTTTTTGTCACTCCTACTAGTGAATGTAATGTAACACACACCCATACAATGCGCACCACCCCGTGATGTTTTTCTCACTGCTACTAGTGAATGTAATGTAACACACACCCATACAATGCGCACCACCCCGTGATGTTTTTCTCACTGCTAGTAGTGAATGTAATGTAACAAACACCCATACAATGCGCACCACCCCGTGATGTTTTTCTCACTCCTACTAGTGAATGTAATGTAACACACACCCATACAATGCGCACAACCACGTGATGATTTTCTCACTGCTACTAGTGAATGTAATGTAACACACACCGATACAATGCGCACCACCCCGTGATGTTTTTCTCACTCCAACTTGTGAATGTAATGTAACACACACCCATACAATGCGCACCACCCCGTGATGTTTTTCTCACTCCTACTAGTGAATGTAATGTAACACACACCCATACATTGCGCACCACCCCGTGATGTTTTTCTCACTGCTACTAGTGAATGTAATGTAACACACACCCATACAATGCGCACAACCACGTGATGATTTTCTCACTGCTACTAGTGAATGTAATGTAACACACACCGATACAATGCGCACCACCCCGAGATGTTTTTCTCACTCCTACTAGTGAATGTAATGTAACACACACCCATACAATGCGCACCACCCCGTGATGTTTTTCTCACTCCTACTAGTGAATGTAATGTAACACACACCCATACATTGCGCACCACCCCGTGATGTTTTTCTCACTGCTACTAGTGAATGTAATGTAACACACACCCATACAATGCGCACCACCCCGTGATGTTTTTCTCACTCCTACTAGTGAATGTAATGTAACACACACCCATACAATGCGCACCACCCCGTGATGTTTTTCTCACTCTCACTAGTGAATGCAATGTAACACACACCCATACAATGCGCACCACCCCGTGATATTTTTCTCACTCCTACTAGTGAATGTAATGTAACACACACCCATACAATGCGCACCACCCCGTGATGTTTTTCTCACTCCTACTAGTGAATGTAATGTAACACACACCAATACAATGCGCACCACCCCGTGATGTTTTTCTCACTCCTACTAGTGAATCTAATGTAACACACACCCATACAATGCGCACCACCCCGTGATCTTTTTCTCACTCCTACTAGTGAATGTAATGTAACACACACCCATACAATGCGCACCACCCCGTGATGTTTTTCTCACTGCTAGTAGTGAATGTAATGTAACAAACACCCATACAATGCGCACCACCCCGTGATGTTTTTCTCACTCCTACTAGTGAATGTAATGTAACACACACCCATACAATGCGCACCACCCCGTGATGTTTTTCTCACTCCAACTTGTGAATGTAATGTAACACACACCCATACAATGCGCACCACCCCGTGATGTTTTTCTCACTCCTACTAGTGAATGTAATGTAACACACACCCATACAATTCGCACCACCCCGTGATGTTTTTCTCACTCCTACTGGTGAATGTAATGTAACACACACCCATACAATGCGCACCACCCCGTGATGGTTTTCTCACTCCTACTGGTGAATGTAATGTAACACACACCCATTCAATGAGCACCACCCCGTGATGTTTTCCTCACTCCTACTAGTGAATCTAATGTAACACACACCCATACAATACGCACCACCCCGTGATGTTTTTCTCACTCCTACTAGTGAATGTAATGTAACACACACCAATACAATGCGCACCACCCCGTGATGTTTTTCTCACTCCTACTAGTGAATCTAATGTAACACACACCCATACAATGCGCACCACCCCGTGATATTTTTCTCACTCCTAC
Organism: Cavia porcellus; assembly: GCF_034190915.1. Lineage (NCBI taxonomy): Eukaryota > Metazoa > Chordata > Mammalia > Rodentia > Caviidae > Cavia > Cavia porcellus. Next base: position 304,932 of record NW_026947601.1, read on the forward strand.
TAGTGAATGTAATGTAACACACACCCATACAATGTGCACCTCCCCGTGATGTTTTTCTCACTCCTACTAGTGAATGTAATGTAACACACACCCATACAATGCGCACCACCCCGTGATGTTTTTCTCACTCCTACTAGTGAATGTAATGTAACAAACACCCATACAATGCGCACCACCCCGTGATGTTTTTCTCACTCCTACTAGTGAATGTAACACACACCCATACAATGCGCACCACCCCGTGATGTTTTTCTCACTCCTACTAGTGAATCTAATGTAACACACACCCTTACAATGCGCACCACCCCGTGATATTTTTCTCACTCCTACTAGTGAATGTAATGTAACACACACCCATACAATGCGCACCACCCCGTGATGTTTTTCTCACTCCTACTAGTGAATGTAATGTAACACACACCCATACAATGCGCACCACCCCGTGATGTTTTACTCACTGCTACTAGTGAATGTAATGTAACACACACCCATACAATGCGCACCACCCCGTGATGTTTTTCTCACTCTTACTAGTGAATGTAATGTAACACACACCCATACAATGCGCACCACCCCGTGATGTTTTTCTCACTGCTACTAGTGAATGTAATGTAACACACACCCATACAATGCGCACCACCCCATGATGTTTTTCTCACTCCTACTAGTGAATGTAATGTAACACACACCCATACAATGCGCAACACCCTGTGATGTTTTTCTCACTGCTACTAGTGAATGTAATGTAACACACACCCATACAATGCGCACCACCCCGTGATGTTTTTCTCACTGCTACTAGTGAATGTAATGTAACACACACCCATACAATGCGCACCACTCCGTGATGTTTTTCTCACTCCTACTAGTGTATGTAATGTAACACACACCCATACAATGCGCACCACCCCGTGATGTTTTTCTCACTCCTACTAGTGAATGTAATGTAACACACACCCATACAATGCGCACCACCCCGTGATGTTTTTCTCACTCCTACTAGTGAATGTAATGTAACACACACCCATACAATGCGCACCACCCCGTGATGTTTTTCTCACTGCTACTAGTGAATGTAATGTAACACACACCCATACAATGCGCACCACCCCGTGATGTTTTTCTCACTCCTACTAGTGAATGTAATGTAACACACACCAATAGAATTCGCACCACCCCGTGATGTTTTTCTCACTCCTACTAGTGAATCTAATGTAACACACACCCATACAATGTGCACCACCCCGTGATGTTTTTCTCACTCCTACTAGTGAATGTAATGTAACACACACCCATACAATGCTCACCACCCCGTGATGTTTTTCTCACTCCTACTAGTGAATGTAATGTAACACACACCCATACAATGCGCACCACCCCGTGATGTTTTTCTCACTGCTACTAGTGAATGTAATGTAACACACACCCATACAATGCGCACCACCCCGTGATGTTTTTCTCACTGCTAGTAGTGAATGTAATGTAACAAACACCCATACAATGCGCACCACCCCGTGATGTTTTTCTCACTCCTACTAGTGAATGTAATGTAACACACACCCATACAATGCGCACCACCACGTGATGATTTTCTCACTGCTACTAGTGAATGTAATGTAACACACTCCCATACAATGCGCACCACCCCGTGATGTTTTTCTCACTCCTACTAGTGAATGTAATGTAACACACACCCATACAATGCGCACCACCCCGTGATGTTTTTCTCACTCCTACTAGTGAATGTAATGTAACACACACCCATACAATTCGCACCACCCCGTGATGTTTTTCTCACTCCTACTGGTGAATGTAATGTAACACACACCCATACAATGCGCACCACCCCGTGATGGTTTTCTCACTCCTACTGGTGAATGTAATGTAACACACACCCATTCAATGAGCACCACCCCGTGATGTTTTTCTCACTCCTACTAATGAATCTAATGTAACACACACCCATACAATACGCACCACCCCGTGATGTTTTTCTCACTCCTACTAGTGAATGTAATGTAACACACACCAATACAATGCGCACCACCCCGTGATGTTTTTCTCACTCCTACTAGTGAATCTAATGTAACACACACCCATTCAATGCGCACCACCCCGTGATATTTTTCTCACTCCTACTAGTGAATGTAATGTAACACACACCCATACAATGTGCACCTCCCCGTGATGTTTTTCTCACTCCTACTAGTGAATGTAATGTAACACACACCCATACAATGCGCACCACACCGTGATGTTTTTCTCACTCCTACTAGTGAATGTAATGTAACACACACCCATACAATGCGCACCACCCCGTGATGTTTTTCTCACTCCTACTAGTGAATGTAATGTAACACAAACCCATACAATGCGCACCACCCCGTGATGTTTTTCTCACTGCTAGTAGTGAATGTAATGTAACAAACACCCATACAATGCGCACCACCCCGTGATGTTTTTCTCACTCCTACTAGTGAATGTAATGTAACACACACCCATACAATGCGCACCACCCCGTGATGTTTTTCTCACTCCTACTAGTGAATCTAATGTAACACACACCCTTACAATGCGCACCACCCCGTGATATTTTTCTCACTCCTACTAGTGAATGTAATGTAACACACACCCATACAATGCGCACCACCACGTGATGTTTCTCTCACTGCTACTAGTGAATGTAATGTAACACACACACATACAATGCGCACCACCCCGTGATGTTTTTCTCACTCCTACTAGTGAATGTAATGTAACACACACCCATACAATGCGCACTACCCCGTGATGTTTTTCTCACTGCTACTAGTGAATGTAATGTAACACACACCCATACAATGCGCACCACCCCGTGATGTTTTTCTCACTCCTACTAGTGAATGTAATGTAACACACACCCATACAATGCGCACCACCCCGTGATGTTTTACTCACTGCTACTAGTGAATGTAATGTAACACACACCCATACAATGCGCACCACCCCGTGATGTTTTTCTCACTCTTACTAGTGAATGTAATGTAACACACACCCATACAATGCGCACCACCCCGTGATGTTTTTCTCACTGCTACTAGTGAATGTACTGTAACACACACCCATACAATGCGCACCACCCCGTGATGTTTTTCTCACTCCTACTAGTGAATGTAATGTAACACACACCCATACAATGCGCACCACCCCGTGATGTTTTTCTCACTGCTACTAGTGAATGTAATGTAACACACACCCATACAATGCGCACCACCCCGTGATGTTTTTCTCACTGCTACTAGTGAATGTAATGTAACACACACCCATACAATGCGCACCACTGCGTGATGTTTTTCTCACTCCTACTAGTGTATGTAATGTAACACACACCCATACAATGCGCACCACCCCGTGATGTTTTTCTCACTCCTACTAGTGAATGTAATGTAACACACACCCATACAATGCGCACCACCCCGTGATGTTTTTCTCACTAATAGTAGTGAATGTAATGTAACACACACCCATACAATGCGCACCACCCCGTGATGTTTTTCTCACTCCTACTAGTGAATGTAATGTAACACACACCCATACAATGCGCACCACCCCGTGATGTTTTTCTCACTGCTACTAGTGAATGTAATGTAACACACACCAATACAATTCGCACCACCCCGTGATGTTTTTCTCACTCCTACTAGTGAATGTAATGTAACACAAACCCATACAATGCGCACCACCCCGTGATGTTTTTCTCACTCCTACTAGTGAATGTAATGTAACACACACCCATACAATGCGCACCACCCCGTGATGTTTTTCTCACTCCTACTAGTGAATGTAATGTAACACACACCCATACAATTCGCACCACCCCGTGATGTTTTTCTCACTCCTACTGGTGAATGTAATGTAACACACACCCATACAATGCGCACCACCCCGTGATGGTTTTCTCACTCCTACTGGTGAATGTAATGTAACACACACCCTTTCAATGAGCACCACCCCGTGATGTTTTTCTCACTCCTACTAGTGAATCTAATGTAACACACACCCATACAATACGCACCACCCCGTGATGTTTTTCTCACTCCTACTAGTGAATGTAATGTAACACACACCAATACAATGCGCACCACCCCGTGATGTTTTTCTCACTCCTACTAGTGAATCTAATGTAACACACACCCATACAATGCGCACCACCCCGTGATATTTTTCTCACTCCTACTAGTGAATGTAATGTAACACACACCCATACAATGTGCACCTCCCCGTGATGTTTTTCTCACTCCTACTAGTGAATGTAATGTAACACACACTCATACAATGCGCACCACCCCGTGATGTTTTTCTCACTCCTACTAGTGAATGTAATGTAACACACACCAATACAATGCGCACCACCCCGTGATGTTTTTCTCACTCCTACTAGTGAATCTAATGTAACACACACCCATACAATGCGCACCACCCCGTGATCTTTTTCTCACTCCTACTAGTGAATGTAATGTAACACACACCCATACAATGCGCACCACCCCGTGATGTTTTTCTCACTGCTAGTAGTGAATGTAATGTAACAAACACCCATACAATGCGCACCACCCCGTGATGTTTTTCTCACTCCTACTAGTGAATGTAATGTAACACACACCCATACAATGCGCACCACCCCGTGATGTTTTTCTCACTCCAACTTGTGAATGTAATGTAACACACACCCATACAATGCGCACCACCCCGTGATGTTTTTCTCACTCCTACTAGTGAATGTAATGTAACACACACCCATACAATTCGCACCACCCCGTGATGTTTTTCTCACTCCTACTGGTGAATGTAATGTAACACACACCCATACAATGCGCACCACCCCGTGATGGTTTTCTCACTCCTACTGGTGAATGTAATGTAACACACACCCATTCAATGAGCACCACCCCGTGATGTTTTCCTCACTCCTACTAGTGAATCTAATGTAACACACACCCATACAATACGCACCACCCCGTGATGTTTTTCTCACTCCTACTAGTGAATGTAATGTAACACACACCAATACAATGCGCACCACCCCGTGATGTTTTTCTCACTCCTACTAGTGAATCTAATGTAACACACACCCATACAATGCGCACCACCCCGTGATATTTTTCTCACTCCTACTAGTGAATGTAATGTAACACACACCCATACAATGTGCACCTCCCCGTGATGTTTTTCTCACTCCTACTAGTGAATGTAATGTAACACACACCCATACAATGCGCACCACCCCGTGATGTTTTTCTCACTCCTACTAGTGAATGTAATGTAACAAACACCCATACAATGCGCACCACCCCGTGATGTTTTTCTCACTCCTACTAGTGAATGTAACACACACCCATACAATGCGCACCACCCCGTGATGTTTTTCTCACTCCTACTAGTGAATCTAATGTAACACACACCCTTACAATGCGCACCACCCCGTGATATTTTTCTCACTCCTACTAGTGAATGTAATGTAACACACACCCATACAATGCGCACCACCCCGTGATGTTTTTCTCACTCCTACTAGTGAATGTAATGTAACACACACCCATACAATGCGCACCACCCCGTGATGTTTTACTCACTGCTACTAGTGAATGTAATGTAACACACACCCATACAATGCGCACCACCCCGTGATGTTTTTCTCACTCTTACTAGTGAATGTAATGTAACACACACCCATACAATGCGCACCACCCCGTGATGTTTTTCTCACTGCTACTAGTGAATGTAATGTAACACACACCCATACAATGCGCACCACCCCATGATGTTTTTCTCACTCCTACTAGTGAATGTAATGTAACACACACCCATACAATGCGCAACACCCTGTGATGTTTTTCTCACTGCTACTAGTGAATGTAATGTAACACACACCCATACAATGCGCACCACCCCGTGATGTTTTTCTCACTGCTACTAGTGAATGTAATGTAACACACACCCATACAATGCGCACCACTCCGTGATGTTTTTCTCACTCCTACTAGTGTATGTAATGTAACACACACCCATACAATGCGCACCACCCCGTGATGTTTTTCTCACTCCTACTAGTGAATGTAATGTAACACACACCCATACAATGCGCACCACCCCGTGATGTTTTTCTCACTCCTACTAGTGAATGTAATGTAACACACACCCATACAATGCGCACCACCCCGTGATGTTTTTCTCACTGCTACTAGTGAATGTAATGTAACACACACCCATACAATGCGCACCACCCCGTGATGTTTTTCTCACTCCTACTAGTGAATGTAATGTAACACACACCAATACAATTCGCACCACCCCGTGATGTTTTTCTCACTCCTACTAGTGAATCTAATGTAACACACACCCATACAATGTGCACCACCCCGTGATGTTTTTCTCACTCCTACTAGTGAATGTAATGTAACACACACCCATACAATGCGCACCACCCCGTGATGTTTTTCTCACTCCTACTAGTGAATGTAATGTAACACACACCCATACAATGCGCACCACCCCGTGATGTTTTTCTCACTGCTACTAGTGAATGTAATGTAACACACACCCATACAATGCGCACCACCCCGTGATGTTTTTCTCACTGCTAGTAGTGAATGTAATGTAACAAACACCCATACAATGCGCACCACCCCGTGATGTTTTTCTCACTCCTACTAGTGAATGTAATGTAACACACACCCATACAATGCGCACCACCACGTGATGATTTTCTCACTGCTACTAGTGAATGTAATGTAACACACTCCCATACAATGCGCACCACCCCGTGATGTTTTTCTCACTCCTACTAGTGAATGTAATGTAACACACACCCATACAATGCGCACCACCCCGTGATGTTTTTCTCACTCCTACTAGTGAATGTAATGTAACACACACCCATACAATTCGCACCACCCCGTGATGTTTTTCTCACTCCTACTGGTGAATGTAATGTAACACACACCCATACAATGCGCACCACCCCGTGATGGTTTTCTCACTCCTACTGGTGAATGTAATGTAACACACACCCATTCAATGAGCACCACCCCGTGATGTTTTTCTCACTCCTACTAATGAATCTAATGTAACACACACCCATACAATACGCACCACCCCGTGATGTTTTTCTCACTCCTACTAGTGAATGTAATGTAACACACACCAATACAATGCGCACCACCCCGTGATGTTTTTCTCACTCCTACTAGTGAATCTAATGTAACACACACCCATTCAATGCGCACCACCCCGTGATATTTTTCTCACTCCTACTAGTGAATGTAATGTAACACACACCCATACAATGTGCACCTCCCCGTGATGTTTTTCTCACTCCTACTAGTGAATGTAATGTAACACACACCCATACAATGCGCACCACACCGTGATGTTTTTCTCACTCCTACTAGTGAATGTAATGTAACACACACCCATACAATGCGCACCACCCCGTGATGTTTTTCTCACTCCTACTAGTGAATGTAATGTAACACAAACCCATACAATGCGCACCACCCCGTGATGTTTTTCTCACTGCTAGTAGTGAATGTAATGTAACAAACACCCATACAATGCGCACCACCCCGTGATGTTTTTCTCACTCCTACTAGTGAATGTAATGTAACACACACCCATACAATGCGCACCACCCCGTGATGTTTTTCTCACTCCTACTAGTGAATCTAATGTAACACACACCCTTACAATGCGCACCACCCCGTGATATTTTTCTCACTCCTACTAGTGAATGTAATGTAACACACACCCATACAATGCGCACCACCACGTGATGTTTCTCTCACTGCTACTAGTGAATGTAATGTAACACACACACATACAATGCGCACCACCCCGTGATGTTTTTCTCACTCCTACTAGTGAATGTAATGTAACACACACCCATACAATGCGCACTACCCCGTGATGTTTTTCTCACTGCTACTAGTGAATGTAATGTAACACACACCCATACAATGCGCACCACCCCGTGATGTTTTTCTCACTCCTACTAGTGAATGTAATGTAACACACACCCATACAATGCGCACCACCCCGTGATGTTTTACTCACTGCTACTAGTGAATGTAATGTAACACACACCCATACAATGCGCACCACCCCGTGATGTTTTTCTCACTCTTACTAGTGAATGTAATGTAACACACACCCATACAATGCGCACCACCCCGTGATGTTTTTCTCACTGCTACTAGTGAATGTACTGTAACACACACCCATACAATGCGCACCACCCCGTGATGTTTTTCTCACTCCTACTAGTGAATGTAATGTATCACACACCCATACAATGCGCACCACCCCGTGATGTTTTTCTCACTGCTACTAGTGAATGTAATGTAACACACACCCATACAATGCGCACCACCCCGTGATGTTTTTCTCACTGCTACTAGTGAATGTAATGTAACACACACCCATACAATGCGCACCACTCCGTGATGTTTTTCTCACTCCTACTAGTGTATGTAATGTAACACACACCCATACAATGCGCACCACCCCGTGATGTTTTTCTCACTCCTACTAGTGAATGTAATGTAACACACACCCATACAATGCGCACCACCCCGTGATGTTTTTCTCACTAATAGTAGTGAATGTAATGTAACACACACCCATACAATGCGCACCACCCCGTGATGTTTTTCTCACTCCTACTAGTGAATGTAATGTAACACACACCCATACAATGCGCACCACCCCGTGATGTTTTTCTCACTGCTACTAGTGAATGTAATGTAACACACACCAATACAATTCGCACCACCCCGTGATGTTTTTCTCACTCCTACTAGTGAATGTAATGTAACACAAACCCATACAATGCGCACCACCCCGTGATGTTTTTCTCACTCCTACTAGTGAATGTAATGTAACACACACCCATACAATGCGCACCACCCCGTGATGTTTTTCTCACTCCTACTAGTGAATGTAATGTAACACACACCCATACAATTCGCACCACCCCGTGATGTTTTTCTCACTCCTACTGGTGAATGTAATGTAACACACACCCATACAATGCGCACCACCCCGTGATGGTTTTCTCACTCCTACTGGTGAATGTAATGTAACACACACCCTTTCAATGAGCACCACCCCGTGATGTTTTTCTCACTCCTACTAGTGAATCTAATGTAACACACACCCATACAATACGCACCACCCCGTGATGTTTTTCTCACTCCTACTAGTGAATGTAATGTAACACACACCAATACAATGCGCACCACCCCGTGATGTTTTTCTCACTCCTACTAGTGAATCTAATGTAACACACACCCATACAATGCGCACCACCCCGTGATATTTTTCTCACTCCTACTAGTGAATGTAATGTAACACACACCCATACAATGTGCACCTCCCCGTGATGTTTTTCTCACTCCTACTAGTGAATGTAATGTAACACACACTCATACAATGCGCACCACACCGTGATGTTTTTCTCACTCCTACTAGTGAATGTAATGTAACACACACCCATACAATGCGCACCACCCCGTGATGTTTTTCTCACTCCTACTAGTGAATGTAATGTAACACAAACCCATACAATGCGCACCACCCCGTGATGTTTTTCTCACTGCTAGTAGTGAATGTAATGTAACAAACACCCATACAATGCGCACCACCCCGTGATGTTTTTCTCACTCCTACTAGTGAATGTAATGTAACACACACCCATACAATGCGCACCACCCCGTGATGTTTTTCTCACTCCTACTAGTGAATCTAATGTAACACACACCCTTACAATGCGCACCACCCCGTGATATTTTTCTCACTGCTACTAGTGAATGTAATGTAACACACACCCATACAATGCGCACCACCCCGTGATGTTTTTCTCACTCCTACTAGTGAATGTAATGTAACACACACCCATACAATGCGCACCACCCCGTGATGTTTTTCTCACTGCTAGTAGTGAATGTAATGTAACAAACACCCATACAATGCGCACCACCCCGTGATGTTTTTCTCACTCCTACTAGTGAATGTAATGTAACACACACCCATACAATGCGCACCACCCCGTGATGTTTTTCTCACTCCTACTAGTGAATCTAATGGAACACACACCCTTACAATGCGCACCACCCCGTGATATTTTTCTCACTGCTACTAGTGAATGTAATGTAACACACACCCATACAATGCGCACCACCCCGTGATGTTTTTCTCACTCCTACTAGTGAATGTAATGTAACACACACCCATACAATGCGCACCACCCCGTGATGTTTTACTCACTGCTACTAGTGAATGTAATGTAACACACACCCATACAATGCGCACCACCCCGTGATGTTTTTCTCACTCTTACTAGTGAATGTAATGTAACACACACCCATACAATGCGCACCACCCCGTGATGTTTTTCTCACTGCTACTAGTGAATGTAATGTAACACACACCCATACAATGCGCACCACCCCGTGATGTTTTTCTCACTCCTACTAGTGAATGTAATGTAACACACACCCATACAATGCGCACCACCCCGTGATGTTTTTCTCACTGCTACTAGTGAATGTAATGTAACACACACCCATACAATGCGCACCACCCCGTGATGTTTTTCTCACTGCTACTAGTGAATGTAATGTAACACACACCCATACAATGCGCACCACTCCGTGATGTTTTTCTCACTCCTACTAGTGTATGTAATGTAACACACACCCATACAATGCGCACAACCCCGTGATGTTTTTCTCACTCCTACTAGTGAATGTAATGTAACACACACCCATACAATGCGCACCACCCCGTGATGTTTTTCTCACTCCTACTAGTGAATGTAATGTAACACACACCCATACAATGCGCACCACCCCGTGATGTTTTTCTCACTCCTACTAGTGAATGTAATGTAACACACACCCATACAATGCGCACCACCCCGTGATGTTTTTCTCACTGCTACTAGTGAATGTAATGTAACACACACCAATACAATTCGCACCACCCCGTGATGTTTTTCTCACTCCTACTAGTGAATCTAATGTAACACAAACCCATACAATGCGCACCACCCCGTGATGTTTTTCTCACTCCTACTAGTGAATGTAATGTAACACACACCCATACAATGCGCACCACCCCGTGATGTTTTTCTCACTCCTACTAGTGAATGTAATGTAACACACACCCATACAATTCGCACCACCCCGTGATGTTTTTCTCACTCCTACTGGTGAATGTAATGTAACACACACCCATACAATGCGCACCACCCCGTGATGGTTTTCTCACTCCTACTGGTGAATGTAATGTAACACACACCCATTCAATGAGCACCACCCCGTGATGTTTTTCTCACTCCTACTAGTGAATGTAATGTAACACACACCCATACAATACGCACCACCCCGTGATGTTTTTCTCACTCCTACTAGTGAATGTAATGTAACACACACCAATACAATGCGCACCACCCCGTGATGTTTTTCTCACTCCTACTAGAGAATCTAATGTAACACACACCCATACAATGCGCACCACCCCGTGATATTTTTCTCACTCCTACTAGTGAATGTAATGTAACACACACCCATACAATGTGCACCTCCCCGTGATGTTTTTCTCACTCCTACTAGTGAATGTAATGTAACACACACCCATACAATGCGCACCACACCGTGATGTTTTTCTCACTCCTACTAGTGAATGTAATGTAACACACACCCATACAATGCGCACCACCCCGTGATGTTTTTCTCACTCCTACTAGTGAATGTAATGTAACACAAACCCATACAATGCGCACCACCCCGTGATGTTTTTCTCACTGCTAGTAGTGAATGTAATGTAACAAACACCCATACAATGCGCACCACCCCGTGATGTTTTTCTCACTCCTACTAGTGAATGTAATGTAACACACACCCATACAATGCGCACCACCCCGTGATGTTTTTCTCACTCCTACTAGTGAATCTAATGTAACACACACCCTTACAATGCGCACCACCCCGTGATATTTTTCTCACTCCTACTAGTGAATGTAATGTAACACACACCCATACAATGTGCACCACCACGTGATGTTTTTCTCACTGCTACTAGTGAATGTAATGTAACACACACACATACAATGCGCACCACCCCGTGATGTTTTTCTCACTCCTACTAGTGAATGTAATGTAACACACACCCATACAATGCGCACCACCCCGTGATGTTTTTCTCACTGCTACTAGTGAATGTAATGTAACACACACCCATACAATGCGCACCACCCCGTGATGTTTTTCTCACTCCTACTAGTGAATGTAATGTAACACACACCCATACAATGCGCACCACCCAGTGATGTTTTTCTCACTGCTACTAGTGAATGTAATGTAACACACACCCATACAATGCGCACCACCCCGTGATGTTTTTCTCACTCTTACTAGTGAATGTAATGTAACACACACCCATACAATGCGCACCACCCCGTGATGTTTTTCTCACTGCTACTAGTGAATGTAATGTAACACACACCCATACAATGCGCACCACTCCGTGATGTTTTTCTCACTCCTACTAGTGAATGTAATGTAACACACACCCATACAATGCGCACCACCCCGTGATGTTTTTCTCACTGCTACTAGTGAATGTAATGTAACACACACCCATACAATGCGCACCACCCCGTGATGTTTTTCTCACTGCTACTAGTGAATGTAATGTAACACACACCCATACAATGCGCACCACTCCGTGATGTTTTTCTCACTCCTACTAGTGTATGTAATGTAACACACACCCATACAATGCGCACCACCCCGTGATGTTTTTCTCACTCCTACTAGTGAATGTAATGTAACACACACCCATACAATGCGCACCACCCCGTGATGTTTTTCTCACTCCTACTAGTGAATGTAATGTAACACACACCCATACAATGCGCACCACCCCGTGATGTTTTTCTCACTCCTACTAGTGAATGTAATGTAACACACACCCATACAATGCGCACCACCCCGTGATGTTTTTCTCACTCCTACTAGTGAATGTAATGTAACACACACCAATACAATTCGCACCACCCCGTGATGTTTTTCTCACTCCTACTAGTGAATGTAATGTAACACACACCCATACAATGCGCACCACCCCGTGATGTTTTTCTCACTCCTACTAGTGAATGTAATGTAACACACACCCATACAATGCGCACCACCCCGTGATGTTTTTCTCACTCCTACTAGTGAATGTAATGTAACACACACCCATACAATGCGCACCACCCCGTGATGTTTTTCTCACTCCTACTAGTGAATCTAATGTAACACACACCCATACAATGCGCACCACCCCGAGATGTTTTTCTCACTCCTACTAGTGAATGTAATGTAACACACACCAATACAATTCGCACCACCCCGTGATGTTTTTCTCACTCCTACTAGTGAATCTAATGTAACACACACCCATACAATGCGCACCACCCCGTGATGTTTTTCTCACTCCTACTAGTGAATGTAATGTAACACACACCCATACAATGCGCACCACCCCGTGATGTTTTTCTCACTCCTACTAGTGAATGTAATGTAACACAAACAAATACAATGCGCACCACCCCGTGATGTTTTTCTCACTGCTACTAGTGAATGTAATGTAACACACACCCATACAATGCGCACCACCCCGTGATGTTTTTCTCAATGCTAGTAGTGAATGTAATGTAACAAACACCCATACAATGCGCACCACCCCGTGATGTTTTTCTCACTCCTACTAGTGAATGTAATGTAACACACACCCATACAATGCGCACCACCACGTGATGATTTTCTCACTGCTACTAGTGAATGTAATGTAACACACACCCATACAATGCGCACCACCCCGTGATGTTTTTCTCACTCCTACTAGTGAATGTAATGTAACACACACCCATACAATGCGCACCACCCCGTGATGTTTTTCTCACTCCTACTAGTGAATGTAATGTAACACACACCCATACAATTCTCACCACCCCGTGATGTTTTTCTCACTCCTACTGGTGAATGTAATGTAACACACACCAATACAATGCGCACCACCCCGTGATGGTTTTCTCAGTCCTAATGGTGAATGTAATGTAACACACACCCATACAATGAGCACCACCCCGTGATGTTTTTCTCACTCCTACTAGTGAATCTAATGTAACACACACCCATACAATGCGCACCACCCTGTGATGTTTTTCTCACTCCAACTAGTGAATGTAGTGTAACACACACCAATACAATGCGCACCACCCCGTGATGTTTTTCTCACTCCTACTAGTGAATCTAATGTAACACACACCCATACAATGCGCACCACCCCGCGATGTTTTTCAGAAACCTATCCTACATTGCCACTGCATGTTCCCTGACCTCCCCATGCTGACCACCCAGCGGTCCTTTTCTCCATCCTACATTTCCACTCACTGCCTATCCTAATTCAGACCCTCCGATTCACACCATCCGTGATGTTTTTCTCACTCCTACTAGTGAATGTAATGTAACACACACCCATACAATGCGCACCACCCCGTGATGTTTTTCTCACTCCTATTAGTGAATGTAATGTAACACACACCCATACAATGCGCACCATCCCGTGATGTTTTTCTCACTCCTACTAGTGAATGTAATGTAACACACACCGATACAATGCGCACCACCCCATGATGTTTTTCTCACTCCTACTAGTGAATCTAATGTAACACATACCCATACAATGCGCACCACCCCGTGATATTTTTCTCACTCCTACTAGTGAATGTAATGTAACACACACCCATACAATGCGCACCTCCCCGTGATGTTTTTCTCACTCCTACTGGTGAATCTAATGTAACAAACACCCATACAATGCGCACCACACCGTGATGTTTTTCTCACTCCTACTAGTGAATGTAATGTAACACACACCCATACAATGCGCACCACCCCGTGATGTTTTTCTCACTCCTACTAGTGAATGTAATGTAACACACACCAATACAATGCGCACCACCCCGTGATGTTTTTCTCACTCCTACTAGTGAATCTAATGTAACACACACCCATACAATGCGCACCACCCCGCGATGTTTTTCAGAAACCTATCCTACATTGCCACTGCATGTTCCCTGACCTCCCCATGCTGACCACCCCGCGGTCCTTTTCTCCATCTTACATTGCCACTCACTGCCTATCCTAATTCAGACCCTCCGATTCACACCACCCCGTGATGTTTTTCTCACTCCTAGTAGTGAATCTACTGTAACACACACCCATACAATGCGCACCACCCCGTGATGTTTTTCTCACTCCTACTACTGAATGTAATGTAACACACACCCATACAATGCGCACCTCCCCGTGATGTTTTTCTCACTCCTACTAGTGAATGTAATGTAACACACACCCATACAATGCGCACCACCCCGTGATGTTTTTCTCACTCCTACTAGTGAATCTAATGTAACACACACCCATACAATGCGCACCACCCCGAGATTTTTTTCTCACTCCTACTAGTGAATGTAATGTAACACACACCCATACAATGCGCACCACCCCGTGATGTTTTTCTCACTCCTACTAGTGAATGTAATGTAACACACACCCATACATTGCGCACCACCCCGTGATGTTTTTCTCACTGCTACTAGTGAATGTAATGTAACACACACCCATACAATGCGCACCACCCCGTGATGTTTTTCTCACTCCTACTAGTGAATGTAATGTAACACACACCCATACAATGCGCACCACCCCGTGATGTTTTTCTCACTGCTACTAGTGAATGTAATGTAACACACACCCATACAATGCGCACCACCCCGTGATATTTTTCTCACTGCTAGTAGTGAATGTAATGTAACAAACACCCATACAATGCGCACCACCCCGTGATGTTTTTCTCACTCCTACTAGTGAATGTAATGTAACACACACCCATACAATGCGCACCACCACGTGATGATTTTCTCACTGCTACTAGTGAATGTAATGTAACACACACCCATACAATGCGCACCACCCCGTGATGTTTTTCTCACTCCTACTAGTGAATGTAATGTAACACACACCCATACAATGCGCACCACCCCGTGATGTTTTTCTCACTCCTACTAGTGAATGTAATGTAACACACACCCATACAATTCGCACCACCCCGTGATGTTTTTCTCACTCCTACTGGTGAATGTAATGTAACACACACCCATACAATGCGCACCACCCCGTGATGGTTTTCTCACTCCTACTGGTGAATGTAATGTAACACACACCCATTCAATGAGCACCACCCCGTGATGTTTTTCTCACTCCTACTAGTGAATCTAATGTAACACACACCCATACAATACGCACCACCCCGTGATGTTTTTCTCACTCCTACTAGTGAATGTAATGTAACACACACCCATACAATGTGCACCTCCCCGTGATGTTTTTCTCACTCCTACTAGTGAATGTAATGTAACACACACCCATACAATGCGCACCACACCGTGATGTTTTTCTCACTCCTACTAGTGAATGTAATGTAACACACACCCATACAATGCGCACCACCCCGTGATGTTTTTCTCACTCCTACTAGTGAATGTAATGTAACACAAACCCATACAATGCGCACCACCCCGTGATGTTTTTCTCACTGCTAGTAGTGAATGTAATGTAACAAACACCCATACAATGCGCACCACCCCGTGATGTTTTTCTCACTCCTACTAGTGAATGTAATGTAACACACACCCATACAATGCGCACCACCCCTTGATGTTTTTCTCACTCCTACTAGTGAATCTAATGTAACACACACCCTTACAATGCGCACCACCCCGTGATATTTTTCTCACTCCTACTAGTGAATGTAATGTAACACACACCCATACAATGCGCACCACCACGTGATGTTTTTCTCACTGCTACTAGTGAATGTAATGTAACACACACACATACAATGCGCACCACCCCGTGATGTTTTTCTCACTCCTACTAGTGAATCTAATGTAACACACACCCATACAATGTGCACCACCCCGTGATGTTTTTCTCACTGCTACTAGTGAATGCAATGTAACACACACCCATACAATGCGCACCACCCCGTGATGTTTTTCTCACTCATACTAGTGAATGTAATGTAACACACACCCATACAATGCGCACCACCCCGTGATGTTTTTCTCACTGCTACTAGTGAATGTAATGTAACACACACCCATACAATGCGCACCACCCCGTGATGTTTTTCTCACTCCTACTAGTGAATGTAATGTAACACACACCCATACAATGCGCACCACCCCGTGATGTTTTTCTCACTGCTACTAGTGAATGTAATGTAACACACACCCATACAATGCGCACCACCCCGTGATGTTTTTCTCACTGCTAGTAGTGAATGTAATGTAACAAACACCCATACAATGCGCACCACCCCGTGATGTTTTTCTCACTCCTACTAGTGAATGTAAAGTAACACACACCCATACAATGCGCACCACCACGTGATGATTTTCTCACTGCTACTAGTGAATGTAATGTAACACACACCCATACAATGTGCACCACCCCGTGATGTTTTTCTCACTCCTACTAGTGAATGTAATGTAACACACACCCATACAATGCGCACCACCCCGTGATGTTTTTCTCACTCCTACTAGTGAATGTAATGTAACACACACCCATACAATTCGCACCACCCCGTGATGTTTTTCTCACTCCTACTGGTGAATGTAATGTAACACACACCCATACAATGCGCACCACCCCGTGATGGTTTTCTCACTCCTACTGGTGAATGTAATGTAACACACACCCATTCAATGAGCACCACCCCGTGATGTTTTTCTCACTCCTACTAGTGAATCTAATGTAACACACACCCATACAATACGCACCACCCCGTGATGATTTTCTCACTCCTACTAGTGAATGTAATGTAACACACACCCATACAATGTGCACCTCCCCGTGATGTTTTTCTCACTCCTACTAGTGAATGTAATGTAACACACACCCATACAATGCGCACCACACCGTGATGTTTTTCTCACTCCTACTAGTGAATGTAATGTAACACACACCCATACAATGCGCACCACCCCGTGATGTTTTTCTCACTCCTACTAGTGAATGTAATGTAACACAAACCCATACAATGCGCACCACCCCGTGATGTTTTTCTCACTGCTAGTAGTGAATGTAATGTAACAAACACCCATACAATGCGCACCACCCCGTGATGTTTTTCTCACTCCTACTAGTGAATGTAATGTAACACACACCCATACAATGCGCACCACCCCGTGATGTTTTTCTCACTCCTACTAGGGAATCTAATGTAACACACACCCTTACAATGCGCACCACCCCGTGATATTTTTCTCACTCCTACTAGTGTATGTAATGTAACACACACCCATACAATGCGCACCACCACGTGATGTTTTTCTCACTGCTACTAGTGAATGTAATGTAACACACACACATACAATGCGCACCACCCCGTGATGTTTTTCTCACTCCTACTAGTGAATCTAATGTAACACACACCCATACAATGCGCACCACCCCGTGATGTTTTTCTCACTGCTACTAGTGAATGTAATGTAACACACACCCATACAATGCGCACCACCCCGTGATGTTTTTCTCACTCCTACTAGTGAATGTAATGTAACACACACCCATACAATGCGCACCACCCCGTGATGTTTTTCTCACTGCTACTAGTGAATGTAACGTAACACACACCCATACAATGCGCACCACCCCGTGATGTTTTTCTCACTCTTACTAGTGAATGTAATGTAACACACACCCATACAATGCGCACCACCCCGTGATGTTTTTCTCACTGCTACTAGTGAATGTAATGTAACACACACCCATACAATGCTCACCACCCCGTGATGTTTTTCTCACTCCTACTAGTGAATGTAATGTAACACACACCCATACAATGCGCACCACCCCGTGATGTTTTTCTCACTGCTACTAGTGAATGTAATGTAACACACACCCATACAATGCGCACCACCCCGTGATGTTTTTCTCACTGCTACTAGTGAATGTAATGTAACACACACCCATACAATGCACACCACTCCGTGATGTTTTTCTCACTCCTACTAGTGTATGTAATGTAACACACACCCATACAATGCGCACCACCCCGTGATGTTTTTCTCACTCCTACTAGTGAATGTAATGTAACACACACCCATACAATGCGCACCACCCCGTGATGTTTTTCTCACACCTACTAGTGAATGTAATGTAACACACACCCATACAATGCGCACCACCCCGTGATGTTTTTCTCACTCCTACTAGTGAATGTAAAGTAACACACACCCATACAATGCGCACCACTCCGTGATGTTTTTCTCACTCCTACTAGTGAATGTAATGTAACACACACCCATACAATGCGCACCACCCCGTGATGTTTTTCTCACTCCTACTAGTGAATGTAATGTAACACACACCCATACAATGCGCACCACCCCGTGATGTTTTTCTCACTGCTACTAGTGAATGTAATGTAACACACACCCATACAATGCGCACCAGCCCGTGATGTTTTTCTCACTGCTAGTAGTGAATGTAATGTAACAAACACCCATACAATGCGCACCACCCCGTGATGTTTTTCTCACTCCTACTAGTGAATGTAATGTAACACACACCCATACAATGCGCACCACCACGTGATGATTTTCTCACTGCTACTAGTGAATGTAATGTAACACACACCCATACAATGCGCACCACCCCGTGATGTTTTTCTCACTCCTACTAGTGAATGTAATGTAACACACACCCATACAATGCGCACCACCCCGTAATGTTTTTCTCACTCCTACTAGTGAATGTAATGTAACACACACCCATACAATTCGCACCACCCCGTGATGTTTTTCTCACTCCTACTGGTGAATGTAATGTAACACACACCCATACAATGCGCACCACCCCGTGATGGTTTTCTCACTCCTACTGGTGAATGTAATGTAACACGCACCCATTCAATGAGCACCACCCCGTGATGTTTTTCTCACTCCTACTAGTGAATCTAATGTAACACACACCCATACAATGCGCACCACCCCGTGATATTTTTCTCACTCCTACTAGTGAATGTAATGTAACACACACCCATACAATGTGCACCTCCCCGTGATGATTTTCTCACTCCTACTAGTGAATCTAATGTGACACACACCCATACAATGCGCACCACACCGTGATGTTTTTCTCACTCCTACTAGTGAATGTAATGTAACACACACCCATACAATGCGCACCACCCCGTGATGTTTTTCTCACTGCTACTAGTGAATGTAATGTAACACACACACATACAATGCGCACCACCCCGTGATGTTTTTCTCACTCCTACTAGTGAATGTAATGTAACACACACCCATACAATGCGCACCACCCCGTGATGTTTTTCTCACTGCTAGTAGTGAATGTAATGTAACAAACACCCATACAATGCGCACCACCCCGTGATGTTTTTCTCACTCCTACTAGTGAATGTAATGTAACACACACCCATACAATGCGCACCACCCCGTGATGTTTTTCTCACTCCTACTAGTGAATGTAATGTAACACACACCCATACAATGCGCACCACCCCGTGATGTTTTTCTCACTGCTACTAGTGAATGTAATGTAACACACACACATACAATGCGCACCACCCCGTGATGTTTTTCTCACTCCTACTAGTGAATGTAATGTAACACACACCCATACAATGCGCACCACCCCGTGATGTTTTTCTCACTGCTAGTAGTGAATGTAATGTAACAAACACCCATACAATGCGCACCACCCCGTGATGTTTTTCTCACTCCTACTAGTGAATGTAATGTAACACACACCCATACAATGCGCACCACCCCGTGATGTTTTTCTCACTCCTACTAGTGAATCTAATGTAACACACACCCTTACAATGCGCACCACCCCGTGATATTTTTCTCACTCCTACTAGTGAATGTAATGTAACACACACCCATACAATGCGCACCACCACGTGATGTTTTTCTCACTGCTACTAGTGAATGTAATGTAACACACACACATACAATGCGCACCACCCCGTGATGTTTTTCTCACTGCTACTAGTGAATGTAATGTAACACACACCCATACAATGCGCACCACCCCGTGATGTTTTTCTCACTGCTACTAGTGAATGTAATGTAACACACACCCATACAATGCGCACCACCCCGTGATGTTTTTCTCACTCCTACTAGTGAATGTAATGTAACACACACCCATACAATGCGCACCACCCCGTGATGTTTTTCTCACTGCTACTAGTGAATGTAATGTAACACACACCCATACAATGCGCACCACCCCGTGATGTTTTTCTCACTCTTACTAGTGAATGTAATGTAACACACACCCATACAATGCGCACCACCCCGTGATGTTTTTCTCACTGCTACTAGTGAATGTAATGTAACACACACCCATACAATGCGCACCACCCCGTGATGTTTTTCTCACTCCTACTAGTGAATGTAATGTAACACACACCCATACAATGCGCACCACCCCGTGATGTTTTTCTCACTCCTACTAGTGAATCTAATGTAACACACACCCATACAATGCGCACCACCCCGCGATGTTTTTCAGAAACCTATCCTACATTGCCACTGCATGTTCCCTGACCTCCCCATGCTGACCACCCCGCGGTCCTTTTCTCCATCCTACATTTCCACTCACTGCCTATCCTAATTCAGACCCTCCGATTCACACCATCCTGTGATGTTTTTCTCACTCCTACTAGTGAATGTAATGTAACACACACCCATACAATGCGCACCACCCCGTGATGTTTTTCTCACTCCTATTAGTGAATGTAATGTAACACACACCCATACAATGCGCACCATCCCGTGATGTTTTTCTCACTCCTACTAGTGAATGTAATGTAACACACACCCATACAATGCGCACCACCCCATGATGTTTTTCTCACTCCTACTAGTGAATCTAATGTAACACATACCCATACAATGCGCACCACCCCGTGATATTTTTCTCACTCCTACTAGTGAATGTAATGTAACACACACACATACAATGCGCACCTCCCCGTGATGTTTTTCTCACTCCTACTAGTGAATCTAATGTAACACACACCCATACAATGCGCACCACACCGTGATGTTTTTCTCACTCCTACTAGTGAATGTAATGTAACACACACCCATACAATGCGCACCACCCCGTGATGTTTTTCTCACTCCTACTAGTGAATGTAATGTAACACAAACCCATACAATGCGCACCACCCCGTGATGTTTTTCTCACTGCTAGTAGTGAATGTAATGTAACAAACACCCATACAATGCGCACCACCCCGTGATGTTTTTCTCACTCCTACTAGTGAATGTAATGTAACACACACCCATACAATGTGCACCACCCCGTGATGTTTTTCTCACTCCTACTAGTGAATCTAATGTAACACACACCCTTACAATGCGCACCACACCGTGATGTTTTTCTCACTCCTACTAGTGAATGTAATGTAACACACACCCATACAATGCGCACCACCACGTGATGTTTTTCTCACTGCTACTAGTGAATGTAATGTAACACACACACATACAATGCGCACCACCCCGTGATGTTTTTCTCACTCCTACTAGTGAATGTAATGTAACACACACCCATACAATGCGCACCACCCCGTGATGTTTTTCTCACTGCTACTAGTGAATGTAATGTAACACACACCCATACAATGCGCACCACCCCGTGATGTTTTTCTCACTCCTACTAGTGAATGTAATGTAACACACACCCATACAATGCGCACCACCCCGTGATGTTTTTCTCACTGCTACTAGTGAATGTAATGTAACATACACCCATACAATGCGCACCACCCCGTGATGTTTTTCTCACTCTTACTTGTGAATGTAATGTAACACACACCCATACAATGCGCACCACCCCGTGATGTTTTTCTCACTCCTACTAGTGAATGTAATGTAACACACACCCATACAATGCGCACCACCCCGTGATGTTTTTCTCACTCCTACTAGTGAATGTAATGTAACACACACCAATACATTGCGCACCACCCCGTGATGTTTTTCTTACTCCTACTAGTGAATCTAATGTAACACACACCCATACAATGCGCACCACCCCGCGATGTTTTTCAGAAACCTATCCTACATTGCCACTGCATGTTCCCTGACCTCCCCATGCTGACCACCCCGCGGTCCTTTTCTCCATCCTACATTGCCACTCACTGCCTACCCTAATTCAGACCCTCCGATTCACACCACGCCGTGATGTTTTTCTCACTCCAATAGTGAATGTAATGTAACACACACCCATAAAATGCGCACCACCCCGTGATGTTTTTCTCTCTCATACTAGTGAATGTAATGTGACACACACCCATACAATTCGCACCACCCCGTGATGTTTTTCTCACTCCTACTAGTGAATGTAATGTAACACACACGCATACAATGCGCACCACCCCGTGATGGTTTTCTCACTCCTACTGGTGAATGTAATGTAACACACACCCATACAATGAGCACCACCCCGTGATGTTTTTCTCACTCGTACTAGTGAATCTAATGTAACACACACCCATACAATGCGCACCACCCCGTGATGTTTTTCTCACTCCTACTAGTGAATGTAATGTAACACACACCAATACAATGCGCACCACCCCGTGATGTTTTTCTCACTCCTACTAGTGAATCTAATGTAACACACACCCATACAATGCGCACCACCCCGCGATGTTTTTCAGAAACCTATCCTACATTGCCACTGCATGTTCCCTGACCTCCCCATGCTGACCACCCCGCGGTCCTTTTCTGCATCCTACATTTCCACTCACTGCCTATCCTAATTCAGACCCTCCGATTCACACCATCCCGTGATGTTTTTCTCACTCCTACTAGTGAATGTAATGTAACACACACCCATACAATGCGCACCACCCCGTGATGTTTTTCTCACTCCTACTAGTGAATGTAATGTAACACACACCCATACAATGCGCACCACCCCGTGATGTTTTTCTCACTGCTACTAGTGAATGTAATGTAACACACACCCATACAATGCGCACCACTCCGTGATGTTTTTCTCACTCCTACTAGTGTATGTAATGTAACACACACCCATACAATGCGCACCACCCCGTGATGTTTTTCTCACTCCTACTAGTGAATGTAATGTAACACACACCCATACAATGCGCACCACCACGTGATGATTTTCTCACTGCTACTAGTGAATGTAATGTAACACACACCCATACAATGCGCACCACCCCGTGATGTTTTTCTCACTCCTACTAGTGAATGTAATGTAACACACACCCATACAATGCGCACCACCCCGTGATGTTTTTCTCACTCCTACTAGTGAATGTAATGTAACACACACCCATACAATTCGTACCACCCCGTGATGTTTTTCTCACTCCTACTAGTGAATGTAATGTAACACACACCCATACAATGCGCACCACCCCGTGATGGTTTTCTCACTCCTACTGGTGAATGTAATGTAACACACACCCATACAATGAGCACCACCCCGTGATGTTTTTCTCACTCCTACTAGTGAATCTAATGTAACACACACCCATACAATGCGCACCACCCCGTGATGTTTTTCTCACTCCTACTAGTGAATGTAATGTAACACACACCAATACAATGCGCACCACCCCGTGATGTTTTTCTCACTCCTACTAGTGAATCTAATGTAACACACACCCATACAATGCGCACCACCCCGCGATGTTTTTCAGAAACCTATCCTACATTGCCACTGCATGTTCCCTGACCTCCCCATGCTGACCACCCCGCGGTCCTTTTCTCCATCCTACATTTCCACTCACTGCCTATCCTAATTCAGACCCTCCGATTCACACCATCCCGTGATGTTTTTCTCACTCCTACTAGTGAATGTAATGTAACACACACCCATACAATGCGCACCACCCCGTGATGTTTTTCTCACTCCTATTAGTGAATGTAATGTAACACACACCCATACAATGCGCACCATCCCGTGATGCTTTTGTCACTCCTACTAGTGAATGTAATGTAACACACACCCATACAATGCGCACCACCCCATGATGTTTTTCTCACTCCTACTAGTGAATCTAATGTAACACATACCCATACAATGCGCACCACCCCGTGATACTTTTCTCACTCCTACTAGTGAATGTAATGTAACACACACCCAAACAATGCGCACCTCCCCGTGATGTTTTTCTCACTCCTACTAGTGAATCTAATGTAACACACACCCATACAATGCGCACCACCCCGTGATGTTTTTCTCACTCCTACTATTGAATGTAATGTAACACAAACCCATACAATGCGCACCACCCCGTGATGTTTTTCTCACTGCTAGCAGTGAATGTAATGTAACAAACACCCATACAATGCGCACCACCCCGTGATGTTTTTCTCACTCCTACTAGTGAATGTAATGTAACACACACCCATACAATGCGCACCACCCCGTGATGTTTTTCTCACTCCTACTAGTGAATCTAATGTAACACACACCCTTACAATGCGCATCACCCCGTGATGTTTTTCTCACTCCTACTAGTGAATGTAATGTAACACACACCCATACAATGCGCACCACCACGTGATGTTTTTCTCACTGCTACTAGTGAATGTAATGTAACACACACCCATACAATGCGCACCACCCCGTGATGTTTTTCTCACTCCTACTAGTGAATGTAATGTAACACACACCCATACAATGCGCACCACCCCATGATGTTTTTCTCACTCCTACTAGTGAATCTAATGTAACACATACCCATACAATGCGCACCACCCCGTGATATTTTTCTCACTCCTACTACTGAATGTAATGTAACACACACCCATACAATGCGCACCTCCCCGTGATGTTTTTCTCACTCCTACTAGTGAATGTAATGTAACACACACCCATACAATGCACACCACCCCGTGATGTTTTTCTCACTCCTACTAGTGAATGTAATGTAACACAAACCCATACAATGCGCACCACCCCGTGATGTTTTTCTCACTGCTAGTAGTGAATGTAATGTAACAAACACCCATACAATGTGCACCACCCCGTGATGTTTTTCTCACTCCTACTAGTGAATGTAATGTAACAAACACCCATACAATGCGCACCACCCCGTGATGTTTTTCTCACTCCTACTAGTGAAAGTAATGTAACACACACCCATACAATGCGCACCATCCCGTGATGCTTTTCTCACTCCTACTAGTGAATGTAACGTAACACACACCCATACAATGCGCACCACCCCATGATGTTTTTCTCACTCCTACTAGTGAATCTAATGTAACACATACCCATACAATGCGCACCACCCCGTGATGTTTTTCTCACTCCTACTAGTGAATGTAGTGTAACACACACCAATACAATGCGCACCACCCCGTGATGTTTTTCTCACTCCTACTAGTGAATCTAATGTAACACACACCCATACAATGCGCACCACCCCGCGATGTTTTTCAGAAACCTATCCTACATTGCCACTGCATGTTCCCTGACCTCCCCATGCTGACCACCCCGCGGTCCTTTTCTCCATCCTACATTTCCACTCACTGCCTATCCTAATTCAGACCCTCCGATTCACACCATCCCGTGATGTTTTTCTCACTCCTACTAGTGAATGTAATGTAACACACACCCATACAATGCACACCACCCCGTGATGTTTTTCTCACTCCTATTAGTGAATGTAATGTAACACACACCCATACAATGCGCACCATCCCGTGATGTTTTTCTCACTCCTACTAGTGAATGTAATGTAACACACACCCATACAATGCGCACCACCCCATGATGTTTTTCTCACTCCTACTAGTGAATCTAATGTAACACATACTCATACAATGCGCACCACCCCGTGATATTTTTCTCACTCCTACTAGTGAATGTAATGTAACACACACCCATACAATGCGCACCTCCCCGTGATGTTTTTCTCACTCCTACTAGTGAATCTAATGTAACACACACCCATACAATGCGCACCACACCGTGATGTTTTTCTCACTCCTACTAGTGAATGTAATGTAACACACACCCATACAATGCGCACCACCCCGTGATGTTTTTCTCACTCCTACTAGTGAATGTAATGTAACACAAACCCATACAATGCGCACCACCCCGTGATGTTTTTCTCACTGCTAGTAGTGAATGTAATGTAACAAACACCCATACAATGCGAACCACCCCGTGATGTTTTTCTCACTCCTACTAGTGAATGTAATGTAACACACACCCATACAATGCGCACCACCCCGTGATGTTTTTCTCACTCCTACTAGTGAATCTAATGTAACACACACCCTTACAATGCGCACCACACCGTGATGTTTTTCTCACTCCTACTAGTGAATGTAATGTAACACACACCCATACATTGCGCACCACCACGTGATGTTTTTCTCACTGCTACTAGTGAATGTAATGTAACACACACACATACAATGCGCACCACCCCGTGATGTTTTTCTCACTCCTACTAGTGAATGTAATGTAACACACACCCATACAATGCGCACCACCCCGTGATGTTTTTCTCACTGCTACTAGTGAATGTAATGTAACACACACCCATACAATGCGCACCACCCCGTGATGTTTTTCTCACTCCTACTAGTGAATGTAATGTAACACACACCCATACAATGCGCACCACCCCGTGATGTTTTTCTCACTGCTACTAGTGAATGTAATGTAACATACACCCATACAATGCGCACCACCCCGTGATGTTTTTCTCACTCTTACTAGTGAATGTAATGTAACACACACCCATACAATGCGCACCACCCGTGATGTTTTTCTCACTCCTACTAGTGAATGTAATGTAACACACACCCATACAATGCGCACCACCCCGTGATGTTTTTCTCACTCCTACTAGTGAATGTAATGTAACACACACCAATACATTGCGCACCACCCCGTGATGTTTTTCTCACTCCTACTAGTGAATCTAATGTAACACACACCCATACAATGCGCACCACACCGCGATGTTTTTCAGAAACCTATCCTACATTGCCACTGCATGTTCCCTGACCTCCCCATGCTGACCACCCAGCGGTCCTTTTCTCCATCCTACATTGCCACTCACTGCCTACCCTAATTCAGACCCTCCGATTCACACCACCCCGTGATGTTTTTCTCACTCCTAGTAGTGAATGTAATGTAACACACACCCATACAATGCGCACCACCCCGTGATGTTTTTCTCACTCCTACTAGTGAATGTAATGTGACACACACCCATAAAATTCGCACCACCCCGTGATGTTTTTCTCACTCCTACTAGTGAATGTAATGTAACACACACCCATACAATGCGCACCACCCCGTGATGGTTTTCTCACTCCTACTGGTGAATGTAATGTAACACACACCCATACAATGAGCACCACCCCGTGATGTTTTTCTCCCTCGTACTAGTGAATCTAATGTAACACACACCCATACAATGCGCACCACCCCGTGATGTTTTTCTCACTCCTACTAGTGAATGTAATGTAACACACACCAATACAATGCGCACCACCCCGGGATGTTTTTCTCACTCCTACTAGTGAATCTAATGTAACACACACCCATACAATGCGCACCACCCCGCGATGTTTTTCAGAAACCTATCCTACATTGCCACTGCATGTTCCCTGACCTCCCCATGCTGACCACCCCGCGGTCCTTTTCTGCATCCTACATTTCCACTCACTGCCTATCCTAATTCAGACCCTCCGATTCACACCATCCCGTGATGTTTTTCTCACTCCTACTAGTGAATGTAATGTAACACACACCCATACAATGCGCACCACCCCGTGATGTTTTTCTCACTCCTATTAGTGAATGTAATGTAACACACACCCATACAATGCGCACCATCCCGTGATGTTTTTCTCACTCCTACTAGTGAATGTAATGTAACACACACCCATACAATGCGCACCACCCCGTGATGTTTTTCTCACTGCTACTAGTGAATGTAATGTAACACACATCCATACAATGCGCACCATCCCGTGATGTTTTTCTCACTCCTACTAGTGAATGTAATGTAACACACACCAATACAATGCGCACCACCCCGTGATGTTTTTCTCACTCCTACTAGTGAATCTAATGTAACACACACCCATACAATCCGCACCACCCCGTGATGTTTTTCTCACTCCTACTAGTGAATGTAATGTAACACACACCCATACAATGCGCACCACCCCGTGATGTTTTTCTCACTCCTACTAGTGAATGTAATGTAACACACACCCATACAATGCGCACCACCCCGTGATGTTTTTCTCACTGCTACTAGTGAATGTAATGTAACACACACCCATACAATGCGCACCACTCCGTGATGTTTTTCTCACTCCTACTAGTGTATGTAATGTAACACACACCCATACAATGCGCACCACCCCGTGATGTTTTTCTCACTCCTACTAGTGAATGTAATGTAACACACACCCATACAATGCGCACCACCACGTGATGATTTTCTCACTGCTACTAGTGAATGTAATGTAACACACACCCATACAATGCGCACCACACCGTGATGTTTTTCTCACTCCTACTAGTGAATGTAATGTAACACACACCCATACAATGCGCACCACCCCGTGATGTTTTTCTCACTCCTACTAGTGAATGTAATGTAACACACACCCATACAATTCGTACCACCCCGTGATGTTTTTCTCACTCCTACTAGTGAATGTAATGTAACACACACCCGTACAATGCGCACCACCCCGTGATGGTTTTCTCACTCCTACTGGTGAATGTAATGTAACACACACCCATACAATGAGCACCACCCCGTGATGTTTTTCTCACTCCTACTAGTGAATCTAATGTAACACACACCCATACAATGCGCACCACCCCGTGATGTTTTTCTCACTCCTACTAGTGAATGTAATGTAACACACACCCATACAATGCGCACCACCCCGTGATGTTTTTCTCACTCCTACTAGTGAATCTAATGTAACACACACCCATACAATGCGCACCACCCCGCGATGTTTTTCAGAAACCTATCCTACATTGCCACTGCATGTTCCCTGACCTCCCCATGCTGACCACCCCGCGGTCCTTTTCTCCATCCTACATTTCCACTCACTGCCTATCCTAATTCAGACCCTCCGATTCACACCATCCCGTGATGTTTTTCTCACTCCTACTAGTGAATGTAATGTAACACACACCCATACAATGCGCACCACCCCGTGATGTTTTTCTCACTCCTATTAGTGAATGTAATGTAACACACACCCATACAATGCGCACCATCCCGTGATGCTTTTCTCACTCCTCCTAGTGAATGTAATGTAACACACACCCATATAATGCGCACCACCCCATGATGTTTTTCTCACTCCTACTAGTGAATCTAATGTAACACATACCCATACAATGCGCACCACCCCGTGATACTTTTCTCACTCCTACTAGTGAATGTAATGTAACACACACCCAAACAAAGCGCACCTCCCCGTGATGTTTTTCTCACTCCTACTAGTGAATCTAATGTAACACACACCCATACAATGCGCACCACCCCGTGATGTTTTTCTCACTCCTACTATTGAATGTAATGTAACACAAACCCATACAATGCGCACCACCCCGTGATGTTTTTCTCACTGCTAGCAGTGAATGTAATGTAACAAACACCCATACAATGCGCACCACCCCGTGATGTTTTTCTCACTCCTACTAGTGAATGTAATGGAACACACACCCATACAATGCGCACCACCCCGTGATGTTTTTCTCACTCCTACTAGTGAATCTAATGTAACACACACCCTTACAATGCGCATCACCCCGTGATGTTTTTCTCACTCCTACTAGTGAATGTAATGTAACACACACCCATACAATGCGCACCACCACGTGATGTTTTTCTCACTGCTACTAGTGAATGTAATGTAACACACACACATACAATGCGCACCACCCCGTGATGTTTTTCTCACTCCTACTAGTGAATGTAATGTAACACACACCCATACAATGCGCACCACCCCGTGATGTTTTTCTCACTGCTACTAGTGAATGTAATGTAACACACACCCATACAATGCGCACCACCCCGTGATGTTTTTCTCACTCCTACTAGTGAATGTAATGTAACACACACCCATACAATGCGCACCACCCCATGATGTTTTTCTCACTCCTACTAGTGAATCTAATGTAACACCTACCCATACAATGCGCACCACCCCGTGATATTTTTCTCACTCCTACTACTGAATGTAATGTAACACACACCCATACAATGCGCACCTCCCCGTGATGTTTTTCTCACTCCTACTAGTGAATGTAATGTAACACACACCCATACAATGCGCACCACCCCGTGATGTTTTTCTCACTCCTACTAGTGAATGTAATGTAACACAAACCCATACAATGCGCACCACCCCGTGATGTTTTTCTCACTGCTAGTAGTGAATGTAATGTAACAAACACCCATACAATGTGCACCACCCCGTGATGTTTTTCTCACTCCTACTAGTGAATGTAATGTAACAAACACCCATACAATGCGCACCACCCCGTGATGTTTTTCTCACTCCTACTAGTGAATGTAATGTAACACACACCCATACAATGCGCACCATCCCGTGATGCTTTTCTCACACCTACTAGTGAATGTAATGTAACACACACCCATACAATGCGCACCACCCCATGATGTTTTTCTCACTCCTACTAGTGAATCTAATGTAACACATACCCATACAATGCGCACCACCCCGTGATATTTTTCTCACTCCTACTAGTGAATGAAATGTAACACACACCCATACAATGCGCACTTCCCCGTGATGTTTTTCTCACTCCTACTAGTGAATCTAATGTAACACACACCCATACAATGCGCACCACCCCGTGATGTTTTTCTCACTCCTACTAGTGAATGTAATGTAACACAAACCCATACAATGCGCACCACCCCGTGATGTTTTTCTCACTGCTAGTAGTGAATGTAATGTAACAAACACCCATACAATGCGCACCACCCCGTGATGTTTTTCTCACTCCTACTAGTGAATGTAATGTAACACACACCCATACAATGCGCACCACCCCGTGATGTTTTTCTCACTCCTACTAGTGAATCTAATGTAACACACACCCTTACAATGCGCACCACCCCGTGATGTTTTTCTCACTCCTACTAGTGAATGTAATGTAACACACACCCATACAATGCGCACCATCCCGTGATGCTTTTCTCACTCCTACTAGTGAATGTAATGTAACACACACCCATACAATGCGCACCACCCCATGATGTTTTTCTCACTCCTACTAGTGAATCTAATGTAACACATACCCATACAATGCGCACCACCCCGTGATATTTTTCTCACTCCTACTAGTGAATGAAATGTAACACACACCCATACAATGCGCACCTCCCCGTGATGTTTTTCTCACTCCTACTAGTGAATCTAATGTAACACACACCCATACAATGCGCACCACACCGTGATGTTTTTCTCACTCCTACTAGTGAATGTAATGTAACACACACACATACAATGCGCACCACCCCGTGATGTTTTTCTCACTCCTACGAGTGAATGTAATGTAACACACACCCATACAATGCGCACCACCCCGTGATGTTTTTCTCACTGCTACTAGTGAATGTAATGTAACACACACCCATACAATGCGCACCACCCCGTGATGTTTTTCTCACTCCTACTAGTGAATGTAATGTAACACACACCCATACAATGCGCACCACCCCGTGATGTTTTTCTCACTGCTACTAGTGAATGTAATGTAACACACACCCATACAATGCGCACCACCCCGTGATGTTTTTCTCACTCTTACTACTGAATGTAATGTAACACACACCCATACAATGCGCACCACCCCGTGATGTTTTTCTCACTCCTACTAGTGAATGTAATGTAACACACACCCATACAATGCGCACCACCCCGTGATGTTTTTCTCACTCCTACTAGTGAATGTAATGTAACACACACCAATACAATGCGCACCACCCCGTGATGTTTTTCTCACTCCTACTAGTGAATGTAATGTAACACACACCCATACAATGCGCACCACCCCGTGATGTTTTTCTCACTCCTACTAGTGAATGTAATGTAACACAAACCCATACAATGCGCACTACCCCGTGATGTTTTTCTCACTGCTAGTAGTGAATGTAATGTAACAAACACCCATACAATGCGCACCACCCCGTGATGTTTTTCTCACTCCTACTAGTGAATGTAATGTAACACACACCCATACAATGCGCACCACCCCGTGATGTTTTTCTCACTCCTACTAGTGAATCTAATGTAACACACACCCTTACAATGCGCACCACCCCGTGATGTTTTTCTCACTCCTACTAGTGAATGTAATGTAACACACACCCATACAATGCGCACCACCACGTGATGTTTTTCTCACTGCTACTAGTGAATGTAATGTAACACACACACATACAATGCGCACCACCCCGTGATGTTTTTCTCACTCCTACTAGTGAATGTAATGTAACACACACCCATACAATGCGCACCACCCCGTGATGTTTTTCTCACTCCTACTAGTGAATGTAATGTAACACACACCCATACAATGCGCACCACCCCGTGATGTTTTTCTCACTCCTACTAGTGAATGTAATGTATCACACACCCATACAATGCGCACCACCCCGTGATGTTTTTCTCACTGCTACTAGTGAATGTAATGTAACACACACCCATACAATGCGCACCACCCCGTGATGTTTTTCTCACTCTTACTAGTGAATGTAATGTAACACACACCCATACAATGTGCACCACCCCGTGATGTTTTTCTCACTCCTACTAGTGAATGTAATGTAACACACACCCATACAATGCGCACCACCCCGTGATGTTTTTCTCACTCCTACTAGTGAATGTAATGTAACACACACCCATACAATGCGCACCACCCCGTGATGTTTTTCTCACTCCTACTAGTGAATCTAATGTAACACACAACCATACAATGCGCACCACCCCGCGATGTTTTTCAGAAACCTATCCTACATTGCCACTGCATGTTCCCTGACCTCACCATGCTGACCACACCGCGGTCCTTTTCTCCATCCTACATTGCACCTCACTGCCTACCCTAATTCAGACCCTCCGATTCACACCACCCCGTGATGTTTTTCTCACTCCTAGTAGTGAATGTAATGTAACACACACCCATACAATGCGCACCACCCCGTGATGTTTTTCTCACTCCTACTAGTGAATGTAATGTGACACACACCCATACAATTCGCACCACCCCGTGATGTTTTTCTCACTCCTACTAGTGAATGTAATGTAACACACACCCATACAATGCGCACCACCCCGTGATGGTTTTCTCACTCCTACTGGTGAATGTAATGTAACACACACCCATACAATGAGCACCACCCCGTGATGTTTTTCTCACTCCTACTAGTGAATCTAATGTAACACACACCCATACAATGCGCACCACCCTGTGATGTTTTTCTCACTCCTACTAGTGAATGTAATGTAACACACACCAATACAATGCGCACCACCCCGTGATGTTTTTCTCACTCCTACTAGTGAATCTAATGTAACACTCACCCATACAATGCGCACCACCCCGCGATGTTTTTCAGAAACCTATCCTACATTGCCACTGCATGTTCCCTGACCTCCCCATGCTGACCACACCGCGGTCCTTTTCTCCATCCTACATTTCCACTCACTGCCTATCCTAATTCAGACCCTCCGATTCACACCATCCCGTGATGTTTTTCTCACTCCTACAAGTGAATGTAATGTAACACACACCCATACAATGCGCACCACCACGTGATGTTTTTCTCACTCCTATTAGTGAATGTAATGTAACACACACCCATACAATGCGCACCATCCCGTGATGTTTTTCTCACTCCTACTAGTGAATGTAATGTAACACACACCCATACAATGCGCACCACCCCATGATGTTTTTCTCACTCCTACTAGTGAATCTAATGTAACACATACCCATAAAATGCTCACTACCCCATGATATTTTTCTCACTCCTACTAGTGAATGAAATGTAACACACACCCATACAATGCGCACCTCCCCGTGATGTTTTTCTCACTCCTACTAGTGAATCTAATGTAACAAACACCCATACAATGCGCACCACACCGTGATGTTTTTCTCACTCCTACTAGTGAATGTAATGTAACACACACCCATACAATGCGCACCACCCCGTGATGTTTTTCTCACTCCTACTAGTGAATGTAATGTAACACAAACCCATACAATGCGCACTACCCCGTGATGTTTTTCTCACTGCTAGTAGTGAATGTAATGTAACAAACACCCATACAATGCGCACCACCCCGTGATGTTTTTCTCACTCCTACTAGTGAATGTAATGTAACACACACCCATACAATGCGCACCACCCCGTGATGTTTTTCTCACTCCTACTAGTGAATCTAATGTAACACACACCCTTACAATGCGCACCACCCCGTGATGTTTTTCTCACTCCTACTAGTGAATGTAATGTAACACACACCCATACAATGCGCACCACCACGTGATGTTTTTCTCACTGCTACTAGTGAATGTAATGTAACACACACACATACAATGCGCACCACCCCGTGATGTTTTTCTCACTCCTACTAGTGAATGTAATGTAACACACACCCATACAATGCGCACCACCCCGTGATGTTTTTCTCACTCCTACTAGTGAATGTAATGTAACACACACCCATACAATGCGCACCACCCCGTGATGTTTTTCTCACTCCTACTAGTGAATGTAATGTATCACACACCCATACAATGCGCACCACCCCGTGATGTTTTTCTCACTGGTACTAGTGAATGTAATGTAACACACACCCATACAATGCGCACCACCCCGTGATGTTTTTCTCACTCTTACTAGTGAATGTAATGTAACACACACCCATACAATGTGCACCACCCCGTGATGTTTTTCTCACTCCTACTAGTGAATGTAATGTAACACACACCCATACAATGCGCACCACCCCGTGATGTTTTTCTCACTCCTACTAGTGAATGTAATGTAACACACACCCATACAATGCGCACCACCCCGTGATGTTTTTCTCACTCCTACTAGTGAATCTAATGTAACACACACCCATACAATGCGCACCACCCCGCGATGTTTTTCAGAAACCTATCCTACATTGCCACTGCATGTTCCCTGACCTCACCATGCTGACCACACCGCGGTCCTTTTCTCCATCCTACATTGCCACTCACTGCCTACCCTAATTCAGACCCTCCGATTCACACCACCCCGTGATGCTTTTCTCACTCCTAGTAGTGAATGTAATGTAACACACACCCAAACAATGCGCACCACCCCGTGATGTTTATCTCACACCTACTAGTGAATCTACTGTAACACACAGCCATACAATGCGCACCACCCCGTGATGTTTTTATCAATCCTACTACTGAATGTAATGTAACACACACCCATACAATGCGCACCTCCCCGTGATGTTTTTCTCACTCCTAATAGTGAATGTAATGTAACACACACCCATACAATGCGCACCACCCCGTGATGTTTTTCTCACTCCTACTAGTGAATATAATGTAACACACACCCATACAATGCGCACCTCCCCGTGATGTTTTTCTCACTCCTACTAGTGAATCTAATGTAACACACACCCATACAATGCGCACCACCCCGTGATGTTTTTCTCACTCCTACTAGTGAATGTAATGTAACACACACCCATACAATGCGCACCACCCCGTGATGTTTTTCTCACTCCTACTAGTGAATGTAATGTAACACACACCCATACAATGCGCACCACCCCGTGATGTTTTTCTCACTGCTACTAGTGAATGTAATGTAACACACACCCATACAATGCGCACCACTCTGTGATGTTTTTCTCACTCCTACTAGTGTATGTAATGTAACACACACCCATACAATGCGCACCACCCCGTGATGTTTTTCTCACTCCTACTAGTGAATGTAATGTAACACACACCCATACAATGCGCACCACCCCGTGATGTTTTTCTCACTCCTACTAGTGAATGTAATGTAACACACACCCATACAATGCGCACCACCCCGTGATGTTTTTCTCACTCCTACTAGTGAATGTAATGTAACACACACCCATACAATGCGCACCACCCCGTGATGTTTTTCTCACTGCTACTAGTGAATGTAATGTAACACACACCCATACAATGCGCACCACGCCGTGATGTTTTTCTCACTCCTACTAGTGAATGTAATGTAACACACACCCATACAATTCGCACCACCCCGTGATGTTTTTCTCACTCCTACTAGTGAATGTAATATAACACACACCCATACAATGCGCACCACCCCGTGATGGTTTTCTCACTCCTACTGGTGAATGTAATGTAACACACACCCATACAATGAGCACCACCCCGTGATGTTTTTCTCACTCGTACTAGTGAATCTAATGTAACACACACCCATACAATGCGCACCACCCCGTGATGTTTTTCTCACTCCTACTAGTGAATGTAATGTAACACACACCAATACAATGCGCACCACCCCGTGATGTTTTTCTCACTCCTACTAGTGAATCTAATGTAACACACACCCATACAATGCGCACCACCCAGCGATGTTTTTCAGAAACCTATCCTACATTGCCACTGCATGTTCCCTGACCTCCCCATGCTGACCACCCCGCGGTCCTTTTCTCCATCCTACATTTCCACTCACTGCCTATCCTAATTCAGGCCCTCCGATTCACACCATCCCTTGATGTTTTTCTCACTCCTACTAGTGAATGTAATGTAACACACACCCATACAATGCGCACCACCCCGTGATGTTTTTCTCACTCCTATTAGTGAATGTAATGTAACACACACCCATACAATGCGCACCATCCCGTGATGTTTTTCTCACTCCTACTAGTGAATGTAATGTAACACACACCCATACAATGCGCACCACCCCGTGACGTTTTTCTCACTCCTACTAGTGAATGTAATGTAACACACACCAATACAATGCGCACCACCCCGTGATGTTTTTCTCACTCCTACTAGTGAATCTAATGTAACACACACCCATACAATGCGCACCACCCCGCGATGTTTTTCAGAAACCTATCCTACATTGCCACTGCATGTTCCCTGACCTCCCCATGCTGACCACCCCGCGGTCCTTTTCTCCATCCTACATTGCCACTCACTGCCTATCCTAATTCAGAACCTCCGATTCAAAACACCCCGTGATGTTTTTCTCACTCCTAGTAGTGAATGTAATGTAACACACACCCTTACAATGCGCACCACCCCGTGATGTTTTTCTCACTCCTACTAGTGAATGTAATGTAACACACACCCATACAATGCGCACCATCCCGTGATGCTTTTCTCACTCCTACTAGTGAATGTAATGTAACACACACCCATACAATGCGCACCACCCCATGATGTTTTTCTCACTCCTACTAGTGAATCTAATGTAACACATACCCATACAATGCGCACCACCCCGTGATATTTTTCTCACTCCTACTAGTGAATGAAATGTAACACACACCCATACAATGCGCACCTCCCCGTGATGTTTTTCTCACTCCTACTAGTGAATCTAATGTAACACACACCCATACAATGCGCACCACACCGTGATGTTTTTCTCACTCCTACTAGTGAATGTAATGTAACACACACACATACAATGCGCACCACTCCGTGATGTTTTTCTCACTCCTACGAGTGAATGTAATGTAACACACACCCATACAATGCGCACCACCCCATGATGTTTTTCTCACTGCTACTAGTGAATGTAATGTAACACACACCCATACAATGCGCACCACCCCGTGATGTTTTTCTCACTCCTACTAGTGAATGTAATGTAACACACACCCATACAATGCACACCACCCCGTGATGTTTTTCTCACTGCTACTAGTGAATGTAATGTAACACACACCCATACAATGCGCACCACCCCGTGATGTTTTTCTCACTCTTACTAGTGAATGTAATGTAACACACACCCATACAATGCGCACCACCCCGTGATGTTTTTCTCACTCCTACTAGTGAATGTAATGTAACACACACCCATACAATGCGCACCACCCCGTGATATTTTTCTCACTCCTACTAGTGAATGAAATGTAACACACACCCATACAATGCGCACCTCCCCGTGATGTTTTTCTCACTCCTACTAGTGAATCTAATGTAACACACACCCATACAATGCGCACCACACCGTGATGTTTTTCTCACTCCTACTAGTGAATGTAATGTAACACACACATACAATGCGCACCACCCCGTGATGTTTTTCTCACTCCTACGAGTGAATGTAATGTAACACACACCCATACAATGCGCACCACCCCGTGATGTTTTTCTCACTGCTACTAGTGAATGTAATGTAACACACACCCATACAATGCGCACCACCCCGTGATGTTTTTCTCACTCCTACTAGTGAATGTAATGTAACACACACCCATACAATGCGCACCACCCCGTGATGTTTTTCTCACTGCTACTAGTGAATGTAATGTAACACACACCAATACAATGCGCACCACCCCGTGATGTTTTTCTCACTCCTACTAGTGAATCTAATGTAACACACACCCATACAATGCGCACCACCCCGCGATGTTTTTCAGAAACCTATCCTACATTGCCACTGCATGTTCCCTGACCTCCCCATGCTGACCACCCCGCGGTCCTTTTCTCCATCCTACATTGCCACTCACTGCCTACCCTAATTCAGACCCTCCGATTCACACCACCCCGTGATGTTTTTCTCACTCCTAGTAGTGAATGTAATGTAACACACACCCATACAATGCGCACCACCCCGTGATGTTTTTCTCACTCCTACTAGTGAATGTAATGTGACACACACCCATACAATTCGCACCACCCCGTGATGTTTTTCTCACTCCTACTAGTGAATGTAATGTAACACACACCCATACAATGCGCACCACCCCGTGATGGTTTTCTCACTCCTACTGGTGAATGTAATGTAACACACACCCATACAATGAGCACCACCCCGTGATGTTTTTCTCACTCCTACTAGTGAATCTAATGTAACACACACCCATACAATGCGCACCACCCTGTGATGTTTTTCTCACTCCTACTAGTGAATGTAATGTAACACACACCAATACAATGCGCACCACCCCGTGATGTTTTTCTCACTCCTACTAGTGAATCTAATGTAACACTCACCCATACAATGCGCACCACCCCGCGATGTTTTTCAGAAACCTATCCTACATTGCCACTGCATGTTCCCTGACCTCCCCATGCTGACCACACCGCGGTCCTTTTCTCCATCCTACATTTCCACTCACTGCCTATCCTAATTCAGACCCTCCGATTCACACCATCCCGTGATGTTTTTCTCACTCCTACTAGTGAATGTAATGTAACACACACCCATACAATGCGCACCACCACGTGATGTTTTTCTCACTCCTATTAGTGAATGTAATGTAACACACACCCATACAATGCGCACCATCCCGTGATGTTTTTCTCACTCCTACTAGTGAATGTAATGTAACACACACCCATACAATGCGCACCACCCCATGATGTTTTTCTCACTCCTACTAGTGAATCTAATGTAACACATACCCATAAAATGCTCACCACCCCGTGATATTTTTCTCACTCCTACTAGTGAATGAAATGTAACACACACCCATACAATGCGCACCTCCCCGTGATGTTTTTCTCACTCCTACTAGTGAATCTAATGTAACACACACCCATACAATGCGCACCACACCGTGATGTTTTTCTCACTCCTACTAGTGAATGTAATGTAACACACACCCATACAATGCGCACCACCCCGTGATGTTTTTCTCACTCCTACTAGTGAATGTAATGTAACACAAACCCATACAATGCGCACTACCCCGTGATGTTTTTCTCACTGCTAGTAGTGAATGTAATGTAACAAACACCCATACAATGCGCACCACCCCGTGATGTTTTTCTCACTCCTACTAGTGAATGTAATGTAACACACACCCATACAATGCGCACCACCCCGTGATGTTTTTCTCACTCCTACTAGTGAATCTAATGTAACACACACCCTTACAATGCGCACCACCCCGTGATGTTTTTCTCACTCCTACTAGTGAATGTAATGTAACACACACCCATACAATGCGCACCACCACGTGATGTTTTTCTCACTGCTACTAGTGAATGTAATGTAACACACACCCATACAATGCGCACCACCCCGTGATGTTTTTCTCACTCCTACTAGTGAATGTAATGTAACACACACCCATACAATGCGCACCACCCCGTGATGTTTTTCTCACTCCTACTAGTGAATGTAATGTAACACACACCCATACAATGCGCACCACCCCGTGATGTTTTTCTCACTCCTACTAGTGAATGTAATGTATCACACACCCATACAATGCGCACCACCCCGTGATGTTTTTCTCACTGCTACTAGTGAATGTAATGTAACACACACCCATACAATGCGCACCACCCCGTGATGTTTTTCTCACTCTTACTAGTGAATGTAATGTAACACACACCCATACAATGTGCACCACCCCGTGATGTTTTTCTCACTCCTACTAGTGAATGTAATGTAACACACACCCATACAATGCGCACCACCCCGTGATGTTTTTCTCACTCCTACTAGTGAATGTAATGTAACACACACCCATACAATGCGCACCACCCCGTGATGTTTTTCTCACTCCTACTAGTGAATCTAATGTAACACACACCCATACAATGCGCACCACCCCGCGATGTTTTTCAGAAACCTATCCTACATTGCCACTGCATGTTCCCTGACCTCACCATGCTGACCACACTGCGGTCCTTTTCTCCATCCTACATTGCCACTCACTGCCTACCCTAATTCAGACCCTCCGATTCACACCACCCCGTGATGTTTTTCTCACTCCTAGTAGTGAATGTAATGTAACACACACCCATACAATGCGCACCACCCCGTGATGTTTATCTCACACCTACTAGTGAATCTACTGTAACACACAGCCATACAATGCGCACCACCCCGTGATGTTTTTCTCACTCCTACTACTGAATGTAATGTAACACACACCCATACAATGCGCACCTCCCCGTGATGTTTTTCTCACTCCTAATAGTGAATGTAATGTAACACACACCCATACAATGCGCACCACCCCGTGATGTTTTTCTCACTCCTACTAATGAATGTAATGTAACACACATCCATACAATGCGCACCACCCCGTGATGTTTTTCTCACTCCTACTAGTGAATGTAATGTAACACACACACATACAATGCGCACCACACCGTGATGTTTTTCTCACTCCTACTAGTGAATCTAATGTAACACACACCCATACAATGCGCACCACCCCGTGATGTTTTTCTCACTCCTACTAGTGAATGTAATGTAACACACACCCATACAATGCGCACCTCCCCTTGATGTTTTTCTCACTCCTACTAGTGAATCTAATGTAACACACACCCGTACAATGCGCACCACCCCGTGATGTTTTTCTCACTCCTACTACTGAATATAATGTAACACACACCCATACAATGCGCAACTCCCCGTGATGTTTTTCTCACTCCTACTAGTGAATCTAATGTAACACACACCCATACAATGCGCACCACCCCGTGATGTTTTTCTCACTCCTACTAGTGAATGTAATGTAACACACACCCATACAATGCGCACCACCCCGTGATGTTTTTCTCAGTCCTACTAGTGAATGTAATGTAACACACACCCATACAATGCGCACCACCCCGTGATGTTTTTCTCACTGCTACTAGTGAATGTAATGTAACACACACCCATACAATGCGCACCACTCTGTGATGTTTTTCTCACTCCTACTAGTGTATGTAATGTAACACACACCCATACAATGCGCACCACCCCGTGATGTTTTTCTCACTCCTACTAGTGAATGTAATGTAACACACACCCATACAATGCGCACCACCCCGTGATGTTTTTCTCACTCCTACTAGTGAATGTAATGTAACACACACCCATACAATGCGCACCACCCCGTGATGTTTTTCTCACTCCTACTAGTGAATGTAATGTAACACACACCCATACAATGCGCACCACCCCGTGATGTTTTTCTCACTGCTACTAGTGAATGTAATGTAACACACACCCATACAATGCGCACCACCCCGTGATGTTTTTCTCACTCCTACTAGTGAATGTAATGTAACACACACCCATACAATTCGCACCACCCCGTGATGTTTTTCTCACTCCTACTAGTGAATGTAATATAACACACACCCATACAATGCGCACCACCCCGTGATGGTTTTCTCACTCCTACTGGTGAATGTAATGTAACACACACCCATACAATGAGCACCACCCCGTGATGTTTTTCTCACTCGTACTAGTGAATCTAATGTAACACACACCCATACAATGCGCACCACCCCGTGATGTTTTTCTCACTCCTACTAGTGAATGTAATGTAACACACACCAATACAATGCGCACCACTCCGTGATGTTTTTCTAACTCCTACTAGTGAATCTAATGTAACACACACCCATACAATGCGCACCACCCAGCGATGTTTTTCAGAAACCTATCCTACATTGCCACTGCATGTTCCCTGACCTCCCCATGCTGACCACCCCGCGGTCCTTTTCTCCATCCTACATTTCCACTCACTGCCTATCCTAATTCAGACCCTCCGATTCACACCATCCCTTGATGTTTTTCTCACTCCTACTAGTGAATGTAATGTAACACACACCCATACAATGCGCACCACCCCGTGATGTTTTTCTCACTCCTATTAGTGAATGTAATGTAACACACACCCATACAATGCGCACCATCCCGTGATGTTTTTCTCACTCCTACTAGTGAATGTAATGTAACACACACCCATACAATGCGCACCACCCCGTGACGTTTTTCTCACTCCTACTAGTGAATGTAATGTAACACACACCAATACAATGCGCACCACCCCGTGATGTTTTTCTCACTCCTACTAGTGAATCTAATGTAACACACACCCATACAATGCGCACCACCCCGCGATGTTTTTCAGAAACCTATCCTACATTGCCACTGCATGTTCCCTGACCTCCCCATGCTGACCACCCCGCGGTCCTTTTCTCCATCCTACATTGCCACTCACTGCCTATCCTAATTCAGAACCTCCGATTCAAAACACCCCGTGATGTTTTTCTCACTCCTAGTAGTGAATGTAATGTAACACACACCCTTACAATGCGCACCACCCCGTGATGCTTTTCTCACTCCTACTAGTGAATGTAATGTAACACACACCCATACAATGCGCACCACCCCATGATGTTTTTCTCACTCCTACTAGTGAATCTAATGTAACACATACCCATACAATGCGCACCACCCCGTGATATTTTTCTCACTCCTACTAGTGAATGAAATGTAACACACACCCATACAATGCGCACCTCCCCGTGATGTTTTTCTCACTCCTACTAGTGAATCTAATGTAACACACACCCATACAATGCGCACCACACCGTGATGTTTTTCTCACTCCTACTAGTGAATGTAATGTAACACACACACATACAATG
Organism: Cavia porcellus; assembly: GCF_034190915.1. Taxonomy (NCBI): domain Eukaryota; kingdom Metazoa; phylum Chordata; class Mammalia; order Rodentia; family Caviidae; genus Cavia; species Cavia porcellus. The sequence goes on from NW_026947601.1 coordinate 349,820, forward strand.
CGCACCAGCCCGTGATGTTTTTCTCACTCCTACGAGTGAATGTAATGTAACACACACCCATACAATGCGCACCACCCCGTGATGTTTTTCTCACTGCTACTAGTGAATGTAATGTAACACACACCCATACAATGCGCACCACCCCGTGATGTTTTTCTCACTCCTACTAGTGAATGTAATGTAACACACACCCATACAATGCGCACCACCCCGTGATGTTTTTCTCACTGCTACTAGTGAATGTAATGTAACACACACCCATACAATGCGCACCACCCCGTGATGTTTTTCTCACTCTTACTAGTGAATGTAATGTAACACACACCCATACAATGCGCACCACCCCGTGATGTTTTTCTCACTCCTACTAGTGAATGTAATGTAACACACACCCATACAATGCGCACCACCCCGTGATGTTTTTCTCACTCTTACTAGTGAATGTAATGTAACACACACCAATACAATGCGCACCACCCCGTGATGTTTTTCTCACTCCTACTAGTGAATCTAATGTAACACACACCCATACAATGCGCACCACCCCGCGATGTTTTTCAGAAACCTATCCTACATTGCCACTGCATGTTCCCTGACCTCCCCATGCTGACCACCCCGCGGTCCTTTTCTCCATCCTACATTGCCACTCACTGCCTACCCTAATTGAGACCCTCCGATTCACACCACCCCGTGATGTTTTTCTCACTCCTAGTAGTGAATGTAATGTAACACACACCCATACAATGCGCACCACCCCGTGATGTTTTTCTCACTCCTATTAGTGAATGTAATGTAACACACACCCATACAATGCGCACCATCCCGTGATGTTTTTCTCACTCCTACTAGTGAATGTAATGTAACACACACCCATACAATGCGCACCACCCCGTGACGTTTTTCTCACTCCTACTAGTGAGTGTAATGTAACACACACCAATACAATGCGCACCACCCCGTGATGTTTTTCTCACTCCTACTAGTGAATCTAATGTAACACACACCCATACAATGCGCACTACCCCGCGATGTTTTTCAGAAACCTATCCTACATTGCCACTGCATGTTCCCTGACCTCCCCATGCTGACCACCCCGCGGTCCTTTTCTCCATCCTACATTGCCACTCACAGCCTATCCTAATTCAGAACCTCCGATTCAAAACACCCCGTGATGTTTTTCTCACTCCTAGTAGTGAATGTAATGTAACACACACCCTTACAATGCGCACCACCCCGTGATGTTTTTCTCACTCCTACTAGTGAATGTAATGTAACACACACCCATACAATGCGCACCATCCCGTGATGCTTTTCTCACTCCTACTAGTGAATCTAATGTAACACACACCCATACAATGCGCACCACCCCATGATGTTTTTCTCACTCCTACTAGTGAATCTAATGTAACACATACCCATACAATGCGCACCACCCCGTGATATTTTTCTCACTCCTACTAGTGAATGAAATGTAACACACACCCATACAATGCGAACCTCCCCGTGATGTTTTTCTCACTCCTACTAGTGAATCTAATGTAACACACACCCATACAATGCGCACCACACCGTGATGTTTTTCTCACTCCTACTAGTGAATGTAATGTAACACACACACATACAATGCGCACCACCCCGTGATGTTTTTCTCACTCCTACGAGTGAATGTAATGTAACACACACCCATACAATGCGCACCACCCCGTGATGTTTTTCTCACTGCTACTAGTGAATGTAATGTAACACACACCCATACAATGCGCACCACCCCGTGATGTTTTTCTCACTCCTACTAGTGAATGTAATGTAACACACACCCATACAATGCGCACCACCCCGTGATGTTTTTCTCACTGCTACTAGTGAATGTAATGTAACACACACCCATACAATGCGCACCACCCCGTGATGTTTTTCTCACTCTTACTAGTGAATGTAATGTAACACACACCCATACAATGCGCACCACCCCGTGATGTTTTTCTCACTCCTACTAGTGAATGTAATGTAACACACACCCATACAATGCGCACCACCCCGTGATGTTTTTCTCACTCCTACTAGTGAATGTAATGTAACACACACCAATACAATGCGCACCACCCCGTGATGTTTTTCTCACTCCTACTAGTGAATCTAATGTAACACACACCCATACAATGCGCACCACCCCGCGATGTTTTTCAGAAACCTATCCTACATTGCCACTGCATGTTCCCTGACCTCCCCATGCTGACCACCCCGCGGTCCTTTTCTCCATCCTACATTGCCACTCACTGCCTACCCTAATTGAGACCCTCCGATTCACACCACCCCGTGATGTTTTTCTCACTCCTAGTAGTGAATGTAATGTAACACACACCCATACAATGCGCACCACCCCGTGATGTTTTTCTCACTCCTACTAGTGAATGTAATGTGACACACACCCATACAATTCGCACCACCCCGTGATGTTTTTCTCACTCCTACTAGTGAATGTAATGTAACACACACCCATACAATGCGCACCACCCCGTGATGGTTTTCTCACTCCTACTGGTGAATGTAATGTAACACACACCCATACAATGAGCACCACCCCGTGATGTTTTTCTCACTCCTACTAGTGAATCTAATGTAACACACACCCATACAATGCGCACCACCCTGTGATGTTTTTCTCACTCCTACTAGTGAATGTAATGTAACACACACCAATACAATGCGCACCACCCCGTGATGTTTTTCTCACTCCTACTAGTGAATCTAATGTAACACTCACCCATACAATGCGCACCACCCCGCGATGTTTTTCAGAAACCTATCCTACATTGCCACTGCATGTTCCCTGACCTCCCCATGCTGACCACACCGCGGTCCTTTTCTCCATCCTACATTTCCACTCACTGCCTATCCTAATTCAGACCCTCCGATTCACACCATCCCGTGATGTTTTTCTCACTCCTACTAGTGAATGTAATGTAACACACACCCATACAATGCGCACCATCCCGTGATGTTTTTCTCACTCCTACTAGTGAATGTAATGTAACACACACCCATACAATGCGCACCACCCCATGATGTTTTTCTCACTCCTACTAGTGAATCTAATGTAACACATACCCATAAAATGCTCACCACCCCGTGATATTTTTCTCACTCCTACTAGTGAATGAAATGTAACACACACCCATACAATGCGCACCTCCCCGTGATGTTTTTCTCACTCCTACTAGTGAATCTAATGTAACACACACCCATACAATGCGCACCACACCGTGATGTTTTTCTCACTCCTACTAGTGAATGTAATGTAACACACACCCATACAATGCGCACCACCCCGTGATGTTTTTCTCACTCCTACTAGTGAATGTAATGTAACACAAACCCATACAATGCGCACTACCCCGTGATGTTTTTCTCACTGCTAGTAGTGAATGTAATGTAACAAACACCCATACAATGCGCACCACCCCGTGATGTTTTTCTCACTCCTACTAGTGAATGTAATGTAACACACACCCATACAATGCGCACCACCCCGTGATGTTTTTCTCACTCCTACTAGTTAATCTAATGTAACACACACCCTTACAATGCGCACCACCCCGTGATGTTTTTCTCACTCCTACTAGTGAATGTAATGTAACACACACCCATACAATGCGCACCACCACGTGATGTTTTTCTCACTGCTACTAGTGAATGTAATGTAACACACACACATACAATGCGCACCACCCCGTGATGTTTTTCTCACTCCTACTAGTGAATGTAATGTAACACACACCCATACAATGCGCACCACCCCGTGATGTTTTTCTCACTCCTACTAGTGAATGTAATGTAACACACACCCATACAATGCGCACCACCCCGTGATGTTTTTCTCACTCCTACTAGTGAATGTAATGTATCACACACCCATACAATGCGCACCACCCCGTGATGTTTTTCTCACTGCTACTAGTGAATGTAATGTAACACACACCCATACAATGCGCACCTCCCCGTGATGTTTTTCTCACTCCTACTAGTGAATCTAATGTAACACACACCCATACAATGCGCACCACACCGTGATGTTTTTCTCACTCCTACTAGTGAATGTAATGTAACACACACACATACAATGCGCACCACCCCGTGATGTTTTTCTCACTCCTACGAGTGAATGTAATGTAACACACACCCATACAATGCGCACCACCCCGTGATGTTTTTCTCACTGCTACTAGTGAATGTAATGTAACACACACCCATACAATGCGCACCACCCCGTAATGTTTTTCTCACTCCTACTAGTGAATGTAATGTAACACACACCCATACAATGCGCACCACCCCGTGATGTTTTTCTCACTGCTACTAGTGAATGTAATGTAACACACACCCATACAATGCGCACCACCCCGTGATGTTTTTCTCACTCTTACTAGTGAATGTAATGTAACACACACCCATACAATGCGCACCACCCCGTGATGTTTTTCTCACTCCTACTAGTGAATGTAATGTAACACACACCCATACAATGCGCACCACCCCGTGATGTTTTTCTCACTCCTACTAGTGAATGTAATGTAACACACACCAATACAATGCGCACCACCCCGTGATGTTTTTCTCACTCCTACTAGTGAATCTAATGTAACACACACCCATACAATGCGCACCACCCCGCGATGTTTTTCAGAAACCTATCCTACATTGCCACTGCATGTTCCCTGACCTCCCCATGCTGACCACCCCGCGGTCCTTTTCTCCATCCTACATTGCCACTCACTGCCTACCCTAATTCAGACCCTCCGATTCACACCACCCCGTGATGTTTTTCTCACTCCTAGTAGTGAATGTAATGTAACACACACCCATACAATGCGCACCACCCCGTGATGTTTTTCTCACTCCTACTAGTGAATGTAATGTGACACACACCCATACAATTCGCACCACCCCGTGATGTTTTTCTCACTCCTACTAGTGAATGTAATGTAACACACACCCATACAATGCGCACCACCCCGTGATGGTTTTCTCACTCCTACTGGTGAATGTAATGTAACACACACCCATACAATGAGCACCACCCCGTGATGTTTTTCTCACTCCTACTAGTGAATCTAATGTAACACAGACCCATACAATGCGCACCACCCTGTGATGTTTTTCTCACTCCTACTAGTGAATGTAATGTAACACACACCAATACAATGCGCACCACCCCGTGATGTTTTTCTCACTCCTACTAGTGAATCTAATGTAACACTCACCCATACAATGCGCACCACCCCGCGATGTTTTTCAGAAACCTATCCTACATTGCCACTGCATGTTCCCTGACCTCCCCATGCTGACCACACCGCGGTCCTTTTCTCCATCCTACATTTCCACTCACTGCCTATCCTAATTCAGACCCTCCGATTCACACCATCCCGTGATGTTTTTCTCACTCCTACTAGTGAATGTAATGTAACACACACCCATACAATGCGCACCATCCCGTGATGTTTTTCTCACTCCTACTAGTGAATGTAATGTAACACACACCCATACAATGCGCACCACCCCATGATGTTTTTCTCACTCCTACTAGTGAATCTAATGTAACACATACCCATAAAATGCTCACCACCCCGTGATATTTTTCTCACTCCTACTAGTGAATGAAATGTAACACACACCCATACAATGCGCACCTCCCCGTGATGTTTTTCTCACTCCTACTAGTGAATCTAATGTAACACACACCCATACAATGCGCACCACACCGTGATGTTTTTCTCACTCCTACTAGTGAATGTAATGTAACACACACCCATACAATGCGCACCACCCCGTGATGTTTTTCTCACTCCTACTAGTGAATGTAATGTAACACAAACCCATACAATGCGCACTACCCCGTGATGTTTTTCTCACTGCTAGTAGTGAATGTAATGTAACAAACACCCATACAATGCGCACCACCCCGTGATGTTTTTCTCACTCCTACTAGTGAATGTAATGTAACACACACCCATACAATGCGCACCACCCCGTGATGTTTTTCTCACTCCTACTAGTGAATGTAATGTAACACACACCCATACAATTCGCACCACCCCGTGATGTTTTTCTCACTCCTACTAGTGAATGTAATATAACACACACCCATACAATGCGCACCACCCCGTGATGGTTTTCTCACTCCTACTGGTGAATGTAATGTAACACACACCCATACAATGAGCACCACCCCGTGATGTTTTTCTCACTCGTACTAGTGAATCTAATGTAACACACACCCATACAATGCGCACCACCCCGTGATGTTTTTCTCACTCCTACTAGTGAATGTAATGTAACACACACCAATACAATGCGCACCACTCCGTGATGTTTTTCTCACTCCTACTAGTGAATCTAATGTAACACACACCCATACAATGCGCACCACCCAGCGATGTTTTTCAGAAACCTATCCTACATTGCCACTGCATGTTCCCTGACCTCCCCATGCTGACCACCCCGCGGTCCTTTTCTCCATCCTACATTTCCACTCACTGCCTATCCTAATTCAGACCCTCCGATTCACACCATCCCTTGATGTTTTTCTCACTCCTACTAGTGAATGTAATGTAACACACACCCATACAATGCGCACCACCCCGTGATGTTTTTCTCACTCCTATTAGTGAATGTAATGTAACACACACCCATACAATGCGCACCATCCCGTGATGTTTTTCTCACTCCTACTAGTGAATGTAATGTAACACACACCCATACAATGCGCACCACCCCGTGACGTTTTTCTCACTCCTACTAGTGAATGTAATGTAACACACACCAATACAATGCGCACCACCCCGTGATGTTTTTCTCACTCCTACTAGTGAATCTAATGTAACACACACCCATACAATGCGCACCACCCCGCGATGTTTTTCAGAAACCTATCCTACATTGCCACTGCATGTTCCCTGACCTCCCCATGCTGACCACCCCGCGGTCCTTTTCTCCATCCTACATTGCCACTCACTGCCTATCCTAATTCAGAACCTCCGATTCAAAACACCCCGTGATGTTTTTCTCACTCCTAGTAGTGAATGTAATGTAACACACACCCTTACAATGCGCACCACCCCGTGATGCTTTTCTCACTCCTACTAGTGAATGTAATGTAACACACACCCATACAATGCGCACCACCCCATGATGTTTTTCTCACTCCTACTAGTGAATCTAATGTAACACATACCCATACAATGCGCACCACCCCGTGATATTTTTCTCACTCCTACTAGTGAATGAAATGTAACACACACCCATACAATGCGCACCTCCCCGTGATGTTTTTCTCACTCCTACTAGTGAATCTAATGTAACACACACCCATACAATGCGCACCACACCGTGATGTTTTTCTCACTCCTACTAGTGAATGTAATGTAACACACACACATACAATGCGCACCACCCCGTGATGTTTTTCTCACTCCTACGAGTGAATGTAATGTAACACACACCCATACAATGCGCACCACCCCGTGATGTTTTTCTCACTGCTACTAGTGAATGTAATATAACACACACCCATACAATGCGCACCACCCCGTGATGTTTTTCTCACTCCTACTAGTGAATGTAATGTAACACACACCCATACAATGCGCACCACCCCGTGATGTTTTTCTCACTGCTACTAGTGAATGTAATGTAACACACACCCATACAATGCGCACCACCCCGTGATGTTTTTCTCACTCTTACTAGTGAATGTAATGTAACACACACCCATACAATGCGCACCACCCCGTGATGTTTTTCTCACTCCTACTAGTGAATGTAATGTAACACACACCCATACAATGCGCACCACCCCGTGATGTTTTTCTCACTCTTACTAGTGAATGTAATGTAACACACACCAATACAATGCGCACCACCCCGTGATGTTTTTCTCACTCCTACTAGTGAATCTAATGTAACACACACCCATACAATGCGCACCACCCCGCGATGTTTTTCAGAAACCTATCCTACATTGCCACTGCATGTTCCCTGACCTCCCCATGCTGACCACCCCGCGGTCCTTTTCTCCATCCTACATTGCCACTCACTGCCTACCCTAATTGAGACCCTCCGATTCACACCACCCCGTGATGTTTTTCTCACTCCTAGTAGTGAATGTAATGTAACACACACCCATACAATGCGCACCACCCCGTGATGTTTTTCTCACTCCTATTAGTGAATGTAATGTAACACACACCCATACAATGCGCACCATCCCGTGATGTTTTTCTCACTCCTACTAGTGAATGTAATGTAACACACACCCATACAATGCGCACCACCCCGTGACGTTTTTCTCACTCCTACTAGTGAATGTAATGTAACACACACCAATACAATGCGCACCACCCCGTGATGTTTTTCTCACTCCTACTAGTGAATCTAATGTAACACACACCCATACAATGCGCACCACCCCGCGATGTTTTTCAGAAACCTATCCTACATTGCCACTGCATGTTCCCTGACCTCCCCATGCTGACCACCCCGCGGTCCTTTTCTCCATTCTACATTGCCACTCACTGCCTATCCTAATTCAGAACCTCCGATTCAAAACACCCCGTGATGTTTTTCTCACTCCTAGTAGTGAATGTAATGTAACACACACCCTTACAATGCGCACCACCCCGTGATGTTTTTCTCACTCCTACTAGTGAATGTAATGTAACACACACCCATACAATGCGCACCATCCCGTGATGCTTTTCTCACTCCTACTAGTGAATGTAATGTAACACACACCCATACAATGCGCACCACCCCATGATGTTTTTCTCACTCCTACTAGTGAATCTAATGTAACACATACCCATACAATGCGCACCACCCCGTGATATTTTTCTCACTCCTACTAGTGAATGAAATGTAACACACACCCATACAATGCGCACCTCCCCGTGATGTTTTTCTCACTCCTACTAGTGAATCTAATGTAACACACACCCATACAATGCGCACCACACCGTGATGTTTTTCTCACTCCTACTAGTGAATGTAATGTAACACACACACATACAATGCGCACCACCCCATGATGTTTTTCTCACTCCTACGAGTGAATGTAATGTAACACACACCCATACAATGCGCACCACCCCGTGATGTTTTTCTCACTGCTACTAGTGAATGTAATGTAACACACACCCATACAATGCGCACCACCCCGTGATGTTTTTCTCACTCCTACTAGTGAATGTAATGTAACACACACCCATACAATGCGCACCACCCCGTGATGTTTTTCTCACTGCTACTAGTGAATGTAATGTAACACACACCCATACAATGCGCACCACCCCGTGATGTTTTTCTCACTCTTACTAGTGAATGTAATGTAACACACACCCATACAATGCGCACCACCCCGTGATGTTTTTCTCACTCCTACTAGTGAATGTAATGTAACACACACCCATACAATGCGCACCACCCCGTGATGTTTTTCTCACTCCTACTAGTGAATGTAATGTAACACACACCAATACAATGCGCACCACCCCGTGATGTTTTTCTCACTCCTACTAGTGAATCTAATGTAACACACACCCATACAATGCGCACCACCCCGCGATGTTTTTCAGAAACCTATCCTACATTGCCACTGCATGTTCCCTGACCTCCCCATGCTGACCACCCCGCGGTCCTTTTCTCCATCCTACATTGCCACTCACTGCCTACCCTAATTGAGACCCTCCGATTCACACCACCCCGTGATGTTTTTCTCACTCCTAGTAGTGAATGTAATGTAACACACACCCATACAATGCGCACCACCCCGTGATGTTTTTCTCACTCCTACTAGTGAATGTAATGTGACACACACCCATACAATTCGCACCACCCCGCGATGTTTTTCTCACTCCTACTAGTGAATGTAATGTAACACACACCCATGCAATGCGCACCACCCCGTGATGGTTTTCTCACTCCTACTGGTGAATGTAATGTAACACACACCCATACAATGAGCACCACCCCGTGATGTTTTTCTCACTCCTACTAGTGAATCTAATGTAACACACACCCATACAATGCGCACCACCCTGTGATGTTTTTCTCACTCCTACTAGTGAATGTAATGTAACACACACCAATACAATGCGCACCACCCCGTGATGTTTTTCTCACTCCTACTAGTGAATCTAATGTAACACTCACCCATACAATGCGCACCACCCCGCGATGTTTTTCAGAAACCTATCCTACATTGCCACTGCATGTTCCCTGACCTCCCCATGCTGACCACACCGCGGTCCTTTTCTCCATCCTACATTTCCACTCACTGCCTATCCTAATTCAGACCCTCCGATTCACACCATCCCGTGATGTTTTTCTCACTCCTACTAGTGAATGTAATGTAACACACACCCATACAATGCGCACCATCCCGTGATGTTTTTCTCACTCCTACTAGTGAATGTAATGTAACACACACCCATACAATGCGCACCACCCCATGATGTTTTTCTCACTCCTACTAGTGAATCTAATGTAACACATACCCATAAAATGCTCACCACCCCGTGATATTTTTCTCACTCCTACTAGTGAATGAAATGTAACACACACCCATACAATGCGCACCTCCCCGTGATGTTTTTCTCACTCCTACTAGTGAATCTAATGTAACACACACCCATACAATGCGCACCACACCGTGATGTTTTTCTCACTCCTACTAGTGAATGTAATGTAACACACACCCATACAATGCGCACCACCCCGTGATGTTTTTCTCACTCCTACTAGTGAATGTAATGTAACACAAACCCATAAAATGCGCACTACCCCGTGATGTTTTTCTCACTGCTAGTAGTGAATGTAATGTAACAAACACCCATACAATGCGCACCACCCCGTGATGTTTTTCTCACTCCTACTAGTGAATGTAATGTAACACACACCCATACAATGCGCACCACCCCGTGATGTTTTTCTCACTCCTAATAGTGAATCTAATGTAACACACACCCTTACAATGCGCACCACCCCGTGATGTTTTTCTCACTCCTACTAGTGAATGTAATGTAACACACACCCATACAATGCGCACCACCACGTGATGTTTTTCTCACTGCTACTAGTGAATGTAATGTAACACACACACATACAATGCGCACCACCCCGTGATGTTTTTCTCACTCCTACTAGTGAATGTAATGTAACACACACCCATACAATGCGCACCACCCCGTGATGTTTTTCTCACTCCTACTAGTGAATGTAATGTAACACACACCCATACAATGCGCACCACCCCGTAATGTTTTTCTCACTCCTACTAGTGAATGTAATGTATCACACACCCATACAATGCGCACCACCCCGTGATGTTTTTCTCACTGCTACTAGTGAATGTAATGTAACACACACCCATACAATGCGCACCTCCCCGTGATGTTTTTCTCACTCCTACTAGTGAATCTAATGTAACACACACCCATACAATGCGCACCACACCGTGATGTTTTTCTCACTCCTACTAGTGAATGTAATGTAACACACACACATACAATGCGCACCACCCCGTGATGTTTTTCTCACTCCTACGAGTGAATGTAATGTAACACACACCCATACAATGCGCACCACCCCGTGATGTTTTTCTCACTGCTACTAGTGAATGTAATGTAACACACACCCATACAATGCGCACCACCCCGTGATGTTTTTCTCACTCCTACTAGTGAATGTAATGTAACACACACCCATACAATGCGCACCACCCCGTGATGTTTTTCTCACTGCTACTAGTGAATGTAATGTAACACACACCCATACAATGCGCACCACCCCGTGATGTTTTTCTCACTCTTACTAGTGAATGTAATGTAACACACACCCATACAATGCGCACCACCCCGTGATGTTTTTCTCACTCCTACTAGTGAATGTAATGTAACACACACCCATACAATGCGCACCACCCCGTGATGTTTTTCTCACTCCTACTAGTGAATGTAATGTAACACACACCAATACAATGCGCACCACCCCGTGATGTTTTTCTCACTCCTACTAGTGAATCTAATGTAACACACACCCATACAATGCGCACCACCCCGCGATGTTTTTCAGAAACCTATCCTACATTGCCACTGCATGTTCCCTGACCTCCCCATGCTGACCACCCCGCGGTCCTTTTCTCCATCCTACATTGCCACTCACTGCCTACCCTAATTCAGACCCTCCGATTCACACCACCCCGTGATGTTTTTCTCACTCCTAGTAGTGAATGTAATGTAACACACACCCATACAATGCGCACCACCCCGTGATGTTTTTCTCACTCCTACTAGTGAATGTAATGTGACACACACCCATACAATTCGCACCACCCCGTGATGTTTTTCTCACTCCTACTAGTGAATGTAATGTAACACACACCCATACAATGCGCACCACCCCGTGATGGTTTTCTCACTCCTACTGGTGAATGTAATGTAACACACACCCATACAATGAGCACCACCCCGTGATGTTTTTCTCACTCCTACTAGTGAATCTAATGTAACACAGACCCATACAATGCGCACCACCCTGTGATGTTTTTCTCACTCCTACTAGTGAATGTAATGTAACACACACCAATACAATGCGCACCACCCCGTGATGTTTTTCTCACTCCTACTAGTGAATCTAATGTAACACTCACCCATACAATGCGCACCACCCCGCGATGTTTTTCAGAAACCTATCCTACATTGCCACTGCATGTTCCCTGACCTCCCCATGCTGACCACACCGCGGTCCTTTTCTCCATCCTACATTTCCACTCACTGCCTATCCTAATTCAGACCCTCCGATTCACACCATCCCGTGATGTTTTTCTCACTCCTACTAGTGAATGTAATGTAACACACACCCATACAATGCGCACCACCACGTGTTTTTCTCACTCCTATTAGTGAATGTAATGTAACACACACCCATACAATGCGCACCATCCCGTGATGTTTTTCTCACTCCTACTAGTGAATGTAATGTAACACACACCCATACAATGCGCACCACCCCATGATGTTTTTCTCACTCCTACTAGTGAATCTAATGTAACACATACCCATAAAATGCTCACCACCCCGTGATATTTTTCTCACTCCTACTAGTGAATGTAATGTAACACACACCCATACAATGCGCACCACCCCGTGATGTTTTTCTCACTCCTACTAGTGAATGTAATGTAACACAAACCCATACAATGCGCACTACCCCGTGATGTTTTTCTCACTGCTAGTAGTGAATGTAATGTAACAAACACCCATACAATGCGCACCACCCCGTGATGTTTTTCTCACTCCTACTAGTGAATGTAATGTAACACACACCCATACAATGCGCACCACCCCGTGATGTTTTTCTCACTCCTACTAGTGAATCTAATGTAACACACACCCTTACAATGCGCACCACCCCGTGATGTTTTTCTCACTCCTACTAGTGAATGTAATGTAACACACACCCATACAATGCGCACCACCACGTGATGTTTTTCTCACTGCTACTAGTGAATGTAATGTAACACACACACATACAATGCGCACCACCCCGTGATGTTTTTCTCACTCCTACTAGTGAATGTAATGTAACACACACCCATACAATGCGCACCACCCCGTGATGTTTTTCTCACTCCTACTAGTGAATGTAATGTAACACACACCAATACAATGCGCACCACCCCGTGATGTTTTTCTCACTCCTACTAGTGAATCTAATGTAACACACACCCATACAATGCGCACCACCCCGCGATGTTTTTCAGAAACCTATCCTACATTGCCACTGCATGTTCCCTGACCTCCCCATGCTGACCACCCCGCGGTCCTTTTCTCCATCCTACATTGCCACTCACTGCCTACCCTAATTGAGACCCTCCGATTCACACCACCCCGTGATGTTTTTCTCACTCCTAGTAGTGAATGTAATGTAACACACACCCATACAATGCGCACCACCCCGTGATGTTTTTCTCACTCCTACTAGTGAATGTAATGTGACACACACCCATACAATTCGCACCACCCCGTGATGTTTTTCTCACTCCTACTAGTGAATGTAATGTAACACACACCCATACAATGCGCACCACCCCGTGATGGTTTTCTCACTCCTACTGGTGAATGTAATGTAACACACACCCATACAATGAGCACCACCCCGTGATGTTTTTCTCACTCCTACTAGTGAATCTAATGTAACACACACCCATACAATGCGCACCACCCTGTGATGTTTTTCTCACTCCTACTAGTGAATGTAATGTAACACACACCAATACAATGCGCACCACCCCGTGATGTTTTTCTCACTCCTACTAGTGAATCTAATGTAACACTCACCCATACAATGCGCACCACCCCGCGATGTTTTTCAGAAACCTATCCTACATTGCCACTGCATGTTCCCTGACCTCCCCATGCTGACCACACCGCGGTCCTTTTCTCCATCCTACATTTCCACTCACTGCCTATCCTAATTCAGACCCTCCGATTCACACCATCCCGTGATGTTTTTCTCACTCCTACTAGTGAATGTAATGTAACACACACCCATACAATGCGCACCATCCCGTGATGTTTTTCTCACTCCTACTAGTGAATGTAATGTAACACACACCCATACAATGCGCACCACCCCATGATGTTTTTCTCACTCCTACTAGTGAATCTAATGTAACACATACCCATAAAATGCTCACCACCCCGTGATATTTTTCTCACTCCTACTAGTGAATGAAATGTAACACACACCCATACAATGCGCACCTCCCCGTGATGTTTTTCTCACTCCTACTAGTGAATCTAATGTAACACACACCCATACAATGCGCACCACACCGTGATGTTTTTCTCACTCTTACTAGTGAATGTAATGTAACACACACCCATACAATGCGCACCACCCCGTGATGTTTTTCTCACTCCTACTAGTGAATGTAATGTAACACACACCCATACAATGCGCACCACCCCGTGATGTTTTTCTCACTCCTACTAGTGAATGTAATGTAACACACACCAATACAATGCGCACCACCCCGTGATGTTTTTCTCACTCCTACTAGTGAATCTAATGTAACACACACCCATACAATGCGCACCACCCCGCGATGTTTTTCAGAAACCTATCCTACATTGCCACTGCATGTTCCCTGACCTCCCCATGCTGACCACCCCGCGGTCCTTTTCTCCATCCTACATTGCCACTCACTGCCTACCCTAATTCAGACCCTCCGATTCACACCACCCCGTGATGTTTTTCTCACTCCTAGTAGTGAATGTAATGTAACACACACCCATACAATGCGCACCACCCCGTGATGTTTTTCTCACTCCTACTAGTGAATGTAATGTGACACACACCCATACAATTCGCACCACCCCGTGATGTTTTTCTCACTCCTACTAGTGAATGTAATGTAACACACACCCATACAATGCGCACCACCCCGTGATGGTTTTCTCACTCCTACTGGTGAATGTAATGTAACACACACCCATACAATGAGCACCACCCCGTGATGTTTTTCTCACTCCTACTAGTGAATCTAATGTAACACAGACCCATACAATGCGCACCACCCTGTGATGTTTTTCTCACTCCTACTAGTGAATGTAATGTAACACACACCAATACAATGCGCACCACCCCGTGATGTTTTTCTCACTCCTACTAGTGAATCTAATGTAACACTCACCCATACAATGCGCACCACCCCGCGATGTTTTTCAGAAACCTATCCTACATTGCCACTGCATGTTCCCTGACCTCCCCATGCTGACCACACCGCGGTCCTTTTCTCCATCCTACATTTCCACTCACTGCCTATCCTAATTCAGACCCTCCGATTCACACCATCCCGTGATGTTTTTCTCACTCCTACTAGTGAATGTAATGTAACACACACCCATACAATGCGCACCACCACGTGATGTTTTTCTCACTCCTATTAGTGAATGTAATGTAACACACACCCATACAATGCGCACCATCCCGTGATGTTTTTCTCACTCCTACTAGTGAATGTAATGTAACACACACCCATACAATGCGCACCACCCCATGATGTTTTTCTCACTCCTACTAGTGAATCTAATGTAACACATACCCATAAAATGCTCACCACCCCGTGATATTTTTCTCACTCCTACTAGTGAATGAAATGTAACACACACCCATACAATGCGCACCTCCCCGTGATGTTTTTCTCACTCCTACTAGTGAATCTAATGTAACACACACCCATACAATGCGCACCACACCGTGATGTTTTTCTCACTCCTACTAGTGAATGTAATGTAACACACACCCATACAATGCGCACCACCCCGTGATGTTTTTCTCACTCCTACTAGTGAATGTAATGTAACACAAACCCATACAATGCGCACTACCCCGTGATGTTTTTCTCACTGCTAGTAGTGAATGTAATGTAACAAACACCCATACAATGCGCACCACCCCGTGATGTTTTTCTCACTCCTACTAGTGAATGTAATGTAACACACACCCATACAATGCGCACCACCCCGTGATGTTTTTCTCACTCCTACTAGTGAATCTAATGTAACACACACCCTTACAATGCGCACCACCCCGTGATGTTTTTCTCACTCCTACTAGTGAATGTAATGTAACACACACCCATACAATGCGCACCACCACGTGATGTTTTTCTCACTGCTACTAGTGAATGTAATGTAACACACACACATACAATGCGCACCACCCCGTGATGTTTTTCTCACTCCTACTAGTGAATGTAATGTAACACACACCCATACAATGCGCACCACCCCGTGATGTTTTTCTCACTCCTACTAGTGAATGTAATGTAACACACACCCATACAATGCGCACCACCCCGTGATGTTTTTCTCACTCCTAATAGTGAATGTAATGTATCACACACCCATACAATGCGCACCACCCCGTGATGTTTTTCTCACTGCTACTAGTGAATGTAATGTAACACACACCCATACAATGCGCACCACCCCGTGATGTTTTTCTCACTCTTACTAGTGAATGTAATGTAACACACACCCATACAATGTGCACCACCCCGTGATGTTTTTCTCACTCCTACTAGTGAATGTAATGTAACACACACCCATACAATGCGCACCACCCCGTGATGTTTTTCTCACTCCTACTAGTGAATGTAATGTAACACACACCAATACAATGCGCACCACCCCGTGATGTTTTTCTCACTCCTACTAGTGAATCTAATGTAACACACACCCATACAATGCGCACCACCCCGCGATGTTTTTCAGAAACCTATCCTACATTGCCACTGCATGTTCCCTGACCTCACCATGCTGACCACACCGCGGTCCTTTTCTCCATCCTACATTGCCACTCACTGCCTATCCTAATTCAGACCCTCCGATTCACACCATCCCTTGATGTTTTTCTCACTCCTACTAGTGAATGTAATGTAACACACACCCATACAATGCGCACCACCCCGTGATGTTTTTCTCACTCCTATTAGTGAATGTAATGTAACACACACCCATACAATGCGCACCATCCCGTGATGTTTTTCTCACTCCTACTAGTGAATGTAATGTAACACACACCCATACAATGCGCACCACCCCGTTACGTTTTTCTCACTCCTACTAGTGAATGTAATGTAACACACACCAATACAATGCGCACCACCCCGTGATGTTTTTCTCACTCCTACTAGTGAATCTAATGTAACACACACCCATACAATGCGCACCACCCCGCGATGTTTTTCAGAAACCTATCCTACATTGCCACTGCATGTTCCCTGACCTCCCCATGCTGAACACCCCGCGGTCCTTTTCTCCATCCTACATTGCCACTCACTGCCTATCCTAATTCAGAACCTCCGATTCAAAACACCCCGTGATGTTTTTCTCACTCCTAGTAGTGAATGTAATGTAACACACACCCATACAATGCGCACCACCCCGTGATGTTTATCTCACACCTACTAGTGAATCTACTGTAACACACACCCAAACAATGCGCACCACCCCGTGATGTTTTTCTCACTCCTACTACTGAATGTAATGTAACACACACCCATACAATGCGCACCACCCCGTGATGTTTTTCTCACTCCTACTAGTGAATGTAATGTAACACACATCCATACAATGCGCACCACCCCGTGATGTTTTTCTCACTCCTACTAGTGAATGTAATGTAACACACACCCATACAAAGCGCACCACCCCGTGATGTTTTTCTCACTCCTACTAGTGAATCTAATGTAACACACACCCATAAAATGCGCACCACCCCGTGATGTTTTTCTCACTCCTACTAGTGAATGTAATGTAACACACACCCATACAATGCGCACCTCCCCTTGATGTTTTTCTCACTCCTACTAGTGAATCTAATGTAACACACACCCATACAATGCGCACCACCCCGTGATGTTTTTCTCACTCCTACTAGTGAATGTAATGTAACACACACCCATACAATGCGCACCTCCCCGTGATGTTTTTCTCACTGCTACTAGTGAATGTAATGTAACACACACCCATACAATGCGCACCACTCCGTGATGTTTTTCTCACTCCTACTAGTGTATGTAATGTAACACACACCCATACAATGCGCACCACCCCGTGATGTTTTTCTCACTCCTACTAGTGAATGTAATGTAACACACACCCATACAATGCGCACCACCACGTGATGATTTTCTCACTGCTACTAGTGAATGTAATGTAACACACACCCATACAATGCGCACCACCCCGTGATGTTTTTCTCACTCCTACTAGTGAATGTAATGTAACACACACCTATACAATACGCACCACCCCGTGATGTTTTTCTCACTCCTACTAGTGAATGTAATGTAACACACACCCATACAATTCGCACCACCCCGTGATGTTCTTCTCACTCCTACTGGTGAATGAAATGTAACACACACCCATACAATGCGCAACACCCTGTGATGGTTTTCTCACTCCTACTGGTGAATGTAATGTAACACACACCCATACAATGAGCACCACCCCGTGATGTTTTTCTCACTCCTACTAGTGAATCTAATGTAACACACACCCATACAATGCGCACCACCCCGTGATGTTTTTCTCACTCTTACTAGTGAATGTAATGTAACACACACCAATACAATGCGCACAACCCCGCGATGTTTTTCAGAAACCTATCCTACATTGCCACTGCATGTTCCCTGACCTCCCCATGCTGACCACCCCGCGGTCCTTTTCTCCATCCTACATTTCCACTCACTACCTATCCTAATTCAGACCCTCCGATTCACACCACCCCGTGATGTTTTTCTCACTCCTACTACTGAATGTAATGTAACACACACCCATACAATGCGCACCTCCCCGTGATGTTTTTCTCTCTCCTAATAGTGAATGTAATGTAACACACACCCATACAATGCGCACCACCCCGTGATTTTTTTCTCACTCCTACTAATGAATGTAATGTAACACACATCCATACAATGCGCACCACCCCGTGATGTTTTTCTCACTCCTACTAGTGAATGTAATGTAACATACACCCATACAATGCGCACCACCCCGTGATGTTTTTCTCACTCCTACTAGTGAATCTAATGTAACACACACCCATACAATGCGCACCACCCCGTGATGTTTTTCTCACTCCTACTAGTGAATGTAATGTAACACACACCCATACAATGCGCACCTCCCCTTGATGTTTTTCTCACTCCTACTAGTGAATCTAATGTAACACACACCCATACAATGCGCACCACCCCGTGATGTTTTTCTCACTCCTACTAGTGAATGTAATGTAACACACACCCATACAATGCGCACCTCCCCGTGATGTTTTTCTCACTCCTACTAGTGAATGTAATGTAACACACACCCATACAATGCGCACCACTCCGTGATGTTTTTCTCACTCCTACTAGTGTATGTAATGTAACACACACTCATACAATGCGCACCACCCCGTGATGTTTTTCTCACTCCTACTAGTGAATGTAATGTAACACACACCCATACAATGCGCACCACCACGTGATGATTTTCTCACTGCTACTAGTGAATGTAATGTAACACACACCCATACAATGCGCACCACCCCGTGATGTTTTTCTCACTCCTACTAGTGAATGTAATGTAACACACACCCATACAATGCGCACCACCCCGTGATGTTTTTCTCACTCCTACTAGTGAATGTAATGTAACACACACCCATACAATTCGCACCACCCCGTGATGTTTTTCAGAAACCTATCCTACATTGCCACTGCATGTTCCCTGACCTCCCCATGCTGACCACACCGCGGTCCTTTTCTCCATCCTACATTTCCACTCACTGCCTATCCTAATTCAGACCCTCCGATTCACACCATCCCGTGATGTTTTTCTCACTCCTACTAGTGAATGTAATGTAACACACACCCATACAATGCGCACCACCACGTGATGTTTTTCTCACTCCTATTAGTGAATGTAATGTAACACACACCCATACAATGCGCACCATCCCGTGATGTTTTTCTCACTCCTACTAGTGAATGTAATGTAACACACACCCATACAATGCGCACCACCCCATGATGTTTTTCTCACTCCTACTAGTGAATCTAATGTAACACATACCCATAAAATGCTCACCACCCCGTGATATTTTTCTCACTCCTACTAGTGAATGAAATGTAACACACACCCATACAATGCGCACCTCCCCGTGATGTTTTTCTCACTCCTACTAGTGAATCTAATGTAACACACACCCATACAATGCGCACCACACCGTGATGTTTTTCTCACTCCTACTAGTGAATGTAATGTAACACACACCCATACAATGCGCACCACCCCGTGATGTTTTTCTCACTCCTACTAGTGAATGTAATGTAACACAAACCCATACAATGCGCACTACCCCGTGATGTTTTTCTCACTGCTAGTAGTGAATGTAATGTAACAAACACCCATACAATGCGCACCACCCCGTGATGTTTTTCTCACTCCTACTAGTGAATGTAATGTAACACACACCCATACAATGCGCACCACCCCGTGATGTTTTTCTCACTCCTACTAGTGAATCTAATGTAACACACACCCTTACAATGCGCACCACCCCGTGATGTTTTTCTCACTCCTACTAGTGAATGTAATGTAACACACACCCATACAATGCGCACCACCACGTGATGTTTTTCTCACTGCTACTAGTGAATGTAATGTAACACACACACATACAATGCGCACCACCCCGTGATGTTTTTCTCACTCCTACTAGTGAATGTAATGTAACACACACCCATACAATGCGCACCACCCCGTGATGTTTTTCTCACTCCTACTAGTGAATGTAATGTAACACACACCCATACAATGCGCACCACACCGTGATGTTTTTCTCACTCCTAATAGTGAATGTAATGTATCACACACCCATACAATGCGCACCACCCCGTGATGTTTTTCTCACTGCTACTAGTGAATGTAATGTAACACACACCCATACAATGCGCACCACCCCGTGATGTTTTTCTCACTCTTACTAGTGAATGTAATGTAACACACACCCATACAATGTGCACCACCCCGTGATGTTTTTCTCACTCCTACTAGTGAATGTAATGTAACACACACCCATACAATGCGCACCACCCCGTGATGTTTTTCTCACTCCTACTAGTGAATGTAATGTAACACACACCAATACAATGCGCACCACCCCGTGATGTTTTTCTCACTCCTACTAGTGAATCTAATGTAACACACACCCATACAATGCGCACCACCCCGCGATGTTTTTCAGAAACCTATCCTACATTGCCACTGCATGTTCCCTGACCTCACCATGCTGACCACACCGCGGTCCTTTTCTCCATCCTACATTGCCACTCACTGCCTATCCTAATTCAGACCCTCCGATTCACACCATCCCTTGATGTTTTTCTCACTCCTACTAGTGAATGTAATGTAACACACACCCATACAATGCGCACCACCCCGTGATGTTTTTCTCACTCCTATTAGTGAATGTAATGTAACACACACCCATACAATGCGCACCATCCCGTGATGTTTTTCTCACTCCTACTAGTGAATGTAATGTAACACACACCCATACAATGCGCACCACCCCGTGACGTTTTTCTCACTCCTACTAGTGAATGTAATGTAACACACACCAATACAATGCGCACCACCCCGTGATGTTTTTCTCACTCCTACTAGTGAATCTAATGTAACACACACCCATACAATGCGCACCACCCCGCGATGTTTTTCAGAAACCTATCCTACATTGCCACTGCATGTTCCCTGACCTCCCCATGCTGAACACCCCGCGGTCCTTTTCTCCATCCTACATTGCCACTCACTGCCTATCCTAATTCAGAACCTCCGATTCAAAACACCCCGTGATGTTTTTCTCACTCCTAGTAGTGAATGTAATGTAACACACACCCATACAATGCGCACCACCCCGTGATGTTTATCTCACACCTACTAGTGAATCTACTGTAACACACACCCAAACAATGCGCACCACCCCGTGATGTTTTTCTCACTCCTACTACTGAATGTAATGTAACACACACCCATACAATGCGCACCACCCCGTGATGTTTTTCTCACTCCTACTAGTGAATGTAATGTAACACACATCCATACAATGCGCACCACCCCGTGATGTTTTTCTCACTCCTACTAGTGAATGTAATGTAACACACACCCATACAAAGCGCACCACCCCGTGATGTTTTTCTCACTCCTACTAGTGAATCTAATGTAACACACACCCATAAAATGCGCACCACCCCGTGATGTTTTTCTCACTCCTACTAGTGAATGTAATGTAACACACACCCATACAATGCGCACCTCCCCTTGATGTTTTTCTCACTCCTACTAGTGAATCTAATGTAACACACACCCATACAATGCGCACCACCCCGTGATGTTTTTCTCACTCCTACTAGTGAATGTAATGTAACACACACCCATACAATGCGCACCTCCCCGTGATGTTTTTCTCACTGCTACTAGTGAATGTAATGTAACACACACCCATACAATGCGCACCACTCCGTGATGTTTTTCTCACTCCTACTAGTGTATGTAATGTAACACACACCCATACAATGCGCACCACCCCGTGATGTTTTTCTCACTCCTACTAGTGAATGTAATGTAACACACACCCATACAATGCGCACCACCACGTGATGATTTTCTCACTGCTACTAGTGAATGTAATGTAACACACACCCATACAATGCGCACCACCCCGTGATGTTTTTCTCACTCCTACTAGTGAATGTAATGTAACACACACCTATACAATACGCACCACCCCGTGATGTTTTTCTCACTCCTACTAGTGAATGTAATGTAACACACACCCATACAATTCGCACCACCCCGTGATGTTCTTCTCACTCCTACTGGTGAATGAAATGTAACACACACCCATACAATGCGCAACACCCTGTGATGGTTTTCTCACTCCTACTGGTGAATGTAATGTAACACACACCCATACAATGAGCACCACCCCGTGATGTTTTTCTCACTCCTACTAGTGAATCTAATGTAACACACACCCATACAATGCGCACCACCCCGTGATGTTTTTCTCACTCTTACTAGTGAATGTAATGTAACACACACCAATACAATGCGCACAACCCCGCGATGTTTTTCAGAAACCTATCCTACATTGCCACTGCATGTTCCCTGACCTCCCCATGCTGACCACCCCGCGGTCCTTTTCTCCATCCTACATTTCCACTCACTACCTATCCTAATTCAGACCCTCCGATTCACACCACCCCGTGATGTTTTTCTCACTCCTACTACTGAATGTAATGTAACACACACCCATACAATGCGCACCTCCCCGTGATGTTTTTCTCTCTCCTAATAGTGAATGTAATGTAACACACACCCATACAATGCGCACCACCCCGTGATTTTTTTCTCACTCCTACTAATGAATGTAATGTAACACACATCCATACAATGCGCACCACCCCGTGATGTTTTTCTCACTCCTACTAGTGAATGTAATGTAACATACACCCATACAATGCGCACCACCCCGTGATGTTTTTCTCACTCCTACTAGTGAATCTAATGTAACACACACCCATACAATGCGCACCACCCCGTGATGTTTTTCTCACTCCTACTAGTGAATGTAATGTAACACACACCCATACAATGCGCACCTCCCCTTGATGTTTTTCTCACTCCTACTAGTGAATCTAATGTAACACACACCCATACAATGCGCACCACCCCGTGATGTTTTTCTCACTCCTACTAGTGAATGTAATGTAACACACACCCATACAATGCGCACCTCCCCGTGATGTTTTTCTCACTCCTACTAGTGAATGTAATGTAACACACACCCATACAATGCGCACCACTCCGTGATGTTTTTCTCACTCCTACTAGTGTATGTAATGTAACACACACTCATACAATGCGCACCACCCCGTGATGTTTTTCTCACTCCTACTAGTGAATGTAATGTAACACACACCCATACAATGCGCACCACCACGTGATGATTTTCTCACTGCTACTAGTGAATGTAATGTAACACACACCCATACAATGCGTACCACCCCGTGATGTTTTTCTCACTCCTACTAGTGAATGTAATGTAACACACACCCATACAATGCGCACCACCCCGTGATGTTTTTCTCACTCCTACTAGTGAATGTAATGTAACACACACCCATACAATTCGCACCACCCCGTGATGTTTTTCTCACTCCTACTAGTGAATGTAATGTAACACACACCCATACAATGCGCACCACCCCGTGATGGTTTTCTCACTCCTACTGGTGAATGTAATGTAACACACACCCATACAATGAGCACCACCCCGTGATGTTTTTCTCACTCCTACTAGAGAATCTAATGTAACACACACCCATACAATGCGCACCACCCCGTGATGTTTTTCTCACTCCTACTAGTGAATGTAATGTAACACACACCAATACAATGCGCACCACCCCGCGATGTTTTTCAGAAACCTATCCTACATTGCCACTGCATGTTCCCTGACCTCCCCATGCTGACCACCCCGCGGTCCTTTTCTCCATCCTACATTTCCACTCACTACCTATCCTAATACAGACCCTCCGATTCACACCACCCCATGATGTTTTTCTCACTCCTAGTAGTGAATGTAATGTAACACACACCCATACAATGCGCACCACCCCGTGATGTTTATCTCACACCTACTAGTGAATCTACTGTAACACACACCCAAACAATGCGCACCACCCCGTGATGTTTTTCTCACTCCTACTACTGAATGTAATGTAACACACACCCATACAATGCGCACCTCCCCGTGATGTTTTTCTCACTCCTAATAGTGAATGTAATGTAACACACACCCATACAATGTGCACCACCCCGTGATGTTTTTCTCACTCCTACTAATGAATGTAATGTAACACACATCCATACAATGCGCACCACCCCGTGATGTTTTTCTCACTCCTACTAGTGAATGTAATGTAACACACACTCATACAATGCGCACCACCCCGTGATGGTTTTCTCACTCCTACTGGTGAATGTAATGTAACACACACCCATACAATGAGCACCACCCCGTGATGTTTTTCTCACTCCTACTAGTGAATCTAATGTAACACACACCCATACAATGCGCACCACCTCGTGATGTTTTTCTCACTCCTACTAGTGAATGTAATGTAAAACACACCCATACAATGCGCACTACCCCGTGATGTTTTTCTCACTCCTACTAGTGAATGTAATGTAACACACACCCATACAATGCGCACCACCCCGTGATGGTTTTCTCACTCCTACTGGTGAATGTAATGTAACACACACCCATACAATGAGCACCACCCCGTGATGTTTTTCTCACTCGTACTAGTGAATCTAATGTAAC
This sequence comes from Cavia porcellus, assembly GCF_034190915.1. Taxonomy (NCBI): domain Eukaryota; kingdom Metazoa; phylum Chordata; class Mammalia; order Rodentia; family Caviidae; genus Cavia; species Cavia porcellus. The sequence goes on from NW_026947601.1 coordinate 375,830, forward strand.
ACACACCCATACAATGTGCACCACCCCGTGATGTTTTTCTCACTCCTACTAGTGAATGTAATGTAACACACACCAATACAATGCGCACCACCCCGTGATGTTTTTCTCACTCCTACTAGTGAATCTAATGTAACACACACCCATACAATGCGCACCACCCCGCGATGTTTTTCAGAAACCTATCCTACATTGCCACTGCATGTTCCCTGACCTCCCCATGCTGACCACCCCGCGGTCCTTTTCTCCATCCTACATTTCCCCTCACTGCCTATCCTAATTCAGACCCTCCGATTCACACCATCCCGTGATGTTTTTCTCACTCCTACTAGTGAATGTAATGTAACACACACCCATACAATGCGCACCACCCCGTGATGTTTTTCTCACTCCTACTAGTGAATGTAATGTAACACACACCCATACAATGCGCACCACCCCGTGATGTTTTTCTCACTCCTACTAGTGAATCTAATGTAACACACACCCATACAATGCGCACCACCCCGTGATGTTTTTCTCACTCCTACTAGTGAATGTAATGTAACACACACCCATACAATGCGCACCTCCCCTTGATGTTTTTCTCACTCCTACTAGTGAATCTAATGTAACACACACCCATACAATGCGCACCACCCCGTGATGTTTTTCTCACTCCTACTAGTGAATGTAATGTAACACACACCCATACAATGCGCACCTCCCCGTGATGTTTTTCTCACTCCTACTAGTGAATGTAATGTAACACACACCCATACAATGCGCACCACTCCGTATGTTTTTCTCACTCCTACTAGTGTATGTAATGTAACACACACCCATACAATGCGCACCACCCCGTGATGTTTTTCTCACTCCTACTAGTGAATGTAATGTAACACACACCCATACAATGCGCACCACCACGTGATGATTTTCTCACTGCTACTAGTGAATGTAATGTAACACACACCCATACAATGCGCACCACCCCGTGATGTTTTTCTCACTCCTACTAGTGAATGTAATGTAACACACACCCATACAATGCGCACCACCCCGTGATGTTTTTCTCACTCCTACTAGTGAATGTAATGTAACACACACCCATACAATTCGCACCACTCCGTGATGTTTTTCTCACTCCTACTAGTGAATGTAATGTAACACACACCCATACAATGCGCACCACCCCGTGATGGTTTTCTCACTCCTACTGGTGAATGTAATGTAACACACACCCATACAATGAGCACCACCCCGTGATGTTTTTCTCACTCCTACTAGTGAATCCAATGTAACACACACCCATACAATGCGCACCACCCCGTGATGTTTTTCTCACTCCTACTAGTGAATGTAATGTAACACACACCAATACAATGCGCACCATCCCGCGATGTTTTTCAGAAACCTATCCTACATTGCCACTGCATGTTCCCTGACCTCCCCATGCTGACCACCCCGCGGTCCTTTTCTCCATCCTACATTTCCACTCACTACCTATCCTAATTCAGACCCTCCGATTCACACCACCCCGTGATGTTTTTCTCACTCCTAGTAGTGAATGTAATGTAACACACACCCATACAATGCGCACCACCCCGTGATGTTTATCTCACACCTACTAGTGAATCTACTGTAACACACACCCAAACAATGCGCACCACGCCGTGATGTTTTTCTCACTCCTACTACTGAATGTAATGTAACACACACCCATACAATGCGCACCTCCCCGTGATGTTTTTCTCACTCCTAATAGTGAATGTAATGTAACACACACCCATACAATGCGCACCACCCCGTGATGTTTTTCTCACTCCTACTAATGAATGTAATGTAACACACATCCATACAATGCGCACCACCCCGTGATGTTTTTCTCACTCCTACTAGTGAATGTAATGTAACACACACCCATACAATGCGCACCACCCCGTGATGTTTTTCTCACTCCTACTAGTGAATCTAATGTAACACACACCCATACAATGCGCACCACCCCGTGATGTTTTTCTCACTGCTACTAGTGAATGTAATGTAACACACACCCATACAATGCGCACCTCCCCTTGATGTTTTTCTCACTCCTACTAGTGAATCTAATGTAACACACTCCCATACAATGCGCACCACCCCGTGATGTTTTTCTCACTCCTACTAGTGAATGTAATGTAACACACACCCATACAATGCGCATCACCCCGTGATGTTTTTCTCACTCCTACTAGTGAATGTAATGTAACACACACCCATACAATGCGCACCACTCCGTGATGTTTTTCTCACTCCTACTAGTGTATGTAATGTAACACACACCCATACAATGCGCACCACCCCGTGATGTTTTTCTCACTCCTACTAGTGAATGTAATGTAACACACACCCATACAATGCGCACCACCACGTGATGATTTTCTCACTGCTACTAGTGAATGTAATGTAACACACACCCATACAATGCGCACCACCCCGTGATGTTTTTCTCACTCCTACTAGTGAATGTAATGTAACACACACCCATACAATGCGCACCACCCCGTGATGTTTTTCTCACTCCTACTAGTGAATGTAATGTAACACACACCCATACAATTCGCACCACCCCGTGATGTTTTTCTCACTCCTACTAGTGAATGTAATGTAACACACACCCATACAATGCGCACCACCCCGTGATGGTTTTCTCACTCCTACTGGTGAATGTAATGTAACACACACCCATACAATGAGCACCACCCCGTGATGTTTTTCTCACTCCTACTAGTGAATCTAATGTAACACACACCCATACAATGCGCACCACCCCGTGATGTTTTTCTCACTCCTACTAGTGAATGTAATGTAAAACACACCCATACAATGCGCACCACCCCGTGATGGTTTTCTCACTCCTACTGGTGAATGTAATGTAACACACACCCATACAATGAGCACCACCCCGTGATGTTTTTCTCACTCGTACTAGAGAATCTAATGTAACACACACCCATACAATGCGCACCACCCCGTGATGTTTTTCTCACTCCTACTAGTGAATGTAATGTAACACACACCAATACAAAGCGCACCACCCCGTGATGTTTTTCTCACTCCTACTAGTGAATCTAATGTAACACACACCCATACAATGCGCACCACCCCGCGATGTTTTGCAGAAACCTATCCTACATTGCCACTGCATGTTCCCTGACCTCCCCATGCTGACCACCCCGCGGTCCTTTTCTCCATCCTACATTTCCACTCAATGCCTATCCTAATTCAGACCCTCCGATTCACACCATCCCGTGATGTTTTTCTCACTCCTACTAGTGAATGTAATGTAACACACACCCATACAATGCGCACCACCCCGTGATGTTTTTCTCACTCCTATTAGTGAATGTAATGTAACACACACCCATACAATGCGCACCATCCCGTGATGTTTTTCTCACTCCTACTAGTGAATGTAATGTAACGCACACCCATACAATGCGCACCACCCCGTGATGTTTTTCTCACTCCTACTAGTGAATGTAATGTAACACACTCCAATACAATGCGCACCACCCCGTGATGTTTTTCTCACACCTACTAGTGAATGTAATGTAACACACACCCATACAATGCGCACCACCCCGTGATGTTTTTCTCACTCCTACTAGTGAATGTAATGTAACACACACCCATACAATTCGCACCACCCCGTGATGTTTTTCTCACTCCTACTAGTGAATGTAATGTAACACACACCCATACAATGCGCACCACCCCGTGATGGTTTTCTCACTCCTACTGGTGTATGTAATGTAACACACACCCATACAATGAGCACCACCCCGTGATGTTTTTCTCACTCCTACTAGTGAATCTAATGTAACACACACCCATACAATGTGCACCACCCCGTGATGTTTTTCTCACTCCTACTAGTGAATGTAATGTAACACACACCAATACAATGCGCACCACCCCGCGATGTTTTTCAGAAACCTATCCTACATTGCCACTGCATGTTCCCTGACCTCCCCATGCTGACCACCCCGCGGTCCTTTTCTCCATCCTACATTTCCACTCACTACCTATCCTAATTCAGACCCTCCGATTCACACCACCCCGTGATGTTTTTCTCACTCCTAGTAGTGAATGTAATGTAACACACACCCATACAATGCGCACCACCCCGTGATGTTTATCTCACACCTACTAGTGAATCTACTGTAACACACACCCAAACAATGCGCACCACCCCGTGATGTTTTTCTCACTCCTACTACTGAATGTAATGTAACACACACCCATACAATGCGCACCTACCCGTGATGTTTTTCTCACTCCTAATAGTGAATGTAATGTAACACACACCCATACAATGCGCACCACCCCGTGATGTTTTTCTCACTCCTACTAATGAATGTAATGTAACACACATCCATACAATGCGCACCACCCCGTGATGTTTTTCTCACTCCTACTAGTGAATGTAATGTAACACACCCATACAATGCGCACCACCCCGTGATGTTTTTCTCACTCCTACTAGTGAATCTAATGTAACACACACCCATACAATGCGCACCACCCCGTGATGTTTTTCTCACTCCTACTAGTGAATGTAATGTAACACACACCCATACAATGCGCACCTCCCCGTGATGTTTTTCTCACTCCTACTAGTGAATGTAATGTAACACACACCCATACAATGCGCACCACTCCGTGATGTTTTTCTCACTCCTACTAGTGTATGTAATGTAACACACACCCATACAATGCGCACCACCCCGTGATGTTTTTCTCACTCCTACTAGTGAATGTAATGTAACACACACCCATACAATGCGCACCACCACGTGATGATTTTCTCACTGCTACTAGTGAATGTAATGTAACACACACCCATACAATGCGCACCACCCCGTGATGTTTTTCTCACTCCTACTAGTGAATGTAATGTAACACACACCCATACAATGCGCACCACCCCGTGATGTTTTTCTCACTCCTACTAGTGAATGTAATGTAACACACACCCATACAATTCGCACCACTCCGTGATGTTTTTCTCACTCCTACTAGTGAATGTAATGTAACACACACCCATACAATGCGCACCACCCCGTGATGGTTTTCTCACTCCTACTGGTGAATGTAATGTAACACACACCCATACAATGAGCACCACCCCGTGATGTTTTTCTCACTCCTACTAGTGAATCCAATGTAACACACACCCATACAATGCGCACCACCCCGTGATGTTTTTCTCACTCCTACTAGTGAATGTAATGTAACACACACCAATACAATGCGCACCACCCCGCGATGTTTTTCAGAAACCTATCCTACATTGCCACTGCATGTTCCCTGACCTCCCCATGCTGACCACCCCGCGGTCCTTTTCTCCATCCTACATTTCCACTCACTACCTATCCTAATTCAGACCCTCCGATTCACACCACCCCGTGATGTTTTTCTCACTCCTAGTAGTGAATGTAATGTAACACACACCCATACAATGCGCACCACCCCGTGATGTTTATCTCACACCTACTAGTGAATCTACTGTAACACACACCCAAACAATGCGCACCACGCCGTGATGTTTTTCTCACTCCTACTACTGAATGTAATGTAACACACACCCATACAATGCGCACCTAGCCGTGATGTTTTTCTCACTCCTAATAGTGAATGTAATGTAACACACACCCATACAATGCGCATCACCCCGTGATGTTTTTCTCACTCCTACTAGTGAATGTAATGTAACACACACCCATACAATGCGCACCACTCCGTGATGTTTTTCTCACTCCTACTAGTGTATGTAATGTAACACACACCCATACAATGCGCACCACCCCGTGATGTTTTTCTCACTCCTACTAGTGAATGTAATGTAACACGCACCCATACAATGCGCACCACCACGTGATGATTTTCTCACTGCTACTAGTGAATGTAATGTAACACACACCCATACAATGCGCACCACCCCGTGATGTTTTTCTCACTCCTACTAGTGAATGTAATGTAACACACACCCATACAATGCGCACCACCCCGTGATGTTTTTCTCACTCCTACTAGTGAATGTAATGTAACACACACCCATACAATTCGCACCACCCCGTGATGTTTTTCTCACTCCTACTAGTGAATGTAATGTAACACACACCCATACAATGCGCACCACCCCGTGATGGTTTTCTCACTCCTACTGGTGAATGTAATGTAACACACACCCATACAATGCGCACCACCCCGTGATGGTTTTCTCACTCCTACTGGTGAATGTAATGTAACACACACCCATACAATGCGCACCACCCCGTGATGGTTTTCTCACTCCTACTAGTGAATGTAATGTAACACACACCCATACAATGCGCACCACCCCGTGATGGTTTTCTCACTCCTACTGGTGAATGTAATGTAACACACACCCATACAATGAGCACCACCCCGTGATGTTTTTCTCACTCCTACTAGTGAATCTAATGTAACACACACCCATACAATGCGCACCACCCCGTGATGTTTTTCTCACTCCTACTAGTGAATGTAATGTAAAACACACCCATACAATGCGCACCACCCCGTGATGGTTTTCTCACTCCTACTGGTGAATGTAATGTAACACACACCCATACAATGAGCACCACCCCGTGATGTTTTTCTCACTCGTACTAGTGAATCTAATGTAACACACACCCATACAATGCGCACCACCCCGTGATGTTTTTCTCACTCCTACTAGTGAATGTAATGTAACACACACCAATACAAAGCGCACCACCCCGTGATGTTTTTCTCACTCCTACTAGTGAATCTAATGTAACACACACCCATACAATCCGCACCACCCCGCGATGTTTTGCAGAAACCTATCCTACATTGCCACTGCATGTTCCCTGACCTCCCCATGCTGACCACCCCGCGGTCCTTTTCTCCATCCTACATTTCCACTCAATGCCTATCCTAATTCAGACCCTCCGATTCACACCATCCCGTGATGTTTTTCTCACTCCTACTAGTGAATGTAATGTAACACACACCCATACAATGCGCACCACCCCGTGATGTTTTTCTCACTCCTATTAGTGAATGTAATGTAACACACACCCATACAATGCGCACCATCCCGTGATGTTTTTCTCACTCCTACTAGTGAATGTAATGTAACGCACACCCATACAATGCGCACCACCCCGTGATGTTTTTCTCACTCCTACTAGTGAATGTAATGTAACACACTCCAATACCATGCGCACCACCCCGTGATGTTTTTCTCACACCTACTAGTGAATGTAATGTAACACACACCCATACAATGCGCACCACCCCGTGATGTTTTTCTCACTCCTACTAGTGAATGTAATGTAACACACACCCATACAATTCGCACCACCCCGTGATGTTTTTCTCACTCCTACTAGTGAATGTAATGTAACACACACCCATAAAATGCGCACCACCCCGTGATGGTTTTCTCACTCCTACTGGTGTATGTAATGTAACACACACCCATACAATGAGCACCACCCCGTGATGTTTTTCTCACTCCTACTAGTGAATCTAATGTAACACACACCCATACAATGTGCACCACCCCGTGATGTTTTTCTCACTCCTACTAGTGAATGTAATGTAACACACACCAATACAATGCGCACCACCCCGCGATGTTTTTCAGAAACCTATCCTACATTGCCACTGCATGTTCCCTGACCTCCCCATGCTGACCACCCCGCGGTCCTTTTCTCCATCCTACATTTCCACTCACTACCTATCCTAATTCAGACCCTCCGATTCACACCACCCCGTGATGTTTTTCTCACTCCTAGTAGTAAATGTAATGTAACACACACCCATACAATGCGCACCACCCCGTGATGTTTATCTCACACCTACTAGTGAATCTACTGTAACACACACCCAAACAATGCGCACCATCCCGTGATGTTTTTCTCACTCCTACTACTGAATGTAATGTAACACACACCCATACAATGCGCACCTACCCGTGATGTTTTTCTCACTCCTAATAGTGAATGTAATGTAACACACACCCATACAATGCGCACCACCCCGTGAGGTTTTTCTCACTCCTACTAATGAATGTAATGTAACACACATCCATACAATGCGCACCACCCCGTGATGTTTTTCTCACTCCTACTAGTGAATGTAATGTAACACACCCATACAATGCGCACCACCCCGTGATGTTTTTCTCACTCCTACTAGTGAATCTAATGTAAAACACCCATACAATGCGCACCACCCCGTGATGTTTTTCTCACTCCTACTAGTGAATGTAATGTAACACACACCCATACAATGCGCACCTCCCCTTGATGTTTTTCTCACTCCTACTAGTGAATCTAATGTAACACACACCCATACAATGCGCACCACCCCGTGATGTTTTTCTCACTCCTACTAGTGAATGTAATGTAACACACACCCAATCAATGCGCACCTCCCCGTGATGTTTTTCTCACTGCTACTAGTGAATGTAATGTAACACACACCCATACAATGCGCACCACTCCGTGATGTTTTTCTCACTCCTACTAGTGTATGTAATGTAACACACACCCATACAATGCGCACCACCCCGTGATGTTTTTCTCACTCCTACTAGTGAATGTAATGTAACACACACCCATACAATGCGCACCACCACGTGATGATTTTCTCACTGCTACTAGTGAATGTAATGTAACACACACCCATACAATGCGCACCACCCCGTGATGTTTTTCTCACTCCTACTAGTGAATGTAATGTAACACACACCCATACAATGCGCACCACCCCGTGATGTTTTTCTCACTCCTACTAGTGAATGTAATGTAACACACACCCATACAATTCGCACCACCCCGTGATGTTTTTCTCACTCCTACTAGTGAATGTAATGTAACACACACCCATACAATGCGCACCACCCCGTGATGGTTTTCTCACTCCTACTGGTGAATGTAATGTAACACACACCCATACAATGAGCACCACCCCGTGATATTTTTCTCACTCCTAGTAGTGAATCTAATGTAACACACACCCATACAATGCGCACCACCCCGTGATGTTTTTCTCACTCCTACTAGTGAATGTAATGTAACACACACCAATACAATGCGCACCAACCCGCGATGTTTTTCAGAAACCTATCCTACATTGCCACTGCATGTTCCCTGACCTCCCCATGCTGACCACCCCGCGGTCCTTTTCTCCATCCTACATTTCCACTCACTGCCTATCCTAATTCAGACCCTCCGATTCACACCATCCAGTGATGTTTTTCTCACTCCTACTAGTGAATGTAATGTAACACACACCCATACAATGCGCACCATCCCGTGATGTTTTTCTCACTCCTACTAGTGAATGTAATGTAACACACACCCATACAATGCGCACCACCCCATGATGTTTTTCTCACTCCTACTAGTGAATCTAATGTAACACATACCCATACAATGCGCACTACCCCGTGATATTTTTCTCACTCCTACTAGTGAATGTAATGTAACACACACCCATACAATGCGCACCTCCCCGTGATGTTTTTCTCACTCCTACTAGTGAATCTAATGTAACACTCACCCATACAATGCGCACCACCCCGTGATGTTTTTCTCACTCCTACTAGTGAATGTAATGTAACACACACCCATACAATGCGCACCACCCCGTGATGTTTTTCTCACTGCTACTAGTGAATGTAATGTAACACACACCCATACAATGCGCACCACCCCGTGATGTTTTTTTCACTCTTACTAGTGAATGTAATGTAACACACACCCATACAATGCGCACCACCCCGTGATGTTTTTCTCACTCCTACTAGTGAATGTAATGTAACACACACCCATACAATGCGCACCACCCCGTGATGTTTTTCTCACTCCTACTAGTGAATGTAATGTAACACACACCCATACAATTCGCACCACCCCGTGATGTTTTTCTCACTCCTACTAGTGAATGTAATGTAACACACACCCATACAATGCGCACCACCCCGTGATGGTTTTCTCACTCCTACTGGTGAATGTAATGTAACACACACCCATACAATGAGCACCACCCCGTGATGTTTTTCTCACTCCTACTAGTGAATCTAATGTAACACACACCCATACAATGCGCACCACCCCGTGATGTTTTTCTCACTCCTACTAGTGAATGTAATGTAAAACACACCCATACAATGCGCACCACCCCGTGATGGTTTTCTCACTCCTACTGCTGAATGTAATGTAACACACACCCATACAATGAGCACCACCCCGTGATGTTTTTCTCACTCGTACTAGTGAATCTAATGTAACACACACCCATACAATGCGCACCACCCCGTGATGTTTTTCTCACTCCTACTAGTGAATGTAATGTAACACACACCAATACAAAGCGCACCACCCCGTGATGTTTTTCTCACTCCTACTAGTGAATCTAATGTAACACACACCCATACAATGCGCACCACCCCGCGATGTTTTGCAGAAACCTATCCTACATTGCCACTGCATGTTCCCTGACCTCCCCATGCTGACCACCCCGCGGTCCTTTTCTCCATCCTACATTTCCACTCAATGCCTATCCTAATTCAGACCCTCCGATTCACACCATCCCGTGATGTTTTTCTCACTCCTACTAGTGAATGTAATGTAACACACACCCATACAATGCGCACCACCCCGTGATGTTTTTCTCACTCCTATTAGTGAATGTAATGTAACACACACCCATACAATGCGCACCATCCCGTGATGTTTTTCTCACTCCTACTAGTGAATGTAATGTAACGCACACCCATACAATGCGCACCACCCCGTGATGTTTTTCTCACTCCTACTAGTGAATGTAATGTAACACACACCCATACAATGCGCACCACCCCGTGATGTTTTTCTCACTCCTACTAGTGAATGTAATGTAACACACACCCAATCAATGCGCACCTCCCCGTGATGTTTTTCTCACTGCTACTAGTGAATGTAATGTAACACACACCCATACAATGCGCACCACTCCGTGATGTTTTTCTCACTCCTACTAGTGTATGTAATGTAACACACACCCATACAATGCGCACCACCCCGTGATGTTTTTCTCACTCCTACTAGTGAATGTAATGTAACACACACCCATACAATGCGCACCACCACGTGATGATTTTCTCACTGCTACTAGTGAATGTAATGTAACACACACCCATACAATGCGCACCACCCCGTGATGTTTTTCTCACTCCTACTAGTGAATGTAATGTAACACACACCCATACAATGCGCACCACCCCGTGATGTTTTTCTCACTCCTACTAGTGAATGTAATGTAACACACACCCATACAATTCGCACCACCCCGTGATGTTTTTCTCACTCCTACTAGTGAATGTAATGTAACACACACCCATACAATGCGCACCACCCCGTGATGGTTTTCTCACTCCTACTGGTGAATGTAATGTAACACACACCCATACAATGAGCACCACCCCGTGATATTTTTCTCACTCCTAGTAGTGAATCTAATGTAACACACACCCATACAATGCGCACCACCCCGTGATGTTTTTCTCACTCCTACTAGTGAATGTAATGTAACACACACCAATACAATGCGCACCAACCCGCGATGTTTTTCAGAAACCTATCCTACATTGCCACTGCATGTTCCCTGACCTCCCCATGCTGACCACCCCGCGGTCCTTTTCTCCATCCTACATTTCCACTCACTGCCTATCCTAATTCAGACCCTCCGATTCACACCATCCAGTGATGTTTTTCTCACTCCTACTAGTGAATGTAATGTAACACACACCCATACAATGCGCACCATCCCGTGATGTTTTTCTCACTCCTACTAGTGAATGTAATGTAACACACACCCATACAATGCGCACCACCCCATGATGTTTTTCTCACTCCTACTAGTGAATCTAATGTAACACATACCCATACAATGCGCACTACCCCGTGATATTTTTCTCAATCCTACTAGTGAATGTAATGTAACACACACCCATACAATGCGCACCTCCCCGTGATGTTTTTCTCACTCCTACTAGTGAATCTAATGTAACACTCACCCATACAATGCGCACCACCCCGTGATGTTTTTCTCACTCCTACTAGTGAATGTAATGTAACACACACCCATACAATGCGCACCACCCCGTGATGTTTTTCTCACTGCTACTAGTGAATGTAATGTAACACACACCCATACAATGCGCACCACCCCGTGATGTTTTTTTCACTCTTACTAGTGAATGTAATGTAACACACACCCATACAATGCGCACCACCCCGTGATGTTTTTCTCACTCCTACTAGTGAATGTAATGTAACACACACCCATACAATGCGCACCACCCCGTGATGTTTTTCTCACTCCTACTAGTGAATGTAATGTAACACACACCCATACAATTCGCACCACCCCGTGATGTTTTTCTCACTCCTACTAGTGAATGTAATGTAACACACACCCATACAATGCGCACCACCCCGTGATGGTTTTCTCACTCCTACTGGTGAATGTAATGTAACACACACCCATACAATGAGCACCACCCCGTGATGTTTTTCTCACTCCTACTAGTGAATCTAATGTAACACACACCCATACAATGCGCACCACCCCGTGATGTTTTTCTCACTCCTACTAGTGAATGTAATGTAAAACACACCCATACAATGCGCACCACCCCGTGATGGTTTTCTCACTCCTACTGGTGAATGTAATGTAACACACACCCATACAATGAGCACCACCCCGTGATGTTTTTCTCACTCGTACTAGTGAATCTAATGTAACACACACCCATACAATGCGCACCACCCCGTGATGTTTTTCTCACTCCTACTAGTGAATGTAATGTAACACACACCAATACAAAGCGCACCACCCCGTGATGTTTTTCTCACTCCTACTAGTGAATCTAATGTAACACACACCCATACAATGCGCACCACCCCGCGATGTTTTGCAGAAACCTATCCTACATTGCCACTGCATGTTCCCTGACCTCCCCATGCTGACCACCCCGCGGTCCTTTTCTCCATCCTACATTTCCACTCAATGCCTATCCTAATTCAGACCCTCCGATTCACACCATCCCGTGATGTTTTTCTCACTCCTACTAGTGAATGTAATGTAACACACACCCATACAATGCGCACCACCCCGTGATGTTTTTCTCACTCCTATTAGTGAATGTAATGTAACACACACCCATACAATGCGCACCATCCCGTGATGTTTTTCTCACTCCTACTAGTGAATGTAATGTAACGCACACCCATACAATGCGCACCACCCCGTGATGTTTTTCTCACTCCTACTAGTGAATGTAATGTAACACACTCCAATACAATGCGCACCACCCCGTGATGTTTTTCTCACACCTACTAGTGAATGTAATGTAATACACACCCATACAATGCGCACCACCCCGTGATGTTTTTCTCACTCCTACTAGTGAATGTAATGTAACACACACCCATACAATTCGCACCACCCCGTGATGTTTTTCTCACTCCTACTAGTGAATGTAATGTAACACACACCCATACAATGCGCACCACCCCGTGATGGTTTTCTCACTCCTACTGGTGTATGTAATGTAACACACACCCATACAATGAGCACCACCCCGTGATGTTTTTCTCACTCCTACTAGTGAATCTAATGTAACACACACCCATACAATGTGCACCACCCCGTGATGTTTTTCTCACTCCTACTAGTGAATGTAATGTAACACACACCAATACAATGCGCACCACCCCGCGATGTTTTTCAGAAACCTATCCTACATTGCCACTGCATGTTCCCTGACCTCCCCATGCTGACCACCCCGCGGTCCTTTTCTCCATCCTACATTTCCACTCACTACCTATCCTAATTCAGACCCTCCGATTCACACCACCCCGTGATGTTTTTCTCACTCCTAGTAGTGAATGTAATGTAACACACACCCATACAATGCGCACCACCCCGTGATGTTTATCTCACACCTACTAGTGAATCTACTGTAACACACACCCAAACAATGCGCACCACCCCGTGATGTTTTTCTCACTCCTACTACTGAATGTAATGTAACACACACCCATACAATGCGCACCTACCCGTGATGTTTTTCTCACTCCTAATAGTGAATGTAATGTAACACACACCCATACAATGCGCACCACCCCGTGATGTTTTTCTCACTCCTACTAATGAATGTAATGTAACACACATCCATACAATGCGCACCACCCCGTGATGTTTTTCTCACTCCTACTAGTGAATGTAATGTAACACACCCATACAATGCGCACCACCCCGTGATGTTTTTCTCACTCCTACTAGTGAATCTAATGTAACACACACCCATACAATGCGCACCACCCCGTGATGTTTTTCTCACTCCTACTAGTGAATGTAATGTAACACACACCCATACAATGCGCACCTCCCCTTGATGTTTTTCTCACTCCTACTAGTGAATCTAATGTAACACACACCCATACAATGCGCACCACCCCGTGATGTTTTTCTCACTCCTACTAGTGAATGTAATGTAACACACACCCAATCAATGCGCACCTCCCCGTGATGTTTTTCTCACTGCTACTAGTGAATGTAATGTAACACACACCCATACAATGCGCACCACTCCGTGATGTTTTTCTCACTCCTACTAGTGTATGTAATGTAACACACACCCATACAATGCGCACCACCCCGTGATGTTTTTCTCACTCCTACTAGTGAATGTAATGTAACACACACCCATACAATGCGCACCACCACGTGATGATTTTCTCACTGCTACTAGTGAATGTAATGTAACACACACCCATACAATGCGCACCACCCCGTGATGTTTTTCTCACTCCTACTAGTGAATGTAATGTAACACACACCCATACAATGCGCACCACCCCGTGATGTTTTTCTCACTCCTACTAGTGAATGTAATGTAACACACACCCATACAATTCGCACCACCCCGTGATGTTTTTCTCACTCCTACTAGTGAATGTAATGTAACACACACCCATACAATGCGCACCACCCCGTGATGGTTTTCTCACTCCTACTGGTGAATGTAATGTAACACACACCCATACAATGAGCACCACCCCGTGATATTTTTCTCACTCCTAGTAGTGAATCTAATGTAACACACACCCATACAATGCGCACCACCCCGTGATGTTTTTCTCACTCCTACTAGTGAATGTAATGTAACACACACCAATACAATGCGCACCAACCCGCGATGTTTTTCAGAAACCTATCCTACATTGCCACTGCATGTTTCCTGACCTCCCCATGCTGACCACCCCGCGGTCCTTTTCTCCATCCTACATTTCCACTCACTGCCTATCCTAATTCAGACCCTCCGATTCACACCATCCAGTGATGTTTTTCTCACTCCTACTAGTGAATGTAATGTAACACACACCCATACAATGCGCACCACCCCGTGATGTTTTTCTCACTCCTACTAGTGAATGTAATGTAACACACACCCATACAATGCGCACCACCCCGTGATGTTTTTCTCACTCCTACTAGTGAATGTAATGTAACACACACCCATACAATGCGCACCACCCCGTGATGTTTTTCTCACTCCTACTAGTGAATGTAATGTAACACACACCCATACAATGCGCACCACCCCGTGATGTTTTTCTCACTCCTACTAGTGAATGTAATGTAACACACACCCATACAATGCGCACCACCCCGTGATGTTTTTCTCACTCCTACTAGTGAATGTAATGTAACACACACCCGTACAATGCGCACCACCCCGTGATGTTTTTCTCACTCCTACTAGTGAATGTAATGTAACACACACCCATACAATGCGCACCACCCCGTGATGTTTTTCTCACTCCTACTAGTGAATGTAATGTAACACACACCCATACAATGCGCACCACCCCGTGATGTTTTTCTCACTCCTACTAGTGAATCTAATGTAACACACACCCATACAAGGCGCACCACCCCATGATGTTTTTCTCACTCCTACTAGTGAATCTAATATAACACACACCCATACAATGCGCACCACCCCATGATGTTTTTCTCACTCCTACTAGTGAATGTAATGTAACAAACACCCATACAATGCGCACCACCCCGTGATGTTTTTCTCACTCCTACTAGTGAATCTAATGTAACACACACCCATACAATGCGCACCACCCCGTGATGTTTTTCTCACTCCTACTAGTGAATCTAATGTAACACACACCCATACAATGCGCACCACCCCGTGATGTTTTTCTCACTCCTACTAGTGAATCTAATGTAACAAACACCCATACAATGCGCACCACCCCGTGATGTTTTTCTCACTCCTACTAGTGAATGTAATGTAACACACACCCATACAATGCGCACCACCCCGTGATGTTTTTCTCACTCCTACTAGTGAATGTAATGTAACACACACCCATACAATGCGCACCACCCCGTGATGTTTTTCTCACTCCTACTAGTGAATGTAATGTAACACACACCCATACAATGCGCACCACCCCGTGATGTTTTTCTCACTCCTACTAGTGAATGTAATGTAACACACACCCATACAATGCGCACCACCCCGTGATGTTTTTCTCACTCCTACTAGTGAATGTAATGTAACACACACCCATACAAGGCGCACCACCCCGTGATGTTTTTCTCACTCCTACTAGTGAATGTAATGTAACACACACCCATACAATGCGCACCACCCCGTGATGTTTTTCTCACTCCTACTAGTGAATCTAATGTAACACACACCCATACAATGCGCACCACCCCGTGATGTTTTTCTCACTCCTACTAGTGAATCTAATGTAACACACACCCATACAATGCGCACCACCCCGTGATGTTTTTGTCACTCCTACTAGTGAATGTAATGTAACACACACCCATACAATGCGCACCACCCCGTGATGTTTTTCTCACTCCTACTAGTGAATGTAATGTAACACACACCCATACAATGCGCACCACCCCGTGTTGTTTTTCTCACTCCTACTAGTGAGTCTAATGTAACACACACCCATACCATGCGCACCACCCCGTGATGTTTTTCTCACTCCTACTAGTGAATGTAATGTAACACACACCCATACAATGCGCACCACCCCTTGATGTTTTTCTCACTCCTACTAGTGAATGTAATGTAACACACACCCATACAATGCGCACCACCCCGTGATGTTTTTCTCACTCCTACTAGTGAATGTAATGTACACACACCCATACAATGCGCACCACCCCGTGATGTTTTTCTCACTCCTACTAGTGAATGTAATGTAACACACACCCATACAATGCGCACCACCCCGTGATGTTTTTCTCACTCCTACTAGTGAATCTAATGTAACACACACCCATACAATGCGCACCACCCCGTGATGTTTTTCTCACTCCTGCTAGTGAATGTAATGTAACCCACACCCATACAATGCGCACCACCCCGTGATGTTTTTCTCACTCCTACTAGTGAATGTAATGTAACACACACCCATACAATGCGCACCACCCCGTGATGTTTTTCTCACTCCTACTAGTGAATGTAATGTAACACACACCCACACAAGGCGCACCACCCCGTGATGTTTTTCTTACTTCTACTAGTCAATGTAATGTAACACACACCCATACAATGCGCACCACCCCGTGATGTTTTTCTCACTCCTACTAGTGAATGTAATGTAACACACACCCATACAATGCGCACCACCCCGTGATGTTTTTCTCACTCCTACTAGTGAATGTAATGTAACACACACCCATACAATGCGCACCACCCCGTGATGATTTTCTCACTCCTACTAGTGAATGTAATGTAACACACACCCATACAATGCGCACCACCCCGTGTTTTTCTCACTCCTACTAGTGAATGTAATGTAACACACACCCATACAATGCTCACCACCCCGTGATGTTTTTTCACTCCTACTACTGCATGTAATGTAACACACACCCATACCATGTGCACCACCCCGTGATGTTTTTCTCACTCCTACTAGTGAATGTAATGTAACACACACCCATACAATGCGCAGCACCCCGTGATGTTTTTCTCACTCCTACTAGTGAATGTAATGTAACACACACCCATACAATGCGCACCACCCCGTGATGTTTTTCTCACTCCTACTAGTGAATGTTATGTAACACACACCCATACAATGCGCACCACCCCGTGATGTTTTTCTCACTCCTACTAGTGAATGTAATGTAACACACACCGATACAAGGCGCACCACCCCGTGACGTTTTTCTCACTCCTACTAGTGAATGTAATGTAACACACACCCATACAATGCGCACCACCCCGTGATGTTTTTCTCACTCGTACTAGTGAATGTAATGTAACACACACCCATACAATGCGCACCACCCCGTGATGTTTTTCTCACTCCTACTAGAGAATCTAATGTAACACACACCCATACAATGCGCACCACACCGTGATGTTTTTCTCACTCCTACTAGTGAGTCTAATATAACACACACCCATACAATGCGCACCACCCCGTGATGTTTTTCTCACTGCTACTAGTGAATGTAATGTAACACACACCCATACATTGCGCACCACCACGTGATGTTTTTCTCACTGCTACTAGTGAATGTAATGTAACACACTCCCATACAATGCGCACCACCCCGTGATGTTTTTCTCACTCCTATTAGTGAATGTAATGTAACACACACCCATACAATGCGCACCACTCCGTGATGTTTTTCTCACTCCTACTAGTGAATTTAATGTAACACACACCCATACAATGCGAACCACCCCGTGATGTTTTTCTCACTCCTACTAGTGAATGTAATGTAACACACACCCATACAATGCGCACCACCCCGTGATGTTTTTCTCACTCCTACTAGTGAATGTAATGTAACACACACCCATACAATGCGCACCACGCCGTGATGTTTTTCTCACTCCTACTAGTGAATGTAATGTAACACACACCCATACAATGCGCACCACCCCGCGATGTTTTTCAGAAACCTATCCTATATTGCCACTGCATGTTCCCTGACCTCCCCATGCTGACCACCCCGCGGTCCTTTTCTCCATC
This sequence comes from Cavia porcellus, assembly GCF_034190915.1. Classification (NCBI taxonomy): domain Eukaryota; kingdom Metazoa; phylum Chordata; class Mammalia; order Rodentia; family Caviidae; genus Cavia; species Cavia porcellus. Next base: position 394,942 of record NW_026947601.1, read on the forward strand.
CTACATTGCCACTCACTGCCTATCCTAATTCAGACCCTCCGATTCACACCACCCCGTGATGTTTTTCTCACTCCTAGTAGTGAATGTAATGTAACACACACCCATACAATGCGCACCACCCCGTGATGTTTTTCTCACTCCTACTAGTGAATGTAATGTAACACACACCCATACTATGCGCACCACCCCGTAATGTTTTTCTCACTCCTACTACTGAATGTAATGTAACACACACCCATACCATGCGCACCACCCCGTGATGTTTTTCTCACTCCTACTAGTGAATGTAATGTAACACACACCCATACAATGCGCACCACCCCGTGATGTTTTTCTCACTCCTACTAGTGAATGTAATGTAACACACACCCATACAATGCGCACCACCCCGTGATGTTTTTCTCACTCCTACTAGTGAATGTAATGTAACACACACCCATACAATGCGCACCACCCCGTGATGTTTTTCTCACTCCTACTAGTGAATGTAATGTAACACACACCCATAAAATGCGCACCACCCCGTGATGTTTTTCTCACTAATACTAGAGAATCTAATGTAACACACACCCATACAATGCGCACCACCCCGTGATGTTTTTCTCACTCCTACTAGTGAGTCTAATGTAACACACACCCATACCATGCGCACCACCCCGTGATGTTTTTCTCACTCCTACTAGTGAATGTAATGTAACACACACCCATACAATGCGCACCACCCCGTGATGTTTTTCTCACTCCTACTAGTGAATGTAATGTAACACACACCCATACAATGCGCACCACCCCGTGATGTTTTTCTCACTCCTACTAGTGAATGTAATGTAACACACACCCATACAATGCGCACCACCACGTGATGTTTTTCTCACTCCTACTAGTGAATGTAATGTAACACACACCCATACAATGCGCACCACCCCGTGATGTTTTTCTCACTCCTACTAGTGAATGTAATGTAACACACACCCATACAATGCGCACCACCCCGTGATGTTTTTCCCACTCCTACTAGTGAATGTAATGTAACACACACCCATACAATGCGCACTACCCCGTGATGTTTTTCTTACTCCTACTAGTGAATGTAATGTAACACACACCCATACAATGCGCACCACCCCGTGATGTTTTTCTCAGTCTTACTAGTGAATGTAATGTAACAGACACCCATACAATGCGCACCACCCCGTGATGTTTTTCTCACTCCTACTAGTGAATGTAATGTAACACACACCCATACATTGCGCACCACCCCGTGATGTTTTTCTCACTCCTACTAGTGAGTCTAATGTAACACACACCCATACCATGCGCACCACCCCGTGATGTTTTTCTCACTCCTACTAGTGAATGTAATGTAACACACACCCATACAATGCGCACCACCCCGTGATGTTTTTCTCACTCCTATTAGTGAATGTAATGTAACACACACCCATACAATGCGCACCATCCCGTGATGTTTTTCTCACTCCTACTAGTGAATGTAATGTAACGCACACCCATACAATGCGCACCACCCCGTGATGTTTTTCTCACTCCTACTAGTGAATGTAATGTAACACACTCCAATACAATGCGCACCACCCCGTGATGTTTTTCTCACACCTACTAGTGAATGTAATGTAATACACACCCATACAATGCGCACCACCCCGTGATGTTTTTCTCACTCCTACTAGTGAATGTAATGTAACACACACCCATACAATTCGCACCACCCCGTGATGTTTTTCTCACTCCTACTAGTGAATGTAATGTAACACACACCCATACAATGCGCACCACCCCGTGATGGTTTTCTCACTCCTACTGGTGTATGTAATGTAACACACACCCATACAATGAGCACCACCCCGTGATGTTTTTCTCACTCCTACTAGTGAATCTAATGTAACACACACCCATACAATGTGCACCACCCCGTGATGTTTTTCTCACTCCTACTAGTGAATGTAATGTAACACACACCAATACAATGCGCACCACCCCGCGATGTTTTTCAGAAACCTATCCTACATTGCCACTGCATGTTCCCTGACCTCCCCATGCTGACCACCCCGCGGTCCTTTTCTCCATCCTACATTTCCACTCACTACCTATCCTAATTCAGACCCTCCGATTCACACCACCCCGTGATGTTTTTCTCACTCCTAGTAGTGAATGTAATGTAACACACACCCATACAATGCGCACCACCCCGTGATGTTTATCTCACACCTACTAGTGAATCTACTGTAACACACACCCAAACAATGCGCACCACCCCGTGATGTTTTTCTCACTCCTACTACTGAATGTAATGTAACACACACCCATACAATGCGCACCTACCCGTGATGTTTTTCTCACTCCTAATAGTGAATGTAATGTAACACACACCCATACAATGCGCACCACCCCGTGATGTTTTTCTCACTCCTACTAATGAATGTAATGTAACACACATCCATACAATGCGCACCACCCCGTGATGTTTTTCTCACTCCTACTAGTGAATGTAATGTAACACACCCATACAATGCGCACCACCCCGTGATGTTTTTCTCACTCCTACTAGTGAATCTAATGTAACACACACCCATACAATGCGCACCACCCCGTGATGTTTTTCTCACTCCTACTAGTGAATGTAATGTAACACACACCCATACAATGCGCACCTCCCCTTGATGTTTTTCTCACTCCTACTAGTGAATCTAATGTAACACACACCCATACAATGCGCACCACCCCGTGATGTTTTTCTCACTCCTACTAGTGAATGTAATGTAACACACACCCAATCAATGCGCACCTCCCCGTGATGTTTTTCTCACTGCTACTAGTGAATGTAATGTAACACACACCCATACAATGCGCACCACTCCGTGATGTTTTTCTCACTCCTACTAGTGTATGTAATGTAACACACACCCATACAATGCGCACCACCCCGTGATGTTTTTCTCACTCCTACTAGTGAATGTAATGTAACACACACCCATACAATGCGCACCACCACGTGATGATTTTCTCACTGCTACTAGTGAATGTAATGTAACACACACCCATACAATGCGCACCACCCCGTGATGTTTTTCTCACTCCTACTAGTGAATGTAATGTAACACACACCCATACAATGCGCACCACCCCGTGATGTTTTTCTCACTCCTACTAGTGAATGTAATGTAACACACACCCATACAATTCGCACCACCCCGTGATGTTTTTCTCACTCCTACTAGTGAATGTAATGTAACACACACCCATACAATGCGCACCACCCCGTGATGGTTTTCTCACTCCTACTGGTGAATGTAATGTAACACACACCCATACAATGAGCACCACCCCGTGATATTTTTCTCACTCCTAGTAGTGAATCTAATGTAACACACACCCATACAATGCGCACCACCCCGTGATGTTTTTCTCACTCCTACTAGTGAATGTAATGTAACACACACCAATACAATGCGCACCAACCCGCGATGTTTTTCAGAAACCTATCCTACATTGCCACTGCATGTTTCCTGACCTCCCCATGCTGACCACCCCGCGGTCCTTTTCTCCATCCTACATTTCCACTCACTGCCTATCCTAATTCAGACCCTCCGATTCACACCATCCAGTGATGTTTTTCTCACTCCTACTAGTGAATGTAATGTAACACACACCCATACAATGCGCACCACCCCGTGATGTTTTTCTCACTCCTACTAGTGAATGTAATGTAACACACACCCATACAATGCGCACCTCCCCGTGATGTTTTTCTCACTCCTACTAGTGAATCTAATGTAACACTCACCCATACAATGCGCACCACCCCGTGATGTTTTTCTCACTCCTACTAGTGAATGTAATGTAACACACACCCATACAATGCGCACCACCCCGTGATGTTTTTCTCACTGCTACTAGTGAATGTAATGTAACACACACCCATACAATGCGCACCACCCCGTGATGTTTTTTTCACTCTTACTAGTGAATGTAATGTAACACACACCCATACAATGCGCACCACCCCGTGATGTTTTTCTCACTCCTACTAGTGAATGTAATGTAACACACACCCATACAATGCGCACCACCCCGTGATGTTTTTCTCACTCCTACTAGTGAATGTAATGTAACACACACCAATACAATGCGCACCACCCCGTGATGTTTTTCTCACTCCTACTAGTGAATTTAATGTAACACACACCCATACAATGCGCACCACCCCGCGATGTTTTTCAGAAACCTATCCTACATTGCCACTGCATGTTCCCTGACCTCCCCATGCTGACCACCCCGCGGTCCTTTTCTCCATCCTACATTGCCACTCACTGCCTATCCTAATTCAGACCCTCCGATTCACACCACCCCGTGATGTTTTTCTCACTCCTAGTAGTGAATGTAATGTAACACACACCCATACAATGCGCACCACCCCGTGATGTTTATCTCACACCTACTAGTGAATCTACTGTAACACACACCCATACAATGCGCACCACCCCGTGATGTTTTTCTCACTCCTACTACTGAATGTAATGTAACACACACCCATACAATGCGCACCTCCCCGTGATGTTTTTCTCACTCCTAATAGTGAATGTAATGTAACACACACCCATACAATGCGCACCACCCCGTGATGTTTTTCTCACTCCTACTAGTGAATGTAATGTAACACAGATCCATACAATGCGCACCACCCCGTGATGTTTTTCTCACTCCTACTAGTGAATGTAATGTAACACACACCCATACAATGCGCACCACCCCGTGATGTTTTTCTCACTCCTACTAGTGAATGTAATGTAACACACACCCATACAATGCGCACCACCCCGTGATGTTTTTCTCACTCCTACTAGTGTATGTAATGTAACACACACCCATACAATGCGCACCACCCCGTGATGTTTTTCTCACTCCTACTAGTGAATGTAATGTAACACACACCCATACAATGCGCACCCCCACGTGATGATTTTCTCACTGGTACTAGTGAATGTAATGTAACACACACCCATACAATGCGCACCACCCCGTGATGTTTTTCTCACTCCTACTAGTGAATGTAATGTAACACACACCCATACAATGCGCACCACCCCGTGAAATTTTTCTCACTCCTACTAGTGAATGTAATGTAACACACACCCATACAATTCGCACCACACCGTGATATTTTTCTCACTCCTACTAGTGAATGTAATGTAACACACACCCATACAATGCGCACCACACCGTGATGGTTTTCTCACTCCTACTGGTGAATGTAATGTAACACACACCCATACAATGACACCACCCCGTGATGTTTTTCTCACTCCTACTAGTGAATCTAATGTAACACACACCCATACAATGCGCACCACCCCGTGATGTTTTTCTCACTCCTACTAGTGAATGTAATGTAACACACACCAATACAATGCGCACCACTCTGTGATGTTTTTCTCACTCCTACTAGTGAATCTTATGTAACACACACCCATACAATGCGCACCACCCCGCGATGTTTTTCAGAAACCTATCCTACATTGCCACTGCATGTTCCCTAACCTCCCCATGCTGACCACCCCGCGGTCCTTTTCTCCATCCTACATTTCCACTCACTGCCTATCCTAATTCAGACCCTCCGATTCACACCATCCCGTGATGTTTTTCTCACTCCTACTAGTGAATGTAATGTAACACACACCCATACAATGCGCACCACCCCGTGATGTTTTTCTCACTCCTATTAGTGAATGTAATGTAACACACACCCATACAATGCGCACCATCCCGTGATGTTTTTCTCACTCCTAATAGTGAATGTAATGTAACACACACCCATACAATGCGCACCACCCCATGATGTTTTTCTCACTCTTACTAGTGAATCTAATGTAACACATACCCATACAATGCGCACCACCCCGTGATATTTTTCTCACTCCTACCAATGAATGTAATGTAACACACACCCATACAATGCGCACCTCCCCGTGATGTTTTTCTCACTCCTACTAGTGAATCTAATGTAACACACACCCATACAATGCGCACCACCCCGCGATGTTTTTCAGAAACCTATCCTACATTGCCACTGCATGTTCCCTGACCTCCCCATGCTGACCAACCCGCGGTCCTTTTCTCCATCCTACATTGCCACTCACTGCCTATCCTAATTCAGACCCTCCGATTCACACCACCCCGTGATGTTTTTCTCACTCCTAGTAGTGAATGTAATGTAACACACACCCATACAATGCGCACCACCCCGTGATGTTTTTCTCACTCCTACTAGTGAATGTAATGTAACACACACCCATACAATGCGCACCAACCCGCGATGTTTTTCAGAAACCTATCCTATATTGCCACTGCATGTTCCCTGACCTCCCCATGCTGACCACCCCGCGGTCCTTTTCTCCATCCTACATTGCCACTCACTGCCTATCCTAATTCAGACCCTCCGATTCACACCACCCCGTGATGTTTTTCTCACTCCTAGTAGTGAATGTAATGTAACACACACCCATACAATGCGCACCACCCCGTGATGTTTATCTCACACCTACTAGTGAATCTACTGTAACACACACCCATACAATGCGCACCACCCCGTGATGTTTTTCTCACTCCTACTACTGAATGTAATGTAACACACACCCATACAATGCGCACCTCCCCGTGATGTTTTTCTCACTCCTAATAGTGAATGTAATGTAACACACACCCATACAATGCGCACCACCCCGTGATGTTTTTCTCACTCCTACTAGTGAATGTAATGTAACACACACCCATACAATGCGCACCACCCCGTGATGTTTTTCTCACTCCTACTAGTGAATGTAATGTAACACACACCCATACAATGCGCACCACCCGTGATGTTTTTCTCACTCCTACTAGTGAATGTAATGTAACACACACCCATACAATGCGCACCACCCCGTGATGTTTTTCTCACTCCTACTAGTGAATCTAATGTAACACATACCCATACAATGCGCACTACCCCGTGATATTTTTCTCACTCCTACTAGTGAATGTAATGTAACACACACCCATACAATGCGCACCTCCCCGTGATGTTTTTCTCACTCCTACTAGTGAATCTAATGTAACACTCACCCATACAATGCGCACCACCCCGTGATGTTTTTCTCACTCCTACTAGTGAATGTAATGTAACACACACCCATACAATGCGCACCACCCCGTGATGTTTTTCTCACTGCTACTAGTGAATGTAATGTAACACACACCCATACAATGCGCACCACCCCGTGATGTTTTTTTCACTCTTACTAGTGAATGTAATGTAACACACACCCATACAATGCGCACCACCCCGTGATGTTTTTCTCACTCCTACTAGTGAATGTAATGTAACACACACCCATACAATGCGCACCACCCCGTGATGTTTTTCTCACTCCTACTAGTGAATGTAATGTAACACACACCAATACAATGCGCACCACCCCGTGATGTTTTTCTCACTCCTACTAGTGAATTTAATGTAACACACACCCATACAATGCGCACCACCCCGCGATGTTTTTCAGAAACCTATCCTACATTGCCACTGCATGTTCCCTGACCTCCCCATGCTGACCACCCCGCGGTCCTTTTCTCCATCCTACATTGCCACTCACTGCCTATCCTAATTCAGACCCTCCGATTCACACCACCCCGTGATGTTTTTCTCACTCCTAGTAGTGAATGTAATGTAACACACACCCATACAATGCGCACCACCCCGTGATGTTTATCTCACACCTACTAGTGAATCTACTGTAACACACACCCATACAATGCGCACCACCCCGTGATGTTTTTCTCACTCCTACTACTGAATGTAATGTAACACACACCCATACAATGCGCACCTCCCCGTGATGTTTTTCTCACTCCTAATAGTGAATGTAATGTAACACACACCCATACAATGCGCACCACCCCGTGATGTTTTTCTCACTCCTACTAGTGAATGTAATGTAACACAGATCCATACAATGCGCACCACCCCGTGATGTTTTTCTCACTCCTACTAGTGAATGTAATGTAACACACACCCATACAATGCGCACCACCCCGTGATGTTTTTCTCACTCCTACTAGTGAATGTAATGTAACACACACCCATACAATGCGCACCACCCCGTGATGTTTTTCTCACTCCTACTAGTGTATGTAATGTAACACACACCCATACAATGCGCACCACCCCGTGATGTTTTTCTCACTCCTACTAGTGAATGTAATGTAACACACACCCATACAATGCGCACCCCCACGTGATGATTTTCTCACTGGTACTAGTGAATGTAATGTAACACACACCCATACAATGCGCACCACCCCGTGATGTTTTTCTCACTCCTACTAGTGAATGTAATGTAACACACAACCATACAATGCGCACCACCCCGTGAAATTTTTCTCACTCCTACTAGTGAATATAATGTAACACACACCCATACAATTCGCACCACACCGTGATATTTTTCTCACTCCTACTAGTGAATGTAATGTAACACACACCCATACAATGCGCACCACACCGTGATGGTTTTCTCACTCCTACTGGTGAATGTAATGTAACACACACCCATACAATGACACCACCCCGTGATGTTTTTCTCACTCCTACTAGTGAATCTAATGTAACACACACCCATACAATGCGCACCACCCCGTGATGTTTTTCTCACTCCTACTAGTGAATGTAATGTAACACACACCCATACAATGCGCACCACTCTGTGATGTTTTTCTCACTCCTACTAGTGAATCTTATGTAACACACACCCATACAATGCGCACCACCCCGCGATGTTTTTCAGAAACCTATCCTACATTGCCACTGCATGTTCCCTGACCTCCCCATGCTGACCACCCCGCGGTCCTTTTCTCCATCCTACATTTCCACTCACTGCCTATCCTAATTCAGACCCTCCGATTCACACCATCCCGTGATGTTTTTCTCACTCCTACTAGTGAATGTAATGTAACACACACCCATACAATGCGCACCACCCCGTGATGTTTTTCTCACTCCTATTAGTGAATGTAATGTAACACACACCCATACAATGCGCACCATCCCGTGATGTTTTTCTCACTCCTAATAGTGAATGTAATGTAACACACACCCATACAATGCGCACCACCCCATGATGTTTTTCTCACTCCTACTAGTGAATCTAATGTAACACATACCCATACAATGCGCACCACCCCGTGATATTTTTCTCACTCCTACCAATGAATGTAATGTAACACACACCCATACAATGCGCACCTCCCCGTGATGTTTTTCTCACTCCTACTAGTGAATCTAATGTAACACACACCCATACAATGCGCACCACCCCGCGATGTTTTTCAGAAACCTATCCTACATTGCCACTGCATGTTCCCTGACCTCCCCATGCTGACCAACCCGCGGTCCTTTTCTCCATCCTACATTGCCACTCACTGCCTATCCTAATTCAGACCCTCCGATTCACACCACCCCGTGATGTTTTTCTCACTCCTAGTAGTGAATGTAATGTAACACACACCCATACAATGCGCACCACCCCGTGATGTTTTTCTCACTCCTACTAGTGAATGTAATGTAACACACACCCATACAATGCGCACCAACCCGCGATGTTTTTCAGAAACCTATCCTATATTGCCACTGCATGTTCCCTGACCTCCCCATGCTGACCACCCCGCGGTCCTTTTCTCCATCCTACATTGCCACTCACTGCCTATCCTAATTCAGACCCTCCGATTCACACCACCCCGTGATGTTTTTCTCACTCCTAGTAGTGAATGTAATGTAACACACACCCATACAATGCACACCACCCCGTGATATTTTTCTCACTCCTACTAGTGAGTGTAATGTAACACACACCCATACTATGCGCACCACCCCGTGATGTTTTTCTCACTCCTAGTAGTGAATGTAATGTAACACACACCCATACAATGCACACCACCCCGTGATATTTTTCTCACTCCTACTACTGAATGTAATGTAACACACACCCATACCATGCGCACCACCCCGTGATGTTTTTCTCACTCCTACTATTGAATGTAATGTAACACACACCCATACAATGCGCACCACCCCGTGATGTTTTTCTCACTCCTACTAGTGAATGTAATGTAACACACACCCATACAATGCGCACCACCCCGTGATGTTTTTCTCACTCCTACTAGTGAATGTAATGTAACACACACCCATACAATGCGCACCACCCCGTGATGTTTTTCTCACTCCTACTAGTGAATGTAATGTAACACACACCCATAAAATGCGCACCACCCCGTGATGTTTTTCTCACTAATACTAGAGAATCTAATGTAACACACACCCATACAATGCGCACCACCCCGTGATGTTTTTCTCACTCCTACTAGTGAGTCTAATGTAACACACACCCATACCATGCGCACCACCCCGTGATGTTTTTCTCACTCCTACTAGTGAATGTAATGTAACACACACCCATACAATGCGCACCACCCCGTGATGTTTTTCTCACTCCTACTAGTGAATGTAATGTAACACACACCCATACAATGCGCACCACCCCGTGATGTTTTTCTCACTCCTACTAGTGAATGTAATGTAACACACACCCACACAATGCGCACCACCCCGTGATGTTTTTCTCACTCCTACTAGTGAATGTAATGTAACACACACCCATACAATGCGCACCAACCCGCGATGTTTTTCAGAAACCTATCCTATATTGCCACTGCATGTTCCCTGACCTCCCCATGCTGACCACCCCGCGGTCCTTTTCTCCATCCTACATTGCCACTCACTGCCTATCCTAATTCAGACCCTCCGATTCACACCACCCCGTGATGTTTTTCTCACTCCTAGTAGTGAATGTAATGTAACACACACCCATACAATGCACACCACCCCGTGATATTTTTCTCACTCCTACTAGTGAGTGTAATGTAACACACACCCATACTATGCGCACCACCCCGTGATGTTTTTCTCACTCCTAGTAGTGAATGTAATGTAACACACACCCATACAATGCACACCACCCCGTGATATTTTTCTCACTCCTACTACTGAATGTAATGTAACACACACCCATACCATGCGCACCACCCCGTGATGTTTTTCTCACTCCTACTATTGAATGTAATGTAACACACACCCATACAATGCGCACCACCCCGTGATGTTTTTCTCACTCCTACTAGTGAATGTAATGTAACACACACCCATACAATGCGCACCACCCCGTGATGTTTTTCTCACTCCTACTAGTGAATGTAATGTAACACACACCCATACAATGCGCACCACCCCGTGATGTTTTTCTCACTCCTACTAGTGAATGTAATGTAACACACACCCATAAAATGCGCACCACCCCGTGATGTTTTTCTCACTAATACTAGAGAATCTAATGTAACACACACCCATACAATGCGCACCACCCCGTGATGTTTTTCTCACTCCTACTAGTGAGTCTAATGTAACACACACCCATACCATGCGCACCACCCCGTGATGTTTTTCTCACTCCTACTAGTGAATGTAATGTAACACACACCCATACAATGCGCACCACCCCGTGATGTTTTTCTCACTCCTACTAGTGAATGTAATGTAACACACACCCATACAATGCGCACCACCCCGTGATGTTTTTCTCACTCCTACTAGTGAATGTAATGTAACACACACCCACACAATGCGCACCACCCCGTGATGTTTTTCTCACTCCTACTAGTGAATGTAATGTAACACACACCCATACAATGCACACCACCCCGTGATGTTTTTCTCACTCCTACTAGTGAATGTAATGTAACACACACCCATACAATGCGCACCACCCCGTGATGTTTTTCTCACTCCTACTAGTGAATGTAATGTAACACACACTCATACAATGCGCACCACCCCGTGATGTTTTTCTCACTCCTACTAGTGAATGTAATGTAACACACACCCATACAATGCGCACCACCCCGTGATGTTTTTCTCACTCCTACTAGTGAATCTAATGTAACACACACCCATACAAGGCGCACCACCCCGTGATGATTTTCTCACTCCTACTAGTGAATCTAATGTAACACACACGCATACAAGGCGCACCACCCCGTGATGTTTTTCTCACTCCTACTAGTGAATGTAATGTAACACACACCCATACAATGCGCACCACCCCGTGATGTTTTTCTCACTCCTACTAGTGAATGTAATGTAACACACACCCATACAATGCGCACCACCCCGTGATGTTTTTCTCACTCCTACTAGTGAATGTAATGTAAAACACACCCATACAATGCGCACCACCCCGTGATGTTTTTCTCACTCCTACTAGTCAATGTAATGTAACACACACCCATACAATGCGCACCACCCCGTGATGTTTTTCTCACTCCTACTAGTCAATGTAATGTAACACACACCCACACAATGCGCACCACCCCGTGATGTTTTTCTCACTCCTACTAGTGAATGTAATGTAACACACACCCATACAATGCGCACCACCCCGTGATGTTTTTCTCACTCCTACTAGGGAATGTAATGTAACACACACCCACACAATGCGCACCACCCCGTGATGTTTTTCTCACTCCTACTAGTCAATGTAATGTAACACACAGCCATACAATGCGCACCACCCCGTGATGTTTTTCTCACTCCTACTAGTGAATCTAATGTAACACACACCCATACAAGGCGCACCACCCCGTGATGTTTTTCTCACTCCTACTAGTGAATGTAATGTAACACACACCCATACAATGCGCACCACCCCGTGATGTTTTTCTCACTCCTACTAGTGAATGTAATGTAACACACACCCATACAATGCGCACCACCCCGTGATGTTTTTCTCACTCCTACTAGTGAATCTAATGTAACACACACCCATACTATGCGCACCACCCCGTGATGTTTTTCTCACTCCTAGTAGTGAATGTAATGTAACACACACCCATACAATGCACACCACCCCGTGATATTTTTCTCACTCCTACTACTGAATGTAATGTAACACACACCCATAGCATGCGCACCACCCCGTGATGTTTTTCTCACTCCTACTATTGAATGTAATGTAACACACACCCATACAATGCGCACCACCCCGTGATGTTTTGCTCACTCCTACTAGTGAATGTAATGTAACACACACCCATACAATGCGCACCACCCCGTGATGTTTTTCTCACTCCTACTAGTGAATGTAATGTAACACACACCCATACAATGCGCACCACCCCGTGATGTTTTTCTCACTCCTACTAGTGAATGTAATGTAACACACACCCATAAAATGCGCACCACCCCGTGATGTTTTTCTCACTAATACTAGAGAATCTAATGTAACACACACCCATACAATGCGCACCACCCCGTGATGTTTTTCTCACTCCTACTAGTGAGTCTAATGTAACACACACCCATACCATGCGCACCACCCCGTGATGTTTTTCTCACTCCTACTAGTGAATGTAATGTAACACACACCCATACAATGCGCACCACCCCGTGATGTTTTTCTCACTCCTACTAGTGAATGTAATGTAACACACACCCATACAATGCGCACCACCCCGTGATGTTTTTCTCACTCCTACTAGTGAATGTAATGTAACACACACCCACACAATGCGCACCACCCCGTGATGTTTTTCTCACTCCTACTAGTGAATGTAATGTAACACACACCCATACAATGCACACCACCCCGTGATGTTTTTCTCACTCCTACTAGTGAATGTAATGTAACACACACCCATACAATGCGCACCACCCCGTGATGTTTTTCTCACTCCTACTAGTGAATGTAATGTAACACACACTCATACAATGCGCACCACCCCGTGATGTTTTTCTCACTCCTACTAGTGAATGTAATGTAACACACACCCATACAATGCGCACCACCCCGTGATGTTTTTCTCACTCCTACTAGTGAATCTAATGTAACACACACCCATACAAGGCGCACCACCCCGTGATGATTTTCTCACTCCTACTAGTGAATCTAATGTAACACACACGCATACAAGGCGCACCACCCCGTGATGTTTTTCTCACTCCTACTAGTGAATGTAATGTAACACACACCCATACAATGCGCACCACCCCGTGATGTTTTTCTCACTCCTACTAGTGAATGTAATGTAACACACACCCATACAATGCGCACCACCCCGTGATGTTTTTCTCACTCCTACTAGTGAATGTAATGTAAAACACACCCATACAATGCGCACCACCCCGTGATGTTTTTCTCACTCCTACTAGTCAATGTAATGTAACACACACCCATACAATGCGCACCACCCCGTGATGTTTTTCTCACTCCTACTAGTCAATGTAATGTAACACACACCCACACAATGCGCACCACCCCGTGATGTGTTTCTCACTCCTACTAGTGAATGTAATGTAACACACACCCATACAATGCGCACCACCCCGTGATGTTTTTCTCACTCCTACTAGGGAATGTAATGTAACACACACCCACACAATGCGCACCACCCCGTGATGTTTTTCTCACTCCTACTAGTCAATGTAATGTAACACACACCCATACAATGCGCACCACCCCGTGATGTTTTTCTCACTCCTACTAGTGAATGTAATGTAAGACACACCCATACAATGCGCACCACCCCGTGATGTTTTTCTCACTCCTACTAGTGAATGTAATGTAACACACACCCATACAATGCGCACCACCCCGTGATGTTTTTCTCACTCCTACTAGTGAATGTAATGTAACACACACTCATACAATGCGCACCACCCCGTGATGTTTTTCTCACTCCTACTAGTGAATGTAATGTAACACACACCCATACAATGCGCACCACCCCGTGATGATTTTCTCACTCCTACTAGTGAATCTAATGTAACACACACGCATACAAGGCGCACCACCCCGTGATGTTTTTCTCACTCCTACTAGTGAATGTAATGTAACACACACCCATACAATGCGCACCACCCCGTGATGTTTTTCTCACTCCTACTAGTGAATGTAATGTAACACAGACCCATACAATGCGCACCACCCCGTGATGTTTTTCTCACTCCTACTAGTGAATGTAATGTAAAACACACCCATACAATGCGCACCACCCCGTGATGTTTTTCTCACTCCTACTAGTCAATGTAATGTAACACACACCCATACAATGCGCACCACCCCGTGATGTTTTTCTCACTCCTACTAGTCAATGTAATGTAACACACACCCACACAATGCGCACCACCCCGTGATGTTTTTCTCACTCCTACTAGTGAATGTAATGTAACACACACCCATACAATGCGCACCACCCCGTGATGTTTTTCTCACTCCTACTAGGGAATGTAATGTAACACACACCCACACAATGCGCACCACCCCGTGATGTTTTTCTCACTCCTACTAGTCAATGTAATGTAACACACACCCATACAATGCGCACCACCCCGTGATGTTTTTCTCACTCCTACTAGTGAATGTAATGTAAGACACACCCATACAATGCGCACCACCCCGTGATGTTTTTCTCACTCCTACTAGTGAATGTAATGTAACACACACCCATACAATGCGCACCACACCGTGATGTTTTTCTCACTCCTACTAGTGAATGTAATGTAACACACATCCATACAATGCGCACCACCCCGTGATGTTTTTCTCACTCCTACTAGTGAATGTAATGTAACACACACCCATAAAATGTGCACCACCCCGTGTTTTTCTCACTCCTACTAGTGAATGTAATGTAACACACACCCATACAATGCGCACCACCCCGTGATGTTTTTCTCACTCCTACTAGTGAATGTAATGTAACACACACCCATACAATGCGCACCACCCCGTGATGTTTTTCTCACTCCTACTAGTGAATGTAATGTAACACACACCCATACAATGCGCACCACCCCGTGATGTTTTTCTCACTCCTACTAGTGAATCTAATGTAACACACACCCATACAATGCGCACCACCCCGTGATGTTTTTCTCACTCCTACTAGTGAATCTAATGTAACACACACCCATACAAGGCGCACCACCCCGTGATGTTTTTCTCACTCCTACTAGTGAATGTAATGTAACACACACCCATACAATGCGCACCACCCCGTGATGTTTTTCTCACTCCTACTAGTGAATGTAATGTAACACACACCCATACAATGCGCACCACCCCGTGATGTTTTTCTCACTCCTACTAGTGAATCTAATGTAACACACACCCATACAAGGCGCACCACCCCGTGATGTTTTTCTCACTCCTACTAGTGAATGTAATGTAACACACACCCATACAAGGCGCACCACCCCGTGATGTTTTTCTCACTCCTACTAGTGAATGTAATGTAACACACACCCATACAATGCGCACCACCCCGTGATGTTTTTCTCACTCCTACTAGTGAATGTAATGTAACACACACCCATACAATGCGCACCACCCCGTGATGTTTTTCTCACTCCTACTAGTGAATGTAATGTAACACACACCCATACAAGGCGCACCACCCCGTGATGTTTTTCTCACTCCTACTAGTGAATGTAATGTAACACACACCCATACAATGCGCACCACCCCGTGGTGTTTTTCTCACTCCTACTAGTCAATGTAATGTAACACACACCCACACAATGCGCACCACCCCGTGATGTTTTTCTCACTCCTACTAGTGAATGTAATGTAACACACACCCATACAATGCGCACCACCCCGTGATGTTTTTCTCACTCCTACTAGTGAATGTAATGTAACACACACCCATACAATGCGCACCACCCCGTGATGTTTTTCTCACTCCTACTAGTGAATGTAATGTAACACACACCCATACAATGCGCACCACCCCGTGATGTTTTTCTCACTCCTACTAGTGAATGTAATGTAACACACACCCATACAAGGCGCACCACCCCGTGATGTTTTTCTCACTCCTACTAGTGAATGTAATGTAACACACACCCATACAAGGCGCACCACCCCGTGATGTTTTTCTCACTCCTACTAGTGAATCTAATGTAACACACACCCATACAATGCGCACCACCCCGTGATGATTTTCTCACTCCTACTAGTGAATGTAATGTAACACACACCCATACAATGCGCACCACCCCGTGATGTTTTTCTCACTCCTACTAGTGAATGTAATGTAACACACACCCATACAATGCGCACCACCCCGTGATGTTTTTCTCACTCCTACTAGTGAATGTAATGTAACACACACCCATACAATGCGCACCACCCCTTGATGTTTTTCTCACTCCTACTAGTGAATGTAATGTAACACACACCCATACAATGCGCACCACCCCGTGATGTTTTTCTCACTCCTACTAGTGAATGTAATGTAACACACACCCATACAATGCGCACCACCCCGTAATGATTTTCTCACTCCTACTAGTGAATGTAATGTAACACACACCCATACAATGCGCACCACCCCGTGATGTTTTTCTCACTCCTATTAGTGAATGTAATGTAACACACACCCATACAATGCGCACCACCCTGTGATGTTTTTCTCACTCCTATAGTGAATGTAATGTAACACACACCCATACAATGCGCACCACCCCGTGATGTTTTGCTCACTCCTACTAGTGAATGTAATGTAACACACACCCATACAATGCGCACCACCCCGTGATGTTTTGCTCACTCCTACTAGTGAATGTAATGTAACACACACCCATACAATGCGCACCACCCCGTGATGTTTTTCTCACTCCTACTAGTGAATGTAATGTAACACACACCCATAAAATGCGCACCACCCCGTGTTTTTCTCACTCCTACTAGTGAATGTAATGTAACACACACCCATACAATGCGCACCACCCCGTGATGTTTTTCTCACTCCTACTAGTGAATGTAATGTAACACACACCCATACAATGCGCACCACCCCGTGATGTTTTTCTCACTCCTACTAGTGAATGTAATGTAACACACACCCATACAATGCGCACCACCCCGTGATGTTTTTCTCACTCCTACTAGTGAATGTAATGTAACACACACCCATACAATGCGCACCACCCCGTGATGTTTTTCTCACTCCTACTAGGGAATCTAATGTAACACACACCCATACAAGGCGCACCACCCCGTGATGTTTTTCTCACTCCTACTAGTGAATGTAATGTAACACACACCCATACAATGCGCACCACCCCGTGATGTTTTTCTCACTCCTACTAGTGAATGTAATGTAACACACACCCATACAATGGGCACCACCCCGTGATGTTTTTCTCACTCCTACTAGTGAATGTAATGTAACACACACCCATACAATGCGCACCACCCCGTGATGTTTTTCTCACTCCTACTAGTGAATGTAATGTAACACACACCCATACAATGCGCACCACCCAGTGATGTTTTTCTCACTCCTACTAGTGAATGTAATGTAACACACACCCATACAATGCGCACCACCCCGTGATGTTTTTCTCACTCCTACTAGTCAATGTAATGTAACACACACCCACACAATGCGCACCACCCCGTGATGTTTTTCTCACTCCTACTAGTGAATGTAATGTAACACACACCCATACAATGCGCACCACCCCGTGATGTTTTTCTCACTCCTACTAGTGAATGTAATGTAACACACACCCATACAATGCGCACCACCCCGTGATGTTTTTCTCACTCCTACTAGTGAATGTAAAGTAACACACACCCATACAATGCGCACCACCCCGTGATGTTTTTCTCACTCCTACTAGTGAATGTAATGTAACACACACCCATACAATGCGCACCACCCCGTGTTTTTCTCACTCCTACTAGTGAATGTAATGTAACACACACCCATACAATGCTCACCACCCCGTGATGTTTTTCTCACTCCTACTACTGCATGTAATGTAACACACACCCATACCATGTGCACCACCCCGTGATGTTTTTCTCACTCCTACTAGTGAATGTAATGTAACACACACCCATACAATGCGCACCACCCCGTGATGTTTTTCTCACTCCTACTAGTGAATGTAATGTAACACACACCCATACAATGCGCACCACCCCGTGATGTTTTTCTCACTCCTACTAGTGAATGTAATGTAACACACACCCATACAATGCGCACCACCCCGTGATGTTTTTCTCACTCCTACTAGTGAATGTAATGTAACACACACCCATACAATGCGCACCACCCCGTGATGTTTTTCTCACTCCTACTAGTGAATGTAATGTAACACACACCCATACAATGCGCACCACCCCGTGATGTTTTTCTCACTCCTACTAGTGAATGTAATGTAACACACACCCATACAATGCGCACCACCCCGTGATGTTTTTCTCACTCCTACTAGTGAATGTAATGTAACACACACCCATACAATGCGCACCACCCCGTGATGTTTTTCTCACTCCTACTAGTGAATGTAATGTAACACACACCCATACAATGCGCACCACCCCGTGATGTTTTTCTCACTCCTAGTAGTGAATGTAATGTAACACACACCCATACAATGCGCACCACCCCGTGATGTTTTGCTCACTCCTATAGTGAATGTAATGTAACACACACCCATACAATGCGCACCACCCCGTGATGTTTTGCTCACTCCTACTAGTGAATGTAATGTAACACACACCCATACAATGCGCACCACCCCGTGATGTTTTGCTCACTCCTACTAGTGAATGGAATGTAACACACACACATACAATGCGCACCACCCCGTGATTTTTTTCTCACTCCTACTAGTGAATGTCATGTAACACACACCCATAAAATGCGCACCACCCCGTGTTTTTCTCACTCCTACTAGTGAATGTAATGTAACACACACCCATACAATGCGCACCACCCCGTGATGTTTTTCTCACTCCTACTAGTGAATGTAATGTAACACACACCCATACAATGCGCACCACCCCGTGATGTTTTTCTCACTCCTACTAGTGAATGTAATGTAACACACACCCATACAATGCGCACCACCCCGTGATGTTTTTCTCACTCCTACTAGTGAATGTAATGTAACACACACCCATACAATGCGCACCACCCCGTGATGTTTTTCTCACTCCTACTAGTGAATGTAATGTAACACACACCCATACAAGGCGCACCACCCCGTGATGTTTTTCTCACTCCTATTAGTGAATGTAATGTAACACACACCCATACAAGGCGCACCACCCCGTGATGTTTTTCTCACTCCTACTAGTGAATGTAATGTAACACACACCCATACAATGGGCACCACCCCGTGATGTTTTTCTCACTCCTACTAGTGAATGTAATGTAACACACACCCATACAATGCGCACCACCCCGTGATGTTTTTCTCACTCCTAGTAGTGAATGTAATGTAACACACACCCATACAATGCGCACCACCCCGTGATGTTTTTCTCACTCCTACTAGTCAATGTAATGTAACACACACCCATACAATGCGCACCACCCCGTGATGTTTTTCTCACTCCTACTAGTCAATGTAATGTAACACACACCCACACAATGCGCACCACCCCGTGATGTTTTTATTACTCCTACTAGTGAATGTAATGTAACACACACCCATACAATGCGCACCACCCCGTGATGTTTTTCTCACTCCTACTAGTGAATGTAATGTAACACACACCCATACAATGCGCACCACCCCGTGATGTTTTGCTCACTCCTACTGGTGAATGTAATGTAACACACACCCATACAATGCGCACCACCCCGTGATGTTTTTCTCACTCCTACTAGTGAATGTAATATAACACACACCCATACAATGCGTACCACCCCGTGTTTTTCTCACTCCTACTAGTGAATGTAATGTAACACACACCCATACAATGCTCACCGCCCCGTGATGTTTTTCTCACTCCTACTACTGCATGTAATGTAACACACACCCATACCATGTGCACCACCCCGTGATGTTTTTCTCACTCCTACTAGTGAATGTAATGTAACACACACCCATACAATGCGCACCACCCCGTGATGTTTTTCTCACTCCTACTAGTGAATGTAATGTAACACACACCCATACAATGCGCACCACCCCGTGATGTTTTTCTCACTCCTACTAGTGAATGTAATGTAACACACACCCATACAATGCGCACCACCCCGTGATGTTTTTCTCACTCCTACTAGTGAATGTAATGTAACACACACCCATACAATGCGCACCACCCCGTGATGTTTTTCTCACTCCTACTAGTGAATGTAATGTAACACACACCCATACAATGCGCACCACCCCGTAATGATTTTCTCACTCCTACTAGTGAATGTAATGTAACACACACCCATACAATGCGCACCACCCCGTGATGTTTTTCTCACTCCTATTAGTGAATGTAATGTAACACACACCCATACAATGCGCACCACCCCGTGATGTTTTTCTCACTCCTATAGTGAATGTAATGTAACACACACCCATACAATGCGCACCACCCCGTGATGTTTTGCTCACTCCTACTAGTGAATGTAATGTAACACACACCCATACAATGCGCACCACCCCGTGATGTTTTTCTCACTCCTACTAGTGAATGTAATGTAACACACACCCATACAATGCGCACCACCCCGTGATGTTTTTCTCACTCCTACTAGTGAATGTAATGTAACACACACCCATAAAATGCGCACCACCCCGTGTTTTTCTCACTCCTACTAGTGAATGTAATGTAACACACACCCATACAATGCGCACCACCCCGTGATGTTTTTCTCACTCCTACTAGTGAATGTAATGTAACACACACCCATACAATGCGCACCACCCCGTGATGTTTTTCTCACTCCTACTAGTGAATGTAATGTAACACACACCCATACAATGCGCACCACCCCGTGATGTTTTTCTCACTCCTACTAGTGAATGTAATGTAACACACACCCATACAATGGGCACCACCCCGTGATGTTTTTCTCACTCCTACTAGTGAATGTAATGTAACACACACCCATACAATGCGCACCACCCCGTGATGTTTTTCTCACTCCTACTAGTGAATGTAATGTAACACACACCCATACAATGCGCACCACCCCGTGATGTTTTTCTCACTCCTACTAGTGAATGTAATGTAACACACACCCATACAATGCGCACCACCCCGTGATGTTTTTCTCACTCCTACTAGTGAATGTAATGTAACACACACCCATACAATGCGCACCACCCCGTGATGTTTTTCTCACTCCTACTAGTGAATGTAATGTAACACACACCCATACAATGCGCACCACCCCGTGATGTTTTTCTCACTCCTACTAGTCAATGTAATGTAACACACACCCACACAATGCGCACCACCCCGTGATGTTTTTCTCACTCCTACTAGTGAATGTAATGTAACACACACCCATACAATGCGCACCACCCCGTGATGTTTTTCTCACTCCTACTAGTGAATGTAATGTAACACACACCCATACAATGCGCACCACCCCGTGATGTTTTTCTCACTCCTACTAGTGAATGTAAAGTAACAAACACCCATACAATGCGCACCACCCCGTGATGTTTTTCTCACTCCTACTAGTGAATGTAATGTAACACACACCCATACAATGCGCACCACCCCGTGTTTTTCTCACTCCTACTAGTGAATGTAATGTAACACACACCCATACAATGCTCACCACCCCGTGATGTTTTTCTCACTCCTACTACTGCATGTAATGTAACACACACCCATACCATGTGCACCACCCCGTGATGTTTTTCTCATTCCTACTAGTGAATGTAATGTAACACACACCCATACAATGCGCACCACCACGTGATGTTTTTCTCACTCCTACTAGTGAATGTAATGTAACACACACCCATACAATGCGCACCACCCCGTGATGTTTTTCTCACTCCTACTAGTGAATGTAATGTAACACACACCCATACAATGCGCACCACCCCGTGATGTTTTTCTCACTCCTACTAGTGAATGTAATGTAACACACACCCATACAATGCGCACCACCCCGTGATGTTTTTCTCACTCCTATTAGTGAATGTAATGTAACACACACCCATACAATGCGCACCACCCCGTGGTGTTTTGCTCACTCCTATAGTGAATGTAATGTAACACACACCCATACAATGCGCACCACCCCGTGGTGTTTTGCTCACTCCTACTAGTGAATGTAATGTAACACACACCCATACAATGCGCACCACCCCGTGATGTTTTGCTCACTCCTACTAGTGAATGTAATGTAACACACACACATACAATGCGCACCACCCCGTGATGTTTTTCTCACTCCTACTAGTGAATGTAATGTAACACACACCCATAAAATGCGCACCACCCCGTGTTTTTCTCACTCCTACTAGTGAATGTAATGTAACACACACCCATACAATGCGCACCACCCCGTGATGTTTTTCTCACTCCTACTAGTGAATGTAATGTAACACACACCCATACAATGCGCACCACCCCGTGATGTTTTTCTCACTCCTACTAGTGAATGTAATGTAACACACACCCATACAATGCGCACCACCCCGTGATGTTTTTCTCACTCCTACTAGTGAATGTAATGTAACACACACCCATACAAGGCGCACCACCCTGTGATGTTTTTCTCACTCCTATTAGTGAATGTAATGTAACACACACCCATACAAGGCGCACCACCCCGTGATGTTTTTCTCACTCCTACTAGTGAATGTAATGTAACACACACCCATACAATGGGCACCACGCCGTGATGTTTTTCTCACTCCTACTAGTGAATGTAATGTAACACACACCCATACAATGCGCACCACCCCGTGATGTTTTTCTCACTCCTACTAGTCAATGTAATGTAACACACACCCATACAATGCACACCACCCCGTGATGTTTTTCTCACTCCTACTAGTCAATGTAATGTAACACACACCCACACAATGCGCACCACCCCGTGATGTTTTTCTCACTCCTACTAGTGAATGTAATGTAACACACACCCATACTATGCGCACCACCCCGTGATGTTTTCTCACTCCTACTAGTGAATGTAATGTAACACACACCCATACAATGCGCACCACCCCGTGGTGTTTTGCTCACTCCTACTGGTGAATGTAATGTAACACACACCCATACAATGCGCACCACCCCGTGATGTTTTTCTCACTCCTACTAGTGAATGTAATATAACACACACCCATACAATGCGTACCACCCCGTGTTTTTCTCACTCCTACTAGTGAATGTAATGTAACACACACCCATACAATGCTCACCACCCCGTGATGTTTTTCTCACTCCTACTACTGCATGTAATGTAACACACACCCATACCATGTGCACCACCCCGTGATGTTTTTCTCACTCCTACTAGTGAATGTAATGTAACACACACCCATACAATGCGCACCACCCCGTGATGTTTTTCTCACTCCTACTAGTGAATGTAATGTAACACACACCCATACAATGCGCACCACCCCGTGATGTTTTTCTCACTCCTACTAGTCAATGTAATGTAACACACACCCACACAATGCGCACCACCCCGTGATGTTTTTCACTCCTACTAGTCAATGTAATGTAACACACACCCATACAATGCGCACCACCCCGTGATGTTTTTCTCACTCCTACTAGTGAATGTAATGTAAGACACACCCATACAATGCGCACCACCCCGTGATGTTTTTCTCACTCCTACTAGTGAATGTAATGTAACACACACCCATACAATGCGCACCACACCGTGATGTTTTTCTCACTCCTACTAGTGAATGTAATGTAACACACATCCATACAATGCGCACCACCCCGTGATGTTTTTCTCACTCCTACTAGTGAATGTAATGTAACACACACCCATAAAATGCGCACCACCCCGTGTTTTTCTCACTCCTACTAGTGAATGTAATGTAACACACACCCATACAATGCGCACCACCCCGTGATGTTTTTCTCACTCCTACTAGTGAATGTAATGTAACACACACCCATACAATGCGCACCACCCCGTGATGTTTTTCTCACTCCTACTAGTGAATGTAATGTAACACACACCCATACAATGCGCACCACCCCGTGATGTTTTTCTCACTCCTACTAGTGAATCTAATGTAACACACACCCATACAATGCGCACCACCCCGTGATGTTTTTCTCACTCCTACTAGTGAATCTAATGTAACACACACCCATACAAGGCGCACCACCCCGTGATGTTTTTCTCACTCCTACTAGTGAATGTAATGTAACACACACCCATACAATGCGCACCACCCCGTGATGTTTTTCTCACTCCTACTAGTGAATGTAATGTAACACACACCCATACAATGCGCACCACCCCGTGATGTTTTTCTCACTCCTACTAGTGAATCTAATGTAACACACACCCATACAAGGCGCACCACACCGTGATGTTTTTCTCACTCCTACTAGTGAATGTAATGTAACACACACCCATACAAGGCGCACCACCCCGTGATGTTTTTCTCACTCCTACTAGTGAATGTAATGTAACACACACCCATACAATGCGCACCACCCCGTGATGTTTTTCTCACTCCTACTAGTGAATGTAATGTAACACACACCCATACAATGCGCACCACCCCGTGATGTTTTTCTCACTCCTACTAGTGAATGTAATGTAACACACACCCATACAAGGCGCACCACCCCGTGATGTTTTTCTCACTCCTACTAGTGAATGTAATGTAACACACACCCATACAAGGCGCACCACCCCGTGATGTTTTTCTCACTCCTATTAGTGAATGTAATGTAACACACACCCATACAAGGCGCACCACCCCGTGATGTTTTTCTCACTCCTACTAGTGAATGTAATGTAACACACACCCATACAATGGGCACCACCCCGTGATGTTTTTCTCACTCCTAGTAGTGAATGTAATGTAACACACACCCATACAATGCGCACCACCCCGTGATGTTTTTCTCACTCCTACTAGTCAATGTAATGTAACACACACCCATACAATGCACACCACCCCGTGATGTTTTTCTCACTCCTACTAGTCAATGTAATGTAACACACACCCACACAATGCGCACCACCCCGTGATGTTTTTCTCACTCCTACTAGTGAATGTAATGTAACACACACCCATACAATGCGCACCACCCCGTGGTGTTTTGCTCACTCCTACTGGTGAATGTAATGTAACACACACCCATACAATGCGCACCACCCCGTGATGTTTTTCTCACTCCTACTAGTGAATGTAATATAACACACACCCATACAATGCGTACCACCCCGTGTTTTTCTCACTCCTACTAGTGAATGTAATGTAACACACACCCATACAATGCTCACCACCCCGTGATGTTTTTCTCACTCCTACTACTGCATGTAATGTAACACACACCCATACCATGTGCACCACCCCGTGATGTTTTTCTCACTCCTACTAGTGAATGTAATGTAACACACACCCATACAATGCGCACCACCCCGTGATGTTTTTCTCACTCCTACTAGTGAATGTAATGTAACACACACCCATACAATGCGCACCACCCCGTGATGTTTTTCTCACTCCTACTAGTCAATGTAATGTAACACACACCCACACAATGCGCACCACCCCGTGATGTTTTTCACTCCTACTAGTCAATGTAATGTAACACACACCCATACAATGCGCACCACCCCGTGATGTTTTTCTCACTCCTACTAGTGAATGTAATGTAAGACACACCCATACAATGCGCACCACCCCGTGATGTTTTTCTCACTCCTACTAGTGAATGTAATGTAACACACACCCATACAATGCGCACCACACCGTGATGTTTTTCTCACTCCTACTAGTGAATGTAATGTAACACACATCCATACAATGCGCACCACCCCGTGATGTTTTTCTCACTCCTACTAGTGAATGTAATGTAACACACACCCATAAAATGCGCACCACCCCGTGTTTTTCTCACTCCTACTAGTGAATGTAATGTAACACACACCCATACAATGCGCACCACCCCGTGATGTTTTTCTCACTCCTACTAGTGAATGTAATGTAACACACACCCATACAATGCGCACCACCCCGTGATGTTTTTCTCACTCCTACTAGTGAATGTAATGTAACACACACCCATACAATGCGCACCACCCCGTGATGTTTTTCTCACTCCTACTAGTGAATGTAATGTAACACACACCCATACAATGCGCACCACCCCGTGATGTTTTTCTCACTCCTACTAGTGAATCTAATGTAACACACACCCATACAAGGCGCACCACCCCGTGATGTTTTTCTCACTCCTACTAGTGAATGTAATGTAACACACACCCATACAATGCGCACCACCCCGTGATGTTTTTCTCACTCCTACTAGTGAATGTAATGTAACACACACCCATACAATGCGCACCACCCCGTGATGTTTTTCTCACTCCTACTAGTGAATCTAATGTAACACACACCCATACAAGGCGCACCACACCGTGATGTTTTTCTCACTCCTACTAGTGAATGTAATGTAACACACACCCATACAAGGCGCACCACCCCGTGATGTTTTTCTCACTCCTACTAGTGAATGTAATGTAACACACACCCATACAATGCGCACCACCCCGTGATGTTTTTCTCACTCCTACTAGTGAATGTAATGTAACACACACCCATACAATGCGCACCACCCCGTGATGTTTTTCTCACTCCTACTAGTGAATGTAATGTAACACACACCCATACAAGGCGCACCACCCCGTGATGTTTTTCTCACTCCTACTAGTGAATGTAATGTAACACACACCCATACAAGGCGCACCACCCCGTGATGTTTTTCTCACTCCTACTAGTGAATCTAATGTAACACACACCCATACAATGCGCACCACCCCGTGATGATTTTCTCACTCCTACTAGTGAATGTAATGTAACACACACCCATACAATGCGCACCACCCCGTGATGTTTTTCTCACTCCTACTAGTGAATGTAATGTAACACACACCCATACAATGCGCACCACCCCGTGATGTTTTTCTCACTCCTACTAGTGAATGTAATGTAACACACACCCATACAATGCGCACCACCCCTTGATGTTTTTCTCACTCCTACTAGTGAATGTAATGTAACACACACCCATACAATGCGCACCACCCCGTGATGTTTTGCTCACTCCTACTAGTGAATGGAATGTAACACACACACATACAATGCGCACCACCCCGTGATGATTTTCTCACTCCTACTAGTGAATGTAATGTAACACACACCCATACAAGGCGCACCACACCGTGATGTTTTTCTCACTCCTACTAGTGAATGTAATGTAACACACACCCATACAAGGCGCACCACCCCGTGATGTTTTTCTCACTCCTACTAGTGAATGTAATGTAACACACACCCATACAATGCGCACCACCCCGTGATGTTTTTCTCACTCCTACTAGTGAATGTAATGTAACACACACCCATACAATGCGCACCACCCCGTGATGTTTTTCTCACTCCTACTAGTGAATGTAATGTAACACACACCCATACAAGGCGCACCACCCCGTGATGTTTTTCTCACTCCTACTAGTGAATGTAATGTAACACACACCCATACAAGGCGCACCACCCCGTGATGTTTTTCTCACTCCTATTAGTGAATGTAATGTAACACACACCCATACAAGGCGCACCACCCCGTGATGTTTTTCTCACTCCTACTAGTGAATGTAATGTAACACACACCCATACAATGGGCACCACCCCGTGATGTTTTTCTCACTCCTAGTAGTGAATGTAATGTAACACACACCCATACAATGCGCACCACCCCGTGATGTTTTTCTCACTCCTACTAGTCAATGTAATGTAACACACACCCATAAAATGCACACCACCCCGTGATGTTTTTCTCACTCCTACTAGTCAATGTAATGTAACACACACCCACACAATGCGCACCACCCCGTGATGTTTTTCTTACTCCTACTAGTGAATGTAATGTAACACACACCCATACAATGCGCACCACCCCGTGATGTTTTTCTCACTCCTACTAGTGAATGTAATGTAACACACACCCATACAATGCGCACCACCCCGTGGTGTTTTGCTCACTCCTACTGGTGAATGTAATGTAACACACACCCATACAATGCGCACCACCCCGTGATGTTTTTCTCACTCCTACTAGTGAATGTAATATAACACACACCCATACAATGCGTACCACCCCGTGTTTTTCTCACTCCTACTAGTGAATGTAATGTAACACACACCCATACAATGCTCACCACCCCGTGATGTTTTTCTCACTCCTACTACTGCATGTAATGTAACACACACCCATACCATGTGCACCACCCCGTGATGTTTTTCTCACTCCTACTAGTGAATGTAATGTAACACACACCCATACAATGCGCACCACCCCGTGATGATTTTCTCACTCCTACTAGTGAATGTAATGTAACACACACCCATACAATGCGCACCACCCCGTGATGTTTTTCTCACTCCTACTAGTCAATGTAATGTAACACACACCCACACAATGCGCACCACCCCGTGATGTTTTTCACTCCTACTAGTCAATGTAATGTAACACACACCCATACAATGCGCACCACCCCGTGATGTTTTTCTCACTCCTACTAGTGAATGTAATGTAAGACACACCCATACAATGCGCACCACCCCGTGATGTTTTTCTCACTCCTACTAGTGAATGTAATGTAACACACACCCATACAATGCGCACCACACCGTGATGTTTTTCTCACTCCTACTAGTGAATGTAATGTAACACACATCCATACAATGCGCACCACCCCGTGATGTTTTTCTCACTCCTACTAGTGAATGTAATGTAACACACACCCATAAAATGCGCACCACCCCGTGTTTTTCTCACTCCTACTAGTGAATGTAATGTAACACACACCCATACAATGCGCACCACCCCGTGATGTTTTTCTCACTCCTACTAGTGAATGTAATGTAACACACACCCATACAATGCGCACCACCCCGTGATGTTTTTCTCACTCCTACTAGTGAATGTAATGTAACACACACCCATACAATGCGCACCACCCCGTGATGTTTTTCTCACTCCTACTAGTGAATCTAATGTAACACACACCCATACAATGCGCACCACCCCGTGATGTTTTTCTCACTCCTACTAGTGAATCTAATGTAACACACACCCATACAAGGCGCACCACCCCGTGATGTTTTTCTCACTCCTACTAGTGAATGTAATGTAACACACACCCATACAATGCGCACCACCCCGTGATGTTTTTCTCACTCCTACTAGTGAATGTAATGTAACACACACCCATACAATGCGCACCACCCCGTGATGTTTTTCTCACTCCTACTAGTGAATCTAATGTAACACACACCCATACAAGGCGCACCACACCGTGATGTTTTTCTCACTCCTACTAGTGAATGTAATGTAACACACACCCATACAAGGCGCACCACCCCGTGATGTTTTTCTCACTCCTACTAGTGAATGTAATGTAACACACACCCATACAATGCGCACCACCCCGTGATGTTTTTCTCACTCCTACTAGTGAATGTAATGTAACACACACCCATACAATGCGCACCACCCCGTGATGTTTTTCTCACTCCTACTAGTGAATGTAATGTAACACACACCCATACAATGCGCACCACCCCGTGATGATTTTCTCACTCCTACTAGTGAATGTAATGTAACACACACCCATACAATGCGCACCACCTCGTGATGTTTTTCTCACTCCTATTAGTGAATGTAATGTAACACACACCCATACAATGCGCACCACCCCGTGATGTTTTTCTCACTCCTATAGTGAATGTAATGTAACACACACCCATACAATGCGCACCACCCCGTGATGTTTTGCTCACTCCTACTAGGGAATGTAATGTAACACACACCCATACAATGCGCACCACCCCGTGATGTTTTGCTCACTCCTACTAGTGAATGTAATGTAACACACACCCATACAATGCGCACCACCCCGTGATGTTTTTCTCACTCCTACTAGTGAATGTAATGTAACACAGACCCATAAAATGCGCACCACCCCGTGTTTTTCTCGCTCCTACTAGTGAATGTAATGTAACACACACCCATACAATGCGCACCACCCCGTGATGTTTTTCTCACTCCTACTAGTGAATGTAATGTAACACACACCCATACAATGCGCACAACCCCGTGATGTTTTTCTCACTCCTACTAGTGAATGTAATGTAACACACACCCATACAATGCGCACCACCCCGTGATGTTTTTCTCACTCCTACTAGTGAATGTAATGTAACACACACCCATACAATGCGCACCACCCCGTGATGTTTTTCTCACTCCTACTAGGGAATCTAATGTAACACACACCCATACAAGGCGCACCACCCCGTGATGTTTTTCTCACTCCTACTAGTGAATGTAATGTAACACACACCCATACAATGCGCACCACCCCGTGATGTTTTTTTCACTCCTACTAGTGAATGTAATGTAACACACACCCATACAATGGGCACCACCCCGTGATGTTTTTCTCACTCCTACTAGTGAATGTAATGTAACACACACCCATACAATGCGAACCACCCCGTGATGTTTTTCTCACTCCTACTAGTGAATGTAATGTAACACACACCCATACAATGCGCACCACCCCGTGATGTTTTTCTCACTCCTACTAGTGAATGTAATGTAACACACACCCATACAATGCGCACCACCCCGTGATGTTTTTCTCACTCCTACTAGTCAATGTAATGTAACACACACCCACACAATGCGCACCTCCCCGTGATGTTTTTCTCACTCCTACTAGTGAATGTAATGTAACACACACCCATACAATGCGCACCACCCCGTGATGTTTTTCTCACTCCTACTAGTGAATGTAATGTAACACACACCCATACAATGCGCACCACCCCGTGATGTTTTTCTCACTCCTATAGTGAATGTAATGTAACACACACCCATACAATGCGCACCACCCCGTGATGTTTTGCTCACTCCTACTAGTGAATGTAATGTAACACACACCCATACAATGCGCACCACCCCGTGATGTTTTGCTCACTCCTACTAGTGAATGTAATGTAACACACACACATACAATGCGCACCACCCCGTGATGTTTTTCTCACTCCTACTAGTGAATGTAATGTAACACACACCCATAAAATGCGCACCACCCCGTGTTTTTCTCACTCCTACTAGTGAATGTAATGTAACACACACCCATACAATGCGCACCACCCCGTGACGTTTTTCTCACTCCTACTAGTGAATGTAATGTAACACACACCCATACAATGGGCACCACCCCGTGATGTTTTTCTCACTCCTACTAGTGAATGTAATGTAACACACACCCATACAATGCGCACCACCCCGTGATGTTTTTCTCACTCCTAGTAGTGAATGTAATGTAACACACACCCATACAATGCGCACCACCCCGTGATGTTTTTCTCACTCCTACTAGTCAATGTAATGTAACACACACCCATACAATGCGCACCACCCCGTGATGTTTTTCTCACTCCTACTAGTCAATGTAATGTAACACACACCCACACAATGCGCACCACCCCGTGATGTTTTTCTCACTCCTACTAGTGAATGTAATGTAACACACACCCATACAATGCGCACCACCCCGTGATGTTTTTCTCACTCCTACTAGTGAATGTAATGTAACACACACCCATACAATGCGCACCACCCCGTGATGTTTTGCTCACTCCTACTGGTGAATGTAATGTAACACATACCCATACAATGCGCACCACCCCGTGATGTTTTTCTCACTTCTACTAGTGAATGTAATATAACACACACCCATACAATGCGCACCACCCCGTGTTTTTCTCACTCCTACTAGTGAATGTAATGTAACACACACCCATACAATGCTCACCACCCCGTGATGTTTTTCTCACTCCTACTACTGCATGTAATGTAACACACACCCATACCATGTGCACCACCCCGTGATGTTTTTCTCACTCCTACTAGTGAATGTAATGTAACACACACCCATACAATGCGCACCACCCCGTGATGTTTTTCTCACTCCTACTAGTGAATGTAATGTAACACACACCCATACAATGCGCACCACCCCGTGATGTTTTTCTCACTCCTACTAGTGAATGTAATGTAACACACACCCATACAATGCGCACCACCCCGTGATGTTTTTCTCACTCCTACTAGTGAATGTAATGTAACACACACCCGTACAATGCGCACCACCCCGTGATGTTTTTCTCACTCCTACTAGTGAATGTAATGTAACACACACCCATACAATGCGCACCACCCCGTGATGTTTTTCTCACTCCTACTAGTGAATGTAATGTAACACACACCCATACAATGCGCACCACCCCGTGATGTTTTGCTCACTCCTACTAGTGAATGTAATGTAACACACACCCATAAAATGCGCACCACCCCGTGTTTTTCTCGCTCCTACTAGTGAATGTAATGTAACACACACCCATACAATGCGCACCACCCCGTGATGTTTTTCTCACTCCTACTAGTGAATGTAATGTAACACACACCCATACAATGCGCACCACCCCGTGATGTTTTTCTCACTCCTACAGGTCAATGTAATGTAACACACACCCACACAATGCGCACCTCCCCGTGATGTTTTTCTCACTCCTACTAGTGAATGTAATGTAACACACACCCATACAATGCGCACCACCCCGTGATGTTTTTCTCACTCCTACTAGTGAATGTAAAGTAACACACACCCCTACAATGCGCACCACCCCGTGATGTTTTTCTCACTCCTACTAGTGAATGTAATGTAACACACACCCATACAATGCGCACAACCCCGTGTTTTTCTCACTCCTACTAGTGAATGTAATGTAACACACACCCATACAATGCTCACCACCCCGTGATGTTTTTCTCACTCCTACTACTGCATGTAATGTAACACACACCCATACCATGTGCACCACCCCGTGATGTTTTTCTCACTCCTACTAGTGAATGTAATGTAACACACACCCATACAATGCGCACCACCCCGTGATGTTTTTCTCACTCCTACTAGTGAATGTAATGTAACACACACCCATACAATGCGCACCACCCCGTGATGTTTTTCTCACTCCTACTAGTCAATGTAATGTAACACACACCCATACAATGCGCACCACCCCGTGATGTTTTTCTCACTCCTACTAGTGAATGTAATGTAACACACACCCATACAATGCGCACCACCCCGTGATGTTTTTCTCACTCCTACTAGTGAATGTAATGTAACACACACCCATACAATGCGCACCACCCCGTGATGTGTTTCTCACTCCTACTAGTGAATGTAATGTAACACACACCCATACAATGCGCACCACCCCGTGATGTTTTTCTCACTCCTACTAGTGAATGTAATGTAACACACACCCATACAATGCGCACCACCCCGTGATGTTTTTCTCACTCCTACTAGTGAATGTAATGTAACACACACCCATACAATGCGCACCACCCCGTGATGTTTTTCTCACTCCTATTAGTGAATGTAATGTAACACACACCCATACAATGCGCACCACCCCGTGATGTTTTTCTCACTCCTATAGTGAATGTAATGTAACACACACCCATACAATGCGCACCACCCCGTGATGTTTTGCTCACTCCTACTAGTGAATGTAATGTAACACACACCCATACAATGCGCACCACCCCGTGATGTTTTTCTCACTCCTACTAGTGAATGTAATGTAACACACACCCGTACAATGCGCACCACCCCGTGATGTTTTTCTCACTCCTACTAGTGAATGTAATGTAACACACACCCATACAATGCGCACCACCCCGTGATGTTTTTCTCACTCCTACTAGTGAATGTAATGTAACACACACCCATACAATGCGCACCACCCCGTGATGTTTTGCTCACTCCTACTAGTGAATGTAATGTAACACACACCCATACAATGCGCACCACCCCGTGATGTTTTGCTCACTCCTACTAGTGAATGTAATGTAACACACACCCATACAATGCGCACCACCCCGTGATGTTTTGCTCACTCCTACTAGTGAATGTAATGTAACACACACCCATACAATGCGCACCACCCCGTGATGTTTTTCTCACTCCTACTAGTGAATGTAATGTAACACACACCCATACAATGCGCACCACCCCGTGATGTTTTTCTCACTCCTACTAGTGAATGTAATGTAACACACACCCATACAATGCGCACCACCCCGTGATGTTTTTCTCACTCCTACTAGTGAATGTAATGTAACACACACCCATACAATGCGCACCACCCCGTGATGTTTTTCTCACTCCTACTAGTGAATGTAATGTAACACACACCCATACAATGCGCACCACCCCGTGATGTTTTTCTCACTCCTACTAGTGAATCTAATGTAACACACACCCATACAAGGCGCACCACCCCGTGATGTTTTTCTCACTCCTACTAGTGAATGTAATGTAACACACACCCATACAAGGCGCACCACCCCGTGATGTTTTTCTCACTCCTACTAGTGAATGTAATGTAACACACACCCATACAATGGGCACCACCCCGTGATGTTTTTCTCACTCCTACTACTGAATGTAATGTAACACACACCCATACAATGCGCACCACCCCGTGATGTTTTTCTCACTCCTACTAGTGAATGTAATGTAACACACACCCATACAATGCGCACCACCCCGTGATGTTTTTCTCACTCCTACTAGTCAATGTAATGTAACACACACCCATACAATGCGCACCACCCCGTGATGTTTTTCTCACTCCTACTAGTGAATGTAATGTAACACACACCCATACAATGCGCACCACCCCGTGATGTTTTGCTCACTCCTACTAGTGAATGTAATGTAACACACACCCATACAATGCGCACCACCCCGTGATGTTTTGCTCACTCCTACTAGTGAATGTAATGTAACACACACCCATACAATGCGCACCACCCCGTGATGTTTTGCTCACTCCTACTAGTGAATGTAATGTAACACACACCCATACAATGCGCACCACCCCGTGATGTTTTTCTCACTCCTACTAGTGAATGTAATGTAACACACACCCATACAATGCGCACCACCCCGTGATGTTTTTCTCACTCCTACTAGTGAATCTAATGTAACACACACCCATACAAGGCGCACCACCCCGTGATGTTTTTCTCACTCCTACTAGTGAATGTAATGTAACACACACCCATACAAGGCGCACCACCCCGTGATGTTTTTCTCACTCCTACTAGTGAATGTAATGTAACACACACCCATACAATGGGCACCACCCCGTGATGTTTTTCTCACTCCTACTAGTGAATGTAATGTAACACACACCCATACAATGCGCACCACCCCGTGATGTTTTTCTCACTCCTAGTAGTGAATGTAATGTAACACACACCCATACAATGCGCACCACCCCGTGATGTTTTTCTCACTCCTACTAGTCAATGTAATGTAACACACACCCATACAATGCGCACCACCCCGTGATGTTTTTCTCACTCCTACTAGTCAATGTAATGTAACACACACCCACACAATGCGCACCACCCCGTGATGTTTTTCTCACTCCTACTATTGAATGTAATGTAACACACACCCATACAATGCGCACCACCCCGTGATGTTTTGCTCACTCCTACTAGTGAATGTAATGTAACACACACCCATACAATGCGCACCACCCCGTGATGTTTTGCTCACTCCTACTAGTGAATGTAATGTAACACACACCCATACAATGCGCACCACCCCGTGATGTTTTTCTCACTCCTACTAGTGAATGTAATGTAACACACACCCATACAATGCGCACCACACCGTGTTTTTCTCACTCCTACTAGTGAATGTAATGTAACACACACCCATACAATGCTCACCACCCCGTGATGTTTTTCTCACTCCTACTACTGCATGTAATGTAACACACACCCATACCATGTGCACCACCCCGTGATGTTTTTCTCACTCCTACTAGTGAATGTAATGTAACACACACCCATACAATGCGCACCACCCCGTGATGTTTTTCTCACTCCTACTAGTGAATGTAATGTAACACACACCCATACAATGCGCACCACCCCGTGATGTTTTTCTCACTCCTACTAGTGAATGTAATGTAACACACACCCATACAATGCGCACCACCCCGTGATGTTTTTCTCACTCCTACTAGTGAATGTAATGTAACACACACCCATACAATGCGCACCACCCCGTGATGTTTTTCTCACTCCTACTAGTGAATGTAATGTAACACACACCCATACAATGCGCACCACCCCGTGATGTTTTTCTCACTCCTACTAGTGAATGTAATGTAACACACACCCATACAATGCGCACCACCCCGTGATGTTTTGCTCACTCCTACTAGTGAATGTAATGTAACACACACCCATACAATGCGCACCACCCCGTGATGTTTTGCTCACTCCTACTAGTGAATGTAATGTAACACACACACATACAATGCGCACCACCCCGTGATGTTTTTCCCACTCCTACTAGTGAATGTAATGTAACACACACCCATACAATGCGCACCACCCCGTGATGTTTTGCTCACTCCTACTAGTGAATGTAATGTAACACACACCCATACAATGCGCACCACCCCGTGATGTTTTGCTCACTCCTACTAGTGAATGTAATGTAACACACACCCATACAATGCGCACCACCCCGTGATGTTTTGCTCACTCCTACTAGTGAATGTAATGTAACACACACCCATACAATGCGCACCACCCCGTGATGTTTTTCTCACTCCTACTAGTGAATGTAATGTAACACACACCCATACAATGCGCACCACCCCGTGATGTTTTTCTCACTCCTACTAGTGAATCTAATGTAACACACACCCATACAAGGCGCACCACCCCGTGATGTTTTTCTCACTCCTACTAGTGAATGTAATGTAACACACACCCATACAAGGCGCACCACCCCGTGATGTTTTTCTCACTCCTACTAGTGAATGTAATGTAACACACACCCATACAATGGGCACCACCCCGTGATGTTTTTCTCACTCCTACTAGTGAATGTAATGTAACACACACCCATACAATGCGCACCACCCCGTGATGTTTTTCTCACTCCTAGTAGTGAATGTAATGTAACACACACCCATACAATGCGCACCACCCCGTGATGTTTTTCTCACTCCTACTAGTCAATGTAATGTAACACACACCCATACAATGCGCACCACCCCGTGATGTTTTTCTCACTCCTACTAGTCAATGTAATGTAACACACACCCACACAATGCGCACCACCCCGTGATGTTTTTCTCACTCCTACTAGTGAATGTAATGTAACACACACCCATACAATGCGCACCACCCCGTGATGTTTTGCTCACTCCTACTAGTGAATGTAATGTAACACACACCCATACAATGCGCACCACCCCGTGATGTTTTGCTCACTCCTACTAGTGAATGTAATGTAACACACACCCATACAATGCGCACCACCCCGTGATGTTTTTCTCACTCCTACTAGTGAATGTAATGTAACACACACCCATACAATGCGCACCACACCGTGTTTTTCTCACTCCTACTAGTGAATGTAATGTAACACACACCCATACAATGCTCACCACCCCGTGATGTTTTTCTCACTCCTACTACTGCATGTAATGTAACACACACCCATACCATGTGCACCACCCCGTGATGTTTTTCTCACTCCTACTAGTGAATGTAATGTAACACACACCCATACAATGCGCACCACCCCGTGATGTTTTTCTCACTCCTACTAGTGAATGTAATGTAACACACACCCATACAATGCGCACCACCCCGTGATGTTTTTCTCACTCCTACTAGTGAATGTAATGTAACACACACCCATACAATGCGCACCACCCCGTGAATTTTTTCTCACTCCTACTAGTGAATGTAATGTAACACACACCCATACAATGCGCACCACCCCGTGATGTTTTTCTCACTCCTACTAGTGAATGTAATGTAACACACACCCATACAATGCGCACCACCCCGTGATGTTTTTCTCACTCCTACTAGTGAATGTAATGTAACACACACCCATACAATGCGCACCACCCCGTGATGTTTTGCTCACTCCTACTAGTGAA
The DNA here is from genome assembly GCF_034190915.1 of Cavia porcellus. Classification (NCBI taxonomy): domain Eukaryota; kingdom Metazoa; phylum Chordata; class Mammalia; order Rodentia; family Caviidae; genus Cavia; species Cavia porcellus. The sequence continues at coordinate 434,171 of NW_026947601.1, forward strand.
TGTAATGTAACACACACCCATACAATGCGCACCACCCCGTGATGTTTTGCTCACTCCTACTAGTGAATGTAATGTAACACACACACATACAATGCGCACCACCCCGTGATGTTTTTCCCACTCCTACTAGTGAATGTAATGTAACACACACCCATAAAATGCGCACCACCCCGTGTTTTTCTCACTCCTACTAGTGAATGTAATGTAACACACACCCATACAATGCGCACCACCCCGTGATGTTTTTCTCACTCCTACTAGTGAATGTAATGTAACACACACCCATACAATGCGCACCACCCCGTGATGTTTTTCTCACTCCTACTAGTGAATGTAATGTAACACACACCCATACAATGCGCACCACCCCGTGATGTTTTGCTCACTCCTACTAGTGAATGTAATGTAACACACACCCATACAATGCGCACCACCCCGTGATGTTTTTCTCACTCCTACTAGTCAATGTAATGTAACACACACCCACACAATGCGCACCACCCCGTGATGTTTTTCTCACTCCTACTAGTGAATGTAATGTAACACACACCCATACAATGCGCACCACCCCGTGATGTTTTTCTCACTCCTACTAGTGAATGTAATGTAACACACACCCATACAATGCGCACCACCCCGTGATGTTTTTCTCACTCCTACTAGTGAATGTAATGTAACACACACCCATACAATGCGCACCACCCCGTGATGTTTTTCTCACTCCTACTAGTGAATGTAATGTAACACACACCCATACAATGCGCACCACCCCGTGTTTTTCTCACTCCTACTAGTGAATGTAATGTAACACACACCCATACAATGCTCACCACCCCGTGATGTTTTTCTCACTCCTACTACTGCATGTAATGTAACACACACCCATACCATGTGCACCACCCCGTGATATTTTTCTCACTCCTACTAGTGAATGTAATGTAACACACACCCATACAATGCGCACCACCCCGTGATGTTTTTCTCACTCCTACTAGTGAATGTAATGTAACACACACCCATACAATGCGCACCACCCCGTGATATTTTTCTCACTCCTACTAGTGAATGTAATGTAACACACACCCATACAATGCGCACCACCCCGTGATGTTTTTCTCACTCCTACTAGTGAATGTAATGTAACACACACCCATACAATGCGCACCACCCCGTGATGTTTTTCTCACTCCTACTAGTGAATGTAATGTAACACACACCCATACAATGCGCACCACCCCGTGATGTTTTTCTCACTCCTACTAGTGAATGTAATGTAACACACACCCATACAATGCGCACCACCCCGTGATGTTTTTCTCACTCCTACTAGTGAATGTAATGTAACACACACCAATACAATGCGCACCACCCCGTGATGTTTTTCTCACTCTTACTAGTGAATGTAATGTAACAGACACCCATACAATGCGCACCACCCCGTGATGTTTTTCTCACTCCTATTAGTGAATGTAATGTAACACACACCCATACAATGCGCACGACCCCGTGATGTTTTTCTCACTCCTATAGTGAATGTAATGTAACACTGCCATACAATGCGCACCACACCGTGATGTTTTTCTCACTCCTACTAGTGAATGTAATGTAAAACACACCCATACAATGCGCACCACCCCGTGATGTTTTTCTCACTCCTACTAGTGAATGTAATGTAACACACACCCATACAATGCGCACGACCCCGTGATGTTTTTCTCACTCCTACTAGTCAATGTAATGTAACACACACCCACACAATGCGCACCACCCCGTGATGTTTTTCTCACTGCTACTAGTGAATGTAATGTAACACACACCCATACAATGCGCACCACCCCGTGATGTTTTTCTCACTCCTACTAGTGAATGTAATGTAACACACACCCATACAATGCGCACCACCCCGTGATGTTTTTCTCACTCCTACTAGTGAATGTAATGTAACACACACCCATACAATGCGCACCACCCCGTGATGTTTTTCTCACTCCTACTAGTGAATGTAATGTAACACACACCCATACAATGCGCACCACCCCGTGATGTTTTTCTCACTCCTACTAGTGAATGTAATGTAACACACACCCATACAATGTGCACCACCCCGTGTTTTTCTCACTCCTACTAGTGAATGTAATGTAACACACACCCATACAATGCTCACCACCCCGTGATGTTTTTCTCACTCCTACTACTGCATGTAATGTAACACACACCCATACCATGTGCACCACCCCGTGATGTTTTTCTCACTCCTACTAGTGAATGTAATGTAACACACACCCATACAATGCGCACCACCCCGTGATGTTTTTCTCACTCCTACTAGTGAATGTAATGTAACACACACCCATAAAATGCGCACCACCCCGTGATGTTTTTCTCACTCCTACTATTGAATGTAATGTAACACACACCCATACAATGCGCACCACCCCGTGATGTTTTTCTCACTCCTACTAGTGAATGTAATGTAACACACACCCATACAATGCGCACCACCCCGTGATGTTTTTCTCACTCCTACTAGTGAATGTAATGTAACACACACCCATACAATGCGCACCACCCCGTGATGTTTTTCTCACTCCTACTAGTGAATGTAATGTAACACACACCCATACAATGCGCACCACCCCGTGATGTTTTGCTCACTCCTACTAGTGAATGTAATGTAACACACACCCATACAATGCGCACCACCCCGTGATGTTTTGCTCACTCCTACTAGTGAATGTAATGTAACACACACACATACAATGCGCACCACCCCGTGATGTTTTTCTCACTCCTACTAGTGAATGTAATGTAACACACACCCATAAAATGCGCACCACCCCGTGTTTTTCTCACTCCTACTAGTGAATGTAATGTAACACACACCCATACAATGCGCACCACCCCGTGATGTTTTTCTCACTCCTACTAGTGAATGTAATGTAACACACACCCATACAATGCGCACCACCCCGTGATGTTTTTCTCACTCCTACTAGTGAATGTAATGTAACACACACCCATACAATGCGCACCACCCCGTGATGTTTTTCTCACTCCTACTAGTGAATGTAATGTAACACACACCCATACAATGCGCACCACCCCGTGATGTTTTTCTCACTCCTACTAGTCAATGTAAGGTAACACACACCCACACAATGCGCACCACCCCGTGATGTTTTTCTCACTCCTACTAGTGAATGTAATGTAACACACACCCACACAATGCGCACCACCCCGTGATGTTTTTCTCACTCCTACTAGTGAATGTAATGTAACACACACCCATACAGTGCGCACCACCCCGTGATGTTTTTCTCACTCCTACTAGTGAATGTAATGTAACACACACCCATACAATGCGCACCACCCCGTGATGTTTTTCTCACTCCTACTAGTGAATGTAATGTAACACACACCCATACAATGCGCACCACCCCGTGTTTTTCTCACTCCTACTAGTGAATGTAATGTAACACACACCCATACAATGCTCACCACCCCGTGATGTTTTTCTCACTCCTACTACTGCATGTAATGTAACACACACCCATACCATGTACACCACCCCGTGATGTTTTTCTCACTCCTACTAGTGAATGTAATGTAACACACACCCATACAATGCGCACCACCCCGTGATGTTTTTCTCACTCCTACTTGTGAATGTAATGTAACACACACCCATACAATGCGCACCACCCCGTGATGTTTTTCTCACTCCTACTAGTGAATGTAATGTAACACACACCCATACAATGCGCACCACCCCGTGATGTTTTTCTCACTCCTACTAGTGAATGTAATGTAACACACACCCATACAATGCGCACTACCCCGTGATGTTTTTCTCACTCCTACTAGTGAATGTAATGTAACACACACCCATACAATGCGCACCACCCCGTGATGTTTTTCTCACTCCTACTAGTGAATGTAATGTAACACACACCCATACAATGCGCACCACATCGTGATGTTTTTCTCACTCCTACTAGTGAATGTAATGTAACACACACCCATACAATGCGCACCACCCCGTGATGTTTTTCTCACTCCTACTAGTGAATGTAATGTAACACACACCCATACAATGCGCACCACCCCGTGATGTTTTTCTCACTCTTACTAGTGAATGTAATGTAACAGACACCCATACAATGCGCACCACCCCGTGATGTTTTTCTCACTCCTATTAGTGAATGTAATGTAACACACACCCATACAATGCGCACGACCCCGTGATGTTTTTCTCACTCCTATAGTGAATGTAATGTAACACTGCCATACAATGCGCACCACCCCGTGATGTTTTTCTCACTCCTACTAGTGAATGTAATGTAACACACACCCATACAATGCGCACCACCCCGTGATGTTTTTCTCACTCCTACTAGTGAATGTAATGTAACACACACCCATACAATGCGCACCACCCCGTGATGTTTTTCTCACTCCTACTAGTGAATGTAATGTAACACACACCCATACAATGCGCACCACCCCGTGATGTTTTTCTCACTCCTACTAGTGAATGTAATGTAACACACACCCATACAATGCGCACCACCCCGTGATGTTTTTCTCACTCCTACTAGTGAATGTAATGTAACACACACCCATACAATGCGCACCACCCCGTGATGTTTTTCTCACTCCTACTAGTGAATGTAATGTAACACACACCCATACAATGCGCACCACCCCGTGATGTTTTTCTCACTCCTACTAGTGAATGTAATGTAACACACACCCATACAATGCGCACCACCCCGTGATGTTTTTCTCACTCCTACTAGTGAATCTAATGTAACACACACCCATACAATGCGCACCACCCCGTGATGTTTTTCTCACTCCTACTAGTGAATGTAATGTAACACACACCCATACAATGCGCACCACCCCGTGATGTTTTGCTCACTCCTACTAGTGAATGTAATGTAACACACACCCATACAATGCGCACCACCCCGTGATGTTTTGCTCACTCCTACTAGTGAATGTAATGTAACACACACACATACAATGCGCACCACCCCGTGATGTTTTTCTCACTCCTACTAGTGAATGTAATGTAACACACACCCATAAAATGCGCACCACCCCGTGTTTTTCTCACTCCTACTAGTGAATGTAATGTAACACACACCCATACAATGCGCACCACCCCGTGATGTTTTTCTCACTCCTACTAGTGAATGTAATGTAACACACACCCATACAATGCGCACCACCCCGTGATGTTTTTCTCACTCCTACTAGTGAATGTAATGTAACACACACCCATACAATGCGCACCACCCCGTGATGTTTTTCTCACTCCTACTAGTCAATGTAATGTAACACACACCCATACAATGCGCACCACCCCGTGATGTTTTTCTCACTCCTACTAGTCAATGTAATGTAACACACACCCACACAATGCGCACCACCCCGTGATGTTTTTCTCACTCCTACTAGTGAATGTAATGTAACACACACCCATACAATGCGCACCACCCCGTGATGTTTTTCTCACTCCTACTAGTGAATGTAATGTAACACACACCCATACAATGCGCACCACCCCGTGATGTTTTTCTCACTCCTACTAGTGAATGTAATGTAACACACACCCATACAATGCGCACCACCCCGTGATGTTTTTCTCACTCCTACTAGTGAATGTAATGTAACACACACCCATACAATGCGCACCACCCCGTGTTTTTCTCACTCCTACTAGTGAATGTAATGTAACACACACCCATACAATGCTCACCACCCCGTGATGTTTTTCTCACTCCTACTACTGCATGTAATGTAACACACACCCATACCATGTACACCACCCCGTGATGTTTTTCTCACTCCTACTAGTGAATGTAATGTAACACACACCCATACAATGCGCACCACCCCGTGATGTTTTTCTCACTCCTACTAGTGAATGTAATGTAACACACACCCATACAATGCGCACCACCCCGTGATGTTTTTCTCACTCCTACTAGTGAATGTAATGTAACACACACCCATACAATGCGCACCACCCCGTGATGTTTTTCTCACTCCTACTAGTGAATGTAATGTGACACACACCCATACAATGCGCACTACCCCGTGATGTTTTTCTCACTCCTACTAGTGAATGTAATGTAACACACACCCATACAATGCGCACCACCCCGTGATGTTTTTCTCACTCCTACTAGTGAATGTAATGTAACACACACCCATACAATGCGCACCACCCCGTGATGTTTTTCTCACTCCTACTAGTGAATGTAATGTAACACACACCCATACAATGCGCACCCCCGTGATGTTTTTCTCACTCCTACTAGTGAATGTAATGTAACACACACCCATACAATGCGCACCACCCCGTGATGTTTTTCTCACTCTTACTAGTGAATGTAATGTAACAGACACCCATACAATGCGCACCACCCCGTGATGTTTTTCTCACTCCTATTAGTGAATGTAATGTAACACACACCCATACAATGCGCACGACCCCGTGATGTTTTTCTCACTCCTATAGTGAATGTAATGTAACACTGCCATACAATGCGCACCACCCCGTGATGTTTTTCTCACTCCTACTAGTGAATGTAATGTAACACACACCCATACAATGCGCACCACCCCGTGATGTTTTTCTCACTCCTACTAGTGAATGTAATGTAACACACACCCATACAATGCGCACCACCCCGTGATGTTTTTCTCACTCCTACTAGTGAATGTAATGTAACACACACCCATACAATGCGCACCACCCCGTGATGTTTTTCTCACTCCTACTAGTGAATGTAATGTAACACACACCCATACAATGCGCACCACCCCGTGATGTTTTTCTCACTCCTACTAGTGAATGTAATGTAACACACACCCATACAATGCGCACCACCCCGTGATGTTTTTCTCACTCCTACTAGTGAATGTAATGTAACACACACCCGTACAATGCGCACCACCCCGTGATGTTTTTCTCACTCCTACTAGTGAATGTAATGTAACACACACCCATACAATGCGCACCACCCCGTGATGTTTTTCTCACTCCTACTAGTGAATGTAATGTAACACACACCCATACAATGCGCACCACCCCGTGATGTTTTTCTCACTCCTACTAGTGAATCTAATGTAACACACACCCATACAAGGCGCACCACCCCATGATGTTTTTCTCACTCCTACTAGTGAATCTAATATAACACACACCCATACAATGCGCACCACCCCATGATGTTTTTCTCACTCCTACTAGTGAATGTAATGTAACAAACACCCATACAATGCGCACCACCCCGTGATGTTTTTCTCACTCCTACTAGTGAATCTAATGTAACACACACCCATACAATGCGCACCACCCCGTGATGTTTTTCTCACTCCTACTAGTGAATCTAATGTAACACACACCCATACAATGCGCACCACCCCGTGATGTTTTTCTCACTCCTACTAGTGAATCTAATGTAACAAACACCCATACAATGCGCACCACCCCGTGATGTTTTTCTCACTCCTACTAGTGAATGTAATGTAACACACACCCATACAATGCGCACCACCCCGTGATGTTTTTCTCACTCCTACTAGTGAATGTAATGTAACACACACCCATACAATGCGCACCACCCCGTGATGTTTTTCTCACTCCTACTAGTGAATGTAATGTAACACACACCCATACAATGCGCACCACCCCGTGATGTTTTTCTCACTCCTACTAGTGAATGTAATGTAACACACACCCATACAATGCGCACCACCCCGTGATGTTTTTCTCACTCCTACTAGTGAATGTAATGTAACACACACCCATACAAGGCGCACCACCCCGTGATGTTTTTCTCACTCCTACTAGTGAATGTAATGTAACACACACCCATACAATGCGCACCACCCCGTGATGTTTTTCTCACTCCTACTAGTGAATCTAATGTAACACACACCCATACAATGCGCACCACCCCGTGATGTTTTTCTCACTCCTACTAGTGAATCTAATGTAACACACACCCATACAATGCGCACCACCCCGTGATGTTTTTGTCACTCCTACTAGTGAATGTAATGTAACACACACCCATACAATGCGCACCACCCCGTGATGTTTTTCTCACTCCTACTAGTGAATGTAATGTAACACACACCCATACAATGCGCACCACCCCGTGTTGTTTTTCTCACTCCTACTAGTGAGTCTAATGTAACACACACCCATACCATGCGCACCACCCCGTGATGTTTTTCTCACTCCTACTAGTGAATGTAATGTAACACACACCCATACAATGCGCACCACCCCTTGATGTTTTTCTCACTCCTACTAGTGAATGTAATGTAACACACACCCATACAATGCGCACCACCCCGTGATGTTTTTCTCACTCCTACTAGTGAATGTAATGTACACACACCCATACAATGCGCACCACCCCGTGATGTTTTTCTCACTCCTACTAGTGAATGTAATGTAACACACACCCATACAATGCGCACCACCCCGTGATGTTTTTCTCACTCCTACTAGTGAATCTAATGTAACACACACCCATACAATGCGCACCACCCCGTGATGTTTTTCTCACTCCTGCTAGTGAATGTAATGTAACCCACACCCATACAATGCGCACCACCCCGTGATGTTTTTCTCACTCCTACTAGTGAATGTAATGTAACACACACCCATACAATGCGCACCACCCCGTGATGTTTTTCTCACTCCTACTAGTGAATGTAATGTAACACACACCCACACAAGGCGCACCACCCCGTGATGTTTTTCTCACTTCTACTAGTCAATGTAATGTAACACACACCCATACAATGCGCACCACCCCGTGATGTTTTTCTCACTCCTACTAGTGAATGTAATGTAACACACACCCATACAATGCGCACCACCCCGTGATGTTTTTCTCACTCCTACTAGTGAATGTAATGTAACACACACCCATACAATGCGCACCACCCCGTGATGATTTTCTCACTCCTACTAGTGAATGTAATGTAACACACACCCATACAATGCGCACCACCCCGTGTTTTTCTCACTCCTACTAGTGAATGTAATGTAACACACACCCATACAATGCTCACCACCCCGTGATGTTTTTTCACTCCTACTACTGCATGTAATGTAACACACACCCATACCATGTGCACCACCCCGTGATGTTTTTCTCACTCCTACTAGTGAATGTAATGTAACACACACCCATACAATGCGCAGCACCCCGTGATGTTTTTCTCACTCCTACTAGTGAATGTAATGTAACACACACCCATACAATGCGCACCACCCCGTGATGTTTTTCTCACTCCTACTAGTGAATGTTATGTAACACACACCCATACAATGCGCACCACCCCGTGATGTTTTTCTCACTCCTACTAGTGAATGTAATGTAACACACACCGATACAAGGCGCACCACCCCGTGACGTTTTTCTCACTCCTACTAGTGAATGTAATGTAACACACACCCATACAATGCGCACCACCCCGTGATGTTTTTCTCACTCGTACTAGTGAATGTAATGTAACACACACCCATACAATGCGCACCACCCCGTGATGTTTTTCTCACTCCTACTAGAGAATCTAATGTAACACACACCCATACAATGCGCACCACACCGTGATGTTTTTCTCACTCCTACTAGTGAGTCTAATGTAACACACACCCATACAATGCGCACCACCCCGTGATGTTTTTCTCACTGCTACTAGTGAATGTAATGTAACACACACCCATACATTGCGCACCACCACGTGATGTTTTTCTCACTGCTACTAGTGAATGTAATGTAACACACTCCCATACAATGCGCACCACCCCGTGATGTTTTTCTCACTCCTATTAGTGAATGTAATGTAACACACACCCATACAATGCGCACCACTCCGTGATGTTTTTCTCACTCCTACTAGTGAATTTAATGTAACACACACCCATACAATGCGAACCACCCCGTGATGTTTTTCTCACTCCTACTAGTGAATGTAATGTAACACACACCCATACAATGCGCACCACCCCGTGATGTTTTTCTCACTCCTACTAGTGAATGTAATGTAACACACACCCATACAATGCGCACCACGCCGTGATGTTTTTCTCACTCCTACTAGTGAATGTAATGTAACACACACCCATACAATGCGCACCACCCCGCGATGTTTTTCAGAAACCTATCCTATATTGCCACTGCATGTTCCCTGACCTCCCCATGCTGACCACCCCGCGGTCCTTTTCTCCATCCTACATTGCCACTCACTGCCTATCCTAATTCAGACCCTCCGATTCACACCACCCCGTGATGTTTTTCTCACTCCTAGTAGTGAATGTAATGTAACACACACCCATACAATGCGCACCACCCCGTGATGTTTTTCTCACTCCTACTAGTGAATGTAATGTAACACACACCCATACTATGCGCACCACCCCGTAATGTTTTTCTCACTCCTACTACTGAATGTAATGTAACACACACCCATACCATGCGCACCACCCCGTGATGTTTTTCTCACTCCTACTAGTGAATGTAATGTAACACACACCCATACAATGCGCACCACCCCGTGATGTTTTTCTCACTCCTACTAGTGAATGTAATGTAACACACACCCATACAATGCGCACCACCCCGTGATGTTTTTCTCACTCCTACTAGTGAATGTAATGTAACACACACCCATACAATGCGCACCACCCCGTGATGTTTTTCTCACTCCTACTAGTGAATGTAATGTAACACACACCCATAAAATGCGCACCACCCCGTGATGTTTTTCTCACTAATACTAGAGAATCTAATGTAACACACACCCATACAATGCGCACCACCCCGTGATGTTTTTCTCACTCCTACTAGTGAGTCTAATGTAACACACACCCATACCATGCGCACCACCCCGTGATGTTTTTCTCACTCCTACTAGTGAATGTAATGTAACACACACCCATACAATGCGCACCACCCCGTGATGTTTTTCTCACTCCTACTAGTGAATGTAATGTAACACACACCCATACAATGCGCACCACCCCGTGATGTTTTTCTCACTCCTACTAGTGAATGTAATGTAACACACACCCATACAATGCGCACCACCACGTGATGTTTTTCTCACTCCTACTAGTGAATGTAATGTAACACACACCCATACAATGCGCACCACCCCGTGATGTTTTTCTCACTCCTACTAGTGAATGTAATGTAACACACACCCATACAATGCGCACCACCCCGTGATGTTTTTCCCACTCCTACTAGTGAATGTAATGTAACACACACCCATACAATGCGCACTACCCCGTGATGTTTTTCTTACTCCTACTAGTGAATGTAATGTAACACACACCCATACAATGCGCACCACCCCGTGATGTTTTTCTCAGTCTTACTAGTGAATGTAATGTAACAGACACCCATACAATGCGCACCACCCCGTGATGTTTTTCTCACTCCTACTAGTGAATGTAATGTAACACACACCCATACATTGCGCACCACCCCGTGATGTTTTTCTCACTCCTACTAGTGAGTCTAATGTAACACACACCCATACCATGCGCACCACCCCGTGATGTTTTTCTCACTCCTACTAGTGAATGTAATGTAACACAAACCCATAAAATGCGCACCACCCCGTGATGTTTTTCTCACTCCTACTAGTGAATGTAATATAACACACACCCATACAATGCGCACCACCCCGTGATGTTTTTCTCACTCCTACTAGTGAATGTAATGTAACACACACCCATACAATGCGCACCACCCCATGATGTTTTTCTCACTCCTACTAGTGAATCTAATGTAACACACACCCATAGAATGCTTACCACCCCGTGATGTTTTTCTCACTCCTACTAGTGAATCTAATGTAACACACACCCATACAATGCGCACCACCCCGTGATGTTTTTCTCACTCCTACTTGTGAATGTAATGTAACACACACCCATACAATGCGCACCACCCCGTGATGTTTTTCTCACTCCTACTAGTGAATGTAATGTAACACACACCCACACAATGCGCACCACCCCGTGATGTTTTTCTCACTCCTACTAGTGAATGTAATGTAACACACACCCACACATTGCGCACCACCCCGTGATGTTTTTCTCACTCCTACTAGTCAATGTAATGTAACACACACCCATACAATGCGCACCACCCCGTGATGTTTTTCTCACTCCTACTAGTGAATGTAATGTAACACACACCCATACAATGCGCACCACCCCGTGATGTTTTTCTCACTCCTACTAGTGAATGTAATGTAACACACACCCATACAATGCGCACCACCCCGTGATGTTTTTCTCACTCCTACTAGTGAATGTAATGTAACACACACCCATACAATGCGCACCACCCCGTGATGTTTTTCTCACTCCTACTAGTGAATGTAATGTAACACACACCCATACAATGCGCACCACCCCGTGTTTTTCTCACTCCTACTAGTGAATGTAATGTAACACACACCCATACAATGCTCACCACCCCGTGATGTTTTTCTCACTCCTACTACTGCATGTAATGTAACACACACCCATACCATGTGCACCACCCCGTGATGTGTTTCTCACTCCTACTAGTGAATGTAATGTAACACACACCCATACAATGCGCACCACCACGTGATGTTTTTCTCACTCCTACTAGTCAATGTAATGTAACACACACCCATACAATGCGCACCACCCCGTGATGTTTTTCTCACTCCTAGTAGTGAATGTAATGTAACACACACCCATACAATGCGCACCACCCCGTGATGTTTTTCTCACTCCTACTAGTGAATGTAATGTAGCACACACCGATACAAGGCGCACCACCCCGTGACGTTTTTGTCACTCCTACTAGTGAATGTAATGTAACACACACCCATACAATGCGCACCATCCCGTGATGTTTTTCTCACTCCTACTAGTGAATGTAATGTAACACACACCCATAAAATGCGCACCACCCCGAGATGTTTTTCTCACTCCTACTAGAGAATCTAATGTAACACACACCCATACAATGCGCACCACACCGTGATGTTTTTCTCACTCCTACTAGTGAGTCTAATGTAACACACACCCATACAATGCGCACCACCCCGTGATGTTTTTCTCACTGCTACTAGTGAATGTAATGTAACACACACCCATACATTGCGCACCACCACGTGATATTTTTCTCACTGCTACTAGTGAATGTAATGTAACACACTCCCATACAATGCGCACCACCCCGTGATGTTTTTCTCACTCCTACTAGTGAATGTAATGTAACACACACCCATACAATGCGCACCACCCCGTGATGTTTTTCTCACTCCTACTAGTGAATCTAATGTAACACACACCCATACAAGGCGCACCACCCCGTGATGTTTTTCTCACTCCTACTAGTGAATGTAATGTAACACACACCAATACAAGGCGCACCACCCCGTGATGTTTTTCTCACTCCTAATAGTGAATCTAATGTAACACACACCCATACAATGCGCACCACCCCGTGATGTTTTTCTCACTCCTACTAGTGAATCTAATGTAACACACACCCATACAATGCGCACCACCCCGTGATGTTTTTCTCACTCCTACTAGTGAATCTAATGTAACACACACCCATACAATGCGCACCACCCCGTGATGTTTTTGTCACTCCTACTAGTGAATGTAATGTAACACACACCCATACAATGCGCACCACCCCGTGATGTTTTTCTCACTCCTACTAGTGAATGTAATGTAACACACACCCATACAATGCGCACCACCCCGTGTTGTTTTTCTCACTCCTACTAGTGAGTCTAATGTAACACACACCCATACCATGCGCACCACCCCGTGATGTTTTTCTCACTCCTACTAGTGAATGTAATGTAACACACACCCATACAATGCGCACCACCCCGTGATGTTTTTCTCACTCCTACTAGTGAATGTAATGTAACACACACCCATACAATGCGCACCACCCCGTGATGTTTTTCTCACTCCTACTAGTGAATGTAATGTAACACACACCCATACAATGCGCACGACCCCGTGATGTTTTTCTCACTCCTACTAGTGAATGTAATGTAACACACACCCATACAATGCGCACCACCCCGTGATGTTTTTCTCACTCCTACTAGTGAATCTAATGTAACACACACCCATACAATGCGCACCACCCCGTGATGTTTTTCTCACTCCTACTAGTGAATGTAATGTAACACACACCCATACAATGCGCACCACCCCGTGATGTTTTTCTCACTCCTACTAGTGAATGTAATGTAACACACACCCATACAATGCGCACCACCCCGTGATGTTTTTCTCACTCCTACTAGTGAATGTAATGTAACACACACCCACACAAGGCGCACCACCCCGTGATGTTTTTCTCACTCCTACTAGTCAATGTAATGTAACACACACCCATACAATGCGCACCACCCCGTGATGTTTTTCTCACTCCTACTAGTGAATGTAATGTAACACACACCCATACAATGCGCACCACCCCGTGATGTTTTTCTCACTCCTACTAGTGAATGTAATGTAACACACACCCATACAATGCGCACCACCCCGTGATGATTTTCTCACTCCTACTAGTGAATGTAATGTAACACACACCCATACAATGCGCACCACCCCGTGTTTTTCTCACTCCTACTAGTGAATGTAATGTAACACACACCCATACAATGCTCACCACCCCGTGATGTTTTTTCACTCCTACTACTGCATGTAATGTAACACACACCCATACCATGTGCACCACCCCGTGATGTTTTTCTCACTCCTACTAGTGAATGTAATGTAACACACACCCATACAATGCGCACCACCCCGTGATGTTTTTCTCACTCCTACTAGAGAATCTAATGTAACACACACCCATACAATGCGCACCACACCTTGATGTTTTTCTCACTCCTACTAGTGAGTCTAATGTAACACACACCCATACAATGCGCACCACCCCGTGATGTTTTTCTCACTGCTACTAGTGAATGTAATGTAACACACACCCATACATTGCGCACCACCACGTGATGTTTTTCTCACTGCTACTAGTGAATGTAATGTAACACACTCCCATACAATGCGCACCACCCCGTGATGTTTTTCTCACTCCTACTAGTGAATGTAATGTAACACACACCCATACAATGCGCACCACTCCGTGATGTTTTTCTCACTCCTACTAGTGAATTTAATGTAACACACACCCATACAATGCGAACCACCCCGTGATGTTTTTCTCACTCCTACTAGTGAATGTAATGTAACACACACCCATACAATGCGCACCACCCCGTGATGTTTTTCTCACTCCTAATAGTGAATGTAATGTAACACACACCCATACAATGCGCACCACGCCGTGATGTTTTTCTCACTCCTACTACTGAATGTAATGTAACACACACCCATACAATGCGCACCACCCCGCGATGTTTTTCAGAAACCTATCCTATATTGCCACTGCATGTTCCCTGACCTCCCCATGCTGACCACCCCGCGGTCCTTTTCTCCATCCTACATTGCCACTCACTGCCTATCCTAATTCAGACCCTCCGATTCACACCACCCCGTGATGTTTTTCTCACTCCTAGTAGTGAATGTAATGTAACACACACCCATACAATGCGCACCACCCCGTGATGTTTTTCTCACTCCTACTAGTGAATGTAATGTAACACACACCCATACTATGCGCACCACCCCGTGATGTTTTTCTCACTCCTACTACTGAATGTAATGTAACACACACCCATACCATGCGCACCACCCCGTGATGTTTTTCTCACTCCTACTAGTGAATGTAATGTAACACACACCCATACAATGCGCACCACCCCGTGATGTTTTTCTCACTCCTACTAGTGAATGTAATGTAACACACACCCATACAATGCGCACCACCCCGTGATGTTTTTCTCATTCCTACTAGTGAATGTAATGTAACACACACCCATACAATGCGCACCACCCAGTGATGTTTTTCTCACTCCTACTAGTGAATGTAATGTAACACACACCCATACAATGCGCACCACCCCGTGATGTTTTTCTCACTACTAGTGAATCTAATGTAACACACACCCATACAAGGCGCACCACCCCGTGATGTTTTTCTCACTCCTACTAGTGAATGTAATGTAACACACACCCATACAAGGCGCACCACCCCGTGATGTTTTTCTCACTCCTACTAGTGAATCTAATATAACACACACCCATACAATGCGCACCACCCCGTGATGTTTTTCTCACTCCTACTAGTGAATCTAATGTAACACACACCCATACAATGCGCACCACCCCGTGATGTTTTTCTCACTCCTACTAGTGAATCTAATGTAACACACACCCATACAATGCGCACCACCCCGTGATGTTTTTGTCACTCCTACTAGTGAATGTAATGTAACACACACCCATACAATGCGCACCACCCCGTGATGTTTTTCTCACTCCTACTAGTGAATGTAATGTAACACACACCCATACAATGCGCACCACCCCGTGTTGTTTTTCTCACTCCTACTAGTGAGTCTAATGTAACACACACCCATACCATGCGCACCACCCCGTGATGTTTTTCTCACTCCTACTAGTGAATGTAATGTAACACACACCCATACAATGCGCACCACCCCGTGATGTTTTTCTCACTCCTACTAGTGAATGTAATGTAACACACACCCATACAATGCGCACCACCCCGTGATGTTTTTCTCACTCCTACTAGTGAATGTAATGTAACACACACCCATACAATGCGCACCACCCCGTGATGTTTTTCTCACTCCTACTAGTGAATGTAATGTAACACACACCCATACAATGCGCACCACCCCGTGATGTTTTTCTGACTCCTACTAGTGAATCTAATGTAACACACACCCATACAATGCGCACCACCCCGTGATGTTTTTCTCACTCCTACTAGTGAATGTAATGTAACCCACACCCATACAATGCGCACCACCCCGTGATGTTTTTCTCACTCCTACTAGTGAATGTAATGTAACACACACCCATACAATGCGCACCACCCCGTGATGTTTTTCTCACTCCTACTAGTGAATGTAATGTAACACACACCCACACAAGGCGCACGACCCCGTGATGTTTTTCTCACTCCTACTAGTCAATGTAATGTAACACACACCCATACAATGCGCACCACCCCGTGATGTTTTTCTCACTCCTACTAGTGAATGTAATGTAACACACACCCATACAATGCGCACCACCCCGTGATGTTTTTCTCACTCCTACTAGTGAATGTAATGTAACAAACACCCATACAATGCGCACCACCTCGTGATGATTTTCTCACTTCTACTAGTGAATGTAATGTAACACACACCCATACAATGCGCACCACCCCGTGTTTTTCTCACTCCTACTAATGAATGTAATGTAACACACACCCATACAATCCTCACCACCCCGTGATGTTTTTTCACTCCTACTACTGCATGTAATGTAACACACACCCATACCATGTGCACCACCCCGTGATGTTTTTCTCACTCCTACTAGTGAATGTAATGTAACACACACCCATACAATGCGCACCACCCCGTGATGTTTTTCTCACTCCTACTAGTGAATGTAATGTAACACACACCCATACAATGCGCACCACCCGTGATGTTTTTCTCACTCCTACTAGTGAATGTTATGTAACACACACCCATACAATGCGCACCACCCCGTGATGTTTTTCTCACTCCTACTAGTGAATGTAATGTAACACACACCGATACAAGGCACACCACCCCAGGACGTTTTTCTCACTCCTACTAGTGAATGTAATGTAACACACACCCATACAATGCGCACCACCCCGTGATGTTTTTCTCACTCGTACTAGTGAATGTAATGTAACACACACCCATACAATGCGCACCACCCCGTGATGTTTTTCTCACTCCTACTAGTCAATGTAATGTAACACACACCCATACAATGCGCACCACCCCGTGATGTTTTTCTCACTCCTACTAGTGAATGTAATGTAACACACACCCATACAATGCGCACCACCCCGTGATGTTTTTCTCACTCCTACTAGTGAATGTAATGTAACAAACACCCATACAATGCGCACCACCTCGTGATGATTTTCTCACTCCTACTAGTGAATGTAATGTAACACACACCCATACAATGCGCACCACCCCGTGTTTTTCTCACTCCTACTAGTGAATGTAATGTAACACACACCCATACAATCCTCACCACCCCGTGATGTTTTTTCACTCCTACTACTGCATGTAATGTAACACACACCCATACCATGTGCACCACCCCGTGATGTTTTTCTCACTCCTACTAGTGAATGTAATGTAACACACACCCATACAATGCGCACCACCCCGTGATGTTTTTCTCACTCCTACTAGTGAATGTAATGTAACACAAACCCATACAATGCGCACCACCCGTGATGTTTTTCTCACTCCTACTAGTGAATGTTATGTAACACACACCCATACAATGCGCACCACCCCGTGATGTTTTTCTCACTCCTACTAGTGAATGTAATGTAACACACACCGATACAAGGCACACCACCCCAGGACGTTTTTCTCACTCCTACTAGTGAATGTAATGTAACACACACCCATACAATGCGCACCACCCCGTGATGTTTTTCTCACTCGTACTAGTGAATGTAATGTAACACACACCCATACAATGCGCACCACCCCGTGATGTTTTTCTCACTCCTACTAGAGAATCTAATGTAACACACACCCATACAATGCGCACCACACCGTGATGTTTTTCTCACTCCTACTAGTGAGTCTAATGTAACACACACCCATACAATGCGCACCACCCCGTGATGTTTTTCTCACTGCTACTAGTGAATGTAATGTAACACACACCCATACATTGCGCACCACCACGTGATGTTTTTCTCACTGCTACTAGTGAATGTAATGTAACACACTCCCATACAATGCGCACCACCCCGTGATGTTTTTCTCACTCCTACTAGTGAATGTAATGTAACACACACCCATACAATGCGCACCACTCCGTGATGTTTTTCTCACTCCTACTAGTGAATTTAATGTAACACACACCCATACAATGCGAACCACCCCGTGATGTTTTTCTCACTCCTACTAGTGAATGTAATGTAACACACACCCATACAATGCGCACCACTCCGTGATGTTTTTCTCACTCCTACTAGTGAATGTAATGTAACACACACCCATACAATGCGCACCACCCCGCGATGTTTTTCAGAAACCTATCCTATATTGCCACTGCATGTTCCCTGACCTCCCCATCCTGACCACCCCGCGGTCCTTTTCTCCATCCTACATTGCCACTCACTGCCTATCCTAATTCAGACCCTCCGATTCACACCACCCCGTGATGTTTTTCTCACTCCTAGTAGTGAATGTAATGTAACACACACCCATACAATGCGCACCACCCCGTGATGTTTTTCTCACTCCTACTAGTGAATGTAATGTAACACACACCCATACTATGCGCACCAACCCGTGATGTTTTTCTCACTCCTACTACTGAATGTAATGTAACACACACCCATACCATGCGCACCACCCCGTGATGTTTTTCTCACTCCTACTAGTGAATGTAATGTAACACACACCCATACAATGCGCACCACCCCGTGATGTTTTTCTCACTCCTACTAGTGAATGTAATGTAACACACACCCATACAATGCGCACGACGCCGTGATGTTTTTCTCACTCCTACTAGTGAATGTAATGTAACACACACCCATACAATGCGCACCACCCAGTGATGTTTTTCTCACTCCTACTAGTGAATGTAATGTAACACACACCCATAAAATGCGCACCACCCCGTGATGTTTTTCTCACTAATATTAGAGAATCTAATGTAACACACACCCATACAATGCGCACCACCCCGTGATGTTTTTCTCACTCCTACTAGTGAGTCTAATGTAACACACACCCATACCATGCGCACCACCCCGTGATGTTTTTCTCACTCCTACTAGTGAATGTAATGTAACACACACCCATACAATGCGCACCACCCCGTGATGTTTTTCTCACTCCTACTAGTGAATGTAATGTAACACACACCCATACAATGCGCACCACCCCGTGATGTTTTTCTCACTCCTACTAGTGAATGTAATGTAACACACACCCATACAATGCGCACCACCCCGTGATGTTTTTCTCACTCCTACTAGTGAATGTAATGTAACACACACCCATACAATGCGCACCACCCCGTGATGTTTTTCTCACTCCTACTAGTGAATGTAATGTAACACAAACCCATACAATGCGCACCACCCCGTGATGTTTTTCCCACTCCTACTAGTGAATGTAATGTAACACACACCCATACAATGCGCACCACCCCGTGATGTTTTTCTCACTCCTACTAGTGAATGTAATGTAACACACACCCATACAATGCGCACCACCCCGTGATGTTTTTCTCACTCTTACTAGTGAATGTAATGTAACAGACACCCATACAATGCGCACCACCCCGTGATGTTTTTCTCACTCATACTAGTGAACGTAATGTAACACACACCCATACATTGCGCACCACCCCGTGATGTGTTTCTCACTCCTACTAGTGAGTCTAATGTAACACACACCCATACCATGCGCACCACCCCGTGATGTTTTTCTCACTCCTACTAGTGAATGTAATGTAACACAAACCCATAAAATGCGCACCACCCCGTGATGTTTTTCTCACTCATACTAGTGAATGTAATATAACACACACCCATACAATGCGCACCACCCCGTGATGTTTTTCTCACTCCTACTAGTGAATGTAATGTAACACACACCCATACAATGCGCACCACCCCATGATGTTTTTCTCACACCTACTAGTGAATCTAATGTAACACACACCCATACAATGCGCACCACCCCGTGATGTTTTTCTCACTCCTACTAGTGAATCTAATGTAACACACACCCATACAATGCGCACCACCCCGTGATGTTTTTCTCACTCCTACTCGTGAATGTAATGTAACACACACCCACACAATGCGCACCACCCCGTGATGTTTTTCTCACTCCTACTAGTGAATGTAATGTAACACACACCCACACAATGCGCACCACCCCGTGATGTTTTTCTCACTCCTACTAGTCAATGTAATGTAACACACACCCATACAATGCGCACCACCCCGTGATGTTTTTCTCACTCCTACTAGTGAATGTAATGTAACACACACCCATACAATGCGCACCACCCCGTGATGTTTTTCTCACTCCTACTAGTGAATGTAATGTAACACACACCCATACAATGCGCACCACCCCGTGATGTTTTTCTCACTCCTACTAATGAATGTAATGTACCACACACCCATACAATGCGCACCACCCCGTGATGTTTTTCTCACTCCTACTAGTGAATGTAATGTAACACACACCCATACAATGCGCACCACCCCGTGATGTTTTTCTCACTCCTACTAGTGAATGTAATGTAACACACACCCATACAATGCGCACCACCCCATGATGTTTTTCTCACTCCTACCAGTGAATGTAATGTAACACACACCCATACAATGCGCACCACCCCGTGATGTTTTTCTCACTCCTACTAGTGAATGTAATGTAACACACACCCATACAATGCGCACCACCCCGTGATGTTTTTCTCTCTCTTACTAGTGAATGTAATGTAACAGACACCCATACAATGCGCACCACCCCGTGATGTTTTTCTCACTCCTATTAGTGAATGTAATGTAACACACACCCATACAATGCGCACGACCCCGTGATGTTTTTCTCACTCCTATAGTGAATGTAATGTAACACTGCCATACAATGCGCACCACCCCGTGATGTTTTTCTCACTCCTAATAGTGAATGTAATGTAACACACACCCATACAATGCGCACCACCCCGTGATGTTTTTCTCACTCCTACTAGTGAATGTAATGTAACACACACCCATACAATGCGCACAACCCCGTGATGTTTTTCTCACTCCTACTAGTGAATGTAATGTAACACACACCCATACAATGCGCACCACCCCGTGATGTTTTTCTCAATCCTACTAGTGAATGTAATGTAACACACACCCATACAATGCGCACCACCCCGTGATGTTTTTCTCACTCCTACTAGTGAATGTAATGTAACACACACCCATACAATGCGCACCACCCCGTGATGTTTTTCTCACTCCTACTAGTGAATGTAATGTAACACACACCCATACAAGGCGCACCACCCCGTGATGTTTTTCTCACTCCTACTAGTGAATCTAATGTAACACACACCCATACAATGCGCACCACCCCGTGATGTTTTTCTCACTCCTACTAGTGAATGTAATGTAACACACACCCATACAATGCGCACCACCCCGTGATGTTTTTCTCACTCCTACTAGTGAATCTAATGTAACACACACCCATACAATGCGCACCACCCCGTGATGTTTTTCTCACTCCTACTAGTGAATGTAATGTTACACACACCCATACAATGCGCACCACCCCGTGATGTTTTTCTCACTCCTACTAGTGAATGTAATGTAACACACACCCATACAATGCGCACCACCCCGTGATGTTTTTCTCACTCCTACTAGTGAATCTAATGTAACACACACCCATACAAGGCGCACCACCCCGTGATGTTTTTCTCACTCCTACTAGTGTATCTAATGTAACACACACCCATACAATGCGCACCACCCCGTGATGTTTTTCTCACTCCTACTAGTGAATCTAATGTAACACACACCCATACAATGCGCACCACCCCGTGATGTTTTTCTCACTCCTACTAATGAATCTAATGTAACAAACACCCATACAATGCGCACCACCCCGTGATGTTTTTCTCACTCCTACTAGTGAATGTAATGTAACACACACCCATACAATGCGCACCACCCCGTGATGTTTTTCTCACTCCTACTAGTGAATCTAATGTAACACACACCCATACATTGCGCAACACCCGGTGATGTTTTTCTCACTCCTACTAGTGAGTCTAATGTAACACACACCCATACCATGCGCACCACCCCGTGATGTTTTTCTCACTCCTACTAGTGAATGTAATGTAACACACACCCATACAATGCGCACCACCCCGTGATGTTTTTCTCACTCCTACTAGTGAATGTAATGTAACACACACCCATACAATGCGCACCACCCCGTGATGTTTTTCTCACTCCTATTAGTGAATGTAATGTAACACACCCATACAATGCTCACCATCCCGTGATGTTTTTCTCACTCCTACTAGTGAATGTAATGTAACACACACCCATACAGTGCGCACCACCCCATGATGTTTTTCTCACTCCTACTAGTGAATCTAATGTAACACATACCCATACAATGCGCACCACCCCGTGATATTTTTCTCACTTCTACTAGTGAATGTAATGTAACACACACCCATACAATGCGCACCTCCCCGTGATGTTTTTCTCACTCCTACTAGTGAATCTAATGTAACACACAACCATACAATGCGCACCACCCCGCGATGTTTTTCAGAAACCTATCCTACATTGCCACTGCATGTTCCCTGACCTCCCCATGCTGACCACCCCGCGGTCCTTTTCTCCATCCTACATTGCCACTCACTGCCTATCCTAATTCAGACCCTCCGATTCACACCTCCCCGTGATGTTTTTCTCACTCTTAGTAGTGAATGTAATGTAACACACACCCATACAATGCGCACCACCCCGTGATGTTTTTCTCACTCCTACTAGTGAATGTAATGTAACACACACCCATACTATGCGCACCACCCCGTGATGTTTTTCTCACTCCTACTAGTGAATGTAATGTAACACACACCCATACAATGCGCACCACCCCGTGATGTTTTTCTCACTCCTACTAGTGAATGTAATGTAACACAAACCCATACAATGCGCACCACCCCGTGATGTTTTTCTCACTCCTACTAGTGAATGTAATGTAACACACACCCATACAATGCGCACCACCCCGTGATGTTTTTCTCACTCCTACTAGTGAATGTAATGTAACACACACGCATACAATGCGCACCACCCCGTGATGTTTTTCTCACTCCTACTAGTGAATGTAATGTAACACACACCCATAAAATGCGAACCACCCCGTGATGTTTTTCTCACTAATACTAGAGAATCTAATGTAACACACACCCATACAATACGCACCACCCCGTGATGTTTTTCTCACTCCTACTAGTGAGTCTAATGTAACACACACCCATACCATGCGCACCACCCCGTGATGTTTTTCTCACTCCTACTAGTGAATGTAATGTAACACACACCCATACAATGCGCACCACCCCGTGATGTTTTTCTCACTCCTACTAGTGAATGTAATGTAACACACACCCATACAATGCGCACCACCCCGTGATGTTTTTCTCACTCCTACTAGTGAATGTAATGTAACACACACCCATACAATGCGCACCACCCCGTGATGTTTTTCTCACTCCTACTAGTGAATGTCATGTAACACACACCCATATAATGCGCACCACCCCGTGATGTTTTTCTCACTCCTACTAGTGAATGTAATGTAACACACACCCATACAATGCGCACCCCCCCATGATGTTTTTCTCACTCCTACTAGTGAATGTAATGTAACACACACCCATACAATGCGCACCACCCCGTGATGTTTTTCTCACTCCTACTAGTGAATGTAATGTAACACACACCCATACAATGCGCATCACCCCGTGATGTTTTTCTCACTCCTACTAGTGAATGTAATGTAACACACACCCATACAATGCGCACCACCCCGTGATGTTTTTCTCACTCCTACTAGTGAATGTAATGTAACACACACCCATACAATGCGCACCACCCCGTGATGTTTTTCTCACTCCTACTAGTGAATGTAATGTAACACACACCCATACAAGGCGCACCACCCCGTGATGTGTTTCTCACTCCTACTAGTGAATCTATTGTAACACACACCCATACAATGCGCACCACCCCGTGATGTTTTTCTCACTCCTACTAGTGAATGTAATGTAACACACACCCATACAATGCGCACCACCCCGTGATGTTTTTCTCACTCCTACTAGTGAATGTAATGTAACACACACCCATACAATGCGCACCACCCCGTGATGTTTTTCTCACTCCTACTAGTGAATGTAATGTAACACACACCCATACAATGCGCACCACCCCGTGATGTTTTTCTCACTCCTACTAGTGAATGTAATGTAACACACACACATACAATGCGCACCACCCCGTGATGTTTTTCTCACTCCTACTAGTGAATCTAATGTAACACACACCCATACAAGGCGCACCACCCCGTGATGTTTTTCTCACTCCTACTAGTGAATCTAATGTAACACACACCCATACAATGCGCACCACCCCGTGATGATTTTCTCACTCCTACTAGTGAATATAATGTAACACACACCCATACAATGCGCACCACCCCGTGATGTTTTTCTCACTCCTACTATTGAATGTAATGTAACACACACCCATACAATGCGCACCACCCCGTGATGTTTTTCTCACTCCTACTAGTGAATGTAATGTAACACACACCCATACAATGCGCACCACCCCGTGATGTTTTTCTCACTCCTACTAGTGAATGTAATGTAACACACACCCATACAATGCGCACCACCCCGTGATGTTTTTCTCACTCCTACTAGTGAATGTAATGTAACACACACCCATACAATGCGCACCACCCCGTGATGTTTTTCTCACTCCTACTAGTGAATGTAATGTAACACACACCCATACAATGCGCACCACCCCGTGATGTTTTTCTCACTCCTATTAGTGAATGTAATGTAACACACACCCATACAATGCGCACCACCCCGTGATGTTTTTCTCACTCCTATAGTGAATGTAATGTAACACACACCCATACAATGCGCACCACCCCGTGATGTTTTTCTCACTCCTACTAGTGAATGTAATGTAACACACACCCATTAAATGCGCACCACCCCGTGATGTTTTTCTCACTCCTACTAGTGAATGTAATGTAACACACACCCATAAAATGCGCACCACCCCGTAATGTTTTTCTCACTCCTACTAGTGAATGTAATGTAACACACACCCATACAATGCGCACCACCCCGTGATGTTTTTCTCACTCCTACTAGTGATTGTAATGTAACACACACCCATACAATGCGCACCACCCCGTGATGTTTTTCTCACTCCTACTAGTGAATGTAATGTAACACACACCCATACAATGCGCACCACCCCGTGATGTTTTTCTCACTCCTACTAGTGAATGTAATGTAACACACACCCATACAATGCGCACCACCCCGTGATGTTTTTCTCACTCCTACTAGTGAATCTAATGTAACACACACCCAAACAATGCGCACCACCCCGTGATGTTTTTCTCACTCCTACTAGTGATTGTAATGTAACACACACCCATACAATGCGCACCACCCCGTGATGTTTTTCTCACTCCTACTAGTGAATGTAATGTAACACACACCCATACAATGCGCACCACCCCGTGATGTTTTTCTCACTCCTAGTAGTGAATGTAATGTAACACACACCCATACAAGGCGCACCACCCCGTGATGTTTTTCTCACTCCCACTAGTGAATCTAATGTAACACACACCAATACAATGCGCACCACCCCGTGATGTTTTTCTCACTCCTACTAGTGAATCTAATGTAACACACACCCATACAATGCGCACCACCCCGTGATGTTTTTCTCACTCCTACTAGTGAATCTAATGTAACAAACACCCATACAATGCGCACCACCCCGTGATGTTTTTCTCACTCCTACTAGTGAATCTAATGTAACAAACGCCCATACAATGCGCACCACCCCGTGATGTTTTTCTCACTCCTACTAGTGAATGTAATGTAACACACACCCATAAAATGCGCACCACCCCGTGATGTTTTTCTCACTCCTACTAGTGAGTCTAATGTAACACACACCCATACATTGCGCACCACCCCGTGATATTTTTCTCACTCCTACTAGTGAGTCTAATGTAACACACACCCATACCATGCGCACCACCCCGTGATGTTTTTCTCACTCCTACTAGTGAATGTAATGTAACACACACCCATACAATGCGCACCACCCCGTGATGTGTTTCTCACTCCTACTAGTGAATGTAATGTAACACACACCCATACAATGCGCACCACCCCGTGATGTTTTTCTCACTCCTACTAGTGAATGTAATGTAACACACACCCATACAATGCGCACCACCCCGTGATGTTTTTCTCACTCCTACTAGTGAATGTAATGTAACACACACCCATACAATGCGCACCACCCCGTGATGTTTTTCTCACTCCTACTAGTGAATCTAATGTAACACACACCCATACAATGCGCACCACCCCGTGATGTTTTTCTCACTCCTACTAGTGAATGTAATGTAACACACACCCATACAATGCGCACCACCCCGTGATGTTTTTCTCACTCCTACTAGTGAATGTAATGTAACACACACCCATACAATGCGCACCACCCCGTGATGTTTTTCTCACTCCTACTAGTGAATGTAATGTAACACACACCCATACAATGCGCACCACCCCGTGATGTTTTTCTCACTCCTACTAGTGAATGTAATGTAACACACACCCATACAATGCGCACCACCCCGTGATGTTTTTCTCACTCCTACTAGTGAATGTAATGTAACACACACCCATACAATGCGCACCACCCCGTGATGTTTTTCTCACTCCTACTAGTGAATGTAATGTAACACACACCCATACAATGCGCACCACCCCGTGATGTTTTTCTCACTCCTACTAGTGAATCTAATGTAACACACACCCAAACAAGGCGCACCACCCCGTGATGTTTTTCTCACTCCTAGTAGTGAATGTAATGTAACACACACCCATACAAGGCGCACCACCCCGTGATGTTTTTCTCACTCCTACTCTTGAATCTAATGTAACACACACCCATACAATGCGCACCACCCCGTGATGTTTTTCTCACTCCTACTAGTGAATCTAATGTAACACACACCCATACAATGCGCACCACCCCGTGATGTTTTTCTCACTCCTACTAGTGAATCTAATGTAACAAACACCCATACAATGCGCACCACCCCGTGATGTTTTTCTCACTCCTACTAGTGAATCTAATGTAACAAACACCCATACAATGCGCACCACCCCGTGATGTTTTTCTCACTCCTACTAGTGAATGTAATGTAACACACACCCATACAATGCGCACCACCCCGTGATGTTTTTCTCACTCCTACTAGTGAGTCTAATGTAACACACACCCATACATTGCGCACCACCCCGTGATGTTTTTCTAACTCCTACTAGTGAGTCTAATGTAACACACACCCATACCATGCGCACCACCCCGTGATGTTTTTCTCACTCCTACTAGTGAATGTAATGTAACACACACCCATACAATGCGCACCACCCCGTGATGTGTTTCTCACTCCTACTAGTGAATGTAATGTAACACACACCCATACAATGCGCACCACCCCGTGATGTTTTTCTCACTCCTACTAGTGAATGTAATGTAACACACACCCATACAATGCGCACCACCCCGTGATGTTTTTCTCACTCCTACTAGTGAATGTAATGTAACACACACCCATACAATGCGCACCACCCCGTGATGTTTTTCTCACTCCTACTAGTGAATCTAATGTAACACACACCCATACAATGCGCACCACCCCGTGATGTTTTTCTCACTCCTACTAGTGAATGTAATGTAACACACACCCACACAATGCGCACCACCCCGTGATGTTTTTCTCACTCCTACTAGTCAATGTAATGTAACACACACCCATACAATGCGCACCACCCCGTGATGTTTTTCTCACTCCTACTAGTGAATGTAATGTAACACACACCCATACAATGCGCACCACCCCGTGATGTTTTTCTCACTCCTACTAGTGAATGTAATGTAACACACACCCATACAATGCGCACCACCCCGTGATGTTTTTCTCACTCCTACTAGTGAATGTAATGTAACACACACCCATACAATGCGCACCACCCCGTGATGTTTTTCTCACTCCTACTAGTGAATGTAATGTAACACACACCCATAAAATGCGCACCACCCTGTGATGTTTTTCTCACTAATACTAGAGAATCTAATGTAACACAAACCCATACAATGCGCACCACCCCGTGATGTTTTTCTCACTCCTACTAGTGAGTCTAATGTAACACACACCCATACCATGCGCACCACCCCGTGATGTTTTTCTCACTCCTACTAGTGAATGTAATGTAACACACACCCATACAATGCGCACCACCCCGTGATGTTTTTCTCACTCCTACTAGTGAATGTAATGTAACACACACCCATACAATGCACACCACCCCGTGATGTTTTTCTCACTCCTACTAGTGAATGTAATGTAACACACACCCATTCAATGCGCACCACCCCGTGATGTTTTTCTCACTCCTACTAGTGAATGTAATGTAACACACACCCATACAATGCGCACCACCCCGTGATGTTTTTCTCACTCCTACTACTGAATGTAATGTAACACACACCCATACAATGCGCGCCACCCCGTGATGTTTTTCTCACTCCTACTAGTGAATGTAATGTAACACACACCCATACAATGCGCACCACCCCGTGATGTTTTTCTCACTCCTACTAGTGAATGTAATGTAACACACACCCATACAATGCGCACCACCCCATGATGTTTTTCTCACTCTTACTAGTGAATGTAATGTAACAGACACCCATACAATGCGCACCACCCCGTGATGTTTTTCTCACTCCTACTAGTGAATGTAATGTAACACACACCCATACATTGAGCACCACCCCGTGATGTTTTTCTCACTCCTACTAGTGAGTCTAATGTAACACACACCCTTACCATGCGCACCACCCCGTGATGTTTTTCTCACTCCTACTAGTGAATGTAATGTAACACACACCCATACAATGCGCACCACCCCGTGATGTTTTTCTCACTCCTACTAGTGAATGTAATGTAACACACACCCATACAATGCGCACCACCCCGTGATGTTTTTCTCACTCCTACTACTGAATGTAATGTAACACACACCCATACAATGCGCACCACCCCATGATGTTTTTCTCACTCCTACTAGTGAATCTAATGTAACACACACCCATACAATGCTTACCACCCCGTGATGTTTTTCTCACTCCTACTAGTGAATCTAATGTAACACACACCCACACAATGCGCACCACCCCGTGATGTTTTTCTCACTCCTACTAGTGAATGTAATGTAACACACACCCATACAATGCGCACCACCCCGTGATGTTTTTCTCACTCCCACTAGTGAATGTAATGTAACACACACCCATACAATGCGCACCACCCCGTGATGTTTTTCTCACTCCTACTAGTGAATGTAATGTAACACACACCCATACAATGCGCACCACCCCGTGATGTTTTTCTCACTCCTACTAGTGAATGTAATGTAACACACACCCATACAATGCGCACCACCCCGTGATGTTTTTCTCACTCCTAGTAGTGAATGTAATGTAACACACACCCATACAATGCGCACCACCCCGTGTTTTTCTCACTCCTACTAGTGAATGTAATGTAACACACACCCATACGATGCTCACCACCCCGTGATGTTTTTCTCACTCCTACTACTGCATGTAATGTAACACACACCCATACCATGTGCACCACCCCGTGATGTTTTTCTCACTCCTACTAGTGAATGTAATGTAACACACACCCATACAATGCGCACCACCCCGTGATGTTTTTCTCACTCCTACTAGTGAATGTAATGTAACACACACCCATACAATGCGCACCACCCCGTGATGTTTTTCTCACTCCTACTAGTGAATGTAATGTAACACACACCCATACAATGCGCACCACCCCGTGATGTTTTTCTCACTCCTACTAGTGAATGTAATGTAACACACACCCATACAATGCGCACCACCCCGTGATGTTTTTCTCACTCCTACTAGTGAATGTAATGTAACACACACCCATAAAATGCGCACCACCCCGCGATGTTTTTCAGAAACCTATCCTACATTGCCACTGCATGTTCCCTGACCTCCCCATGCTGACCACCCCGCGGTCCTTTTCTCCATCCTACATTGCCACTCACTGCCTATCCTAATTCAGACCCTCCGATTCACACCACCCCGTGATGTTTTTCTCACTCCTAGTAGTGAATGTAATGTAACACACACCCATACAATGCGCACCACCACGTGATGTTTTTCTCACTCCTACTAGTGAATGTAATGTAACACACACCCATACTATGCGCACCACCCCGTGATGTTTTTCTCACTCCTACTACTGAATGTAATGTAACACACACCCATACCATGCGCACCACCCCGTGATGTTTTTCTCACTCCTACTAGTGAATGTAATGTAACACACACCCATACAATGCGCACCACCCCGTGATGTTTTTCTCACTCCTACTAGTGAATGTAATGTAACACACACCCATACAATGCGCACCACCCCGTGATGTTTTTCTCACTCCTACTAGTGAATGTAATGTAACACACACCCATACAATGCGCACCACCCCGTGATGTTTTTATCACTCCTACTAGTGAATGTAATGTAGCACACACCGATACAAGG
This sequence comes from Cavia porcellus, assembly GCF_034190915.1. Classification (NCBI taxonomy): domain Eukaryota; kingdom Metazoa; phylum Chordata; class Mammalia; order Rodentia; family Caviidae; genus Cavia; species Cavia porcellus. Next base: position 465,935 of record NW_026947601.1, read on the forward strand.
CGCACCACCCCGTGACGTTTTTCTCACTCCTACTAGTGAATGTAATGTAACACACACCCATACAATGCGCACCACCCCGTGATGTTTTTCTCACTCCTACTAGTGAATGTAATGTAACACACACCCATAAAATGCGCACCACCCCGCGATGTTTTTCAGAAACCTATCCTATATTGCCACTGCATGTTCCCTGACCTCCCCATGCTGACCACCCCGCGGTCCTTTTCTCCAACCTACATTGCCACTCACTGCCTATCCTAATTCAGACCCTCCGATTCACACCACCCCGTGATGTTTTTCTCACTCCTAGTAGTGAATGTAATGTAACACACACCAATACAATGCGCACCACCCCGTGATGTTTTTCTCACTCCTACTAGTGAATGTAATGTAACACACACCCATACTATGCGCACCACCCCGTGATGTTTTTCTCACTCCTACTACTGAATGTAATGTAACACACACCCATACCATGCGCACCAGCCCGTGATGTTTTTCTCACTCCTACTAGTGAATGTAATGTAACACACACACATACAATGCGCACCACCCCGTGATGTTTTTCTCACTCCTACTAGTGAATGTAATGTAACACACACCCATACAATGCGCACCACCCCGTGATGTTTTTCTCACTCCTACTAGTGAATGTAATGTAACACACACCCATACAATGCGCACCACCCCGTGATGTTTTTCTCACTCCTACTAGTGAATGTAATGTAACACACACCCATAAAATGCGCACCAGCCCGTGATGTTTTTCTCACTAATACTAGAGAATCTAATGTAACACACACCCATACAATGCGCACCACCCCGTGATGTTTTTCTCACTCCTACTAGTGAGCTTAATGTAAAACACACCCATACCATGCGCACCACCCTGTGATGTTTTTCTCACTCCTACTAGTGAATGTAATGTAACACACACCCATACAATGCGCACCACCCCGTGATGTTTTTCTCACTCCTAATAGTGAATGTAATGTAACACACACCCATACAATGCGCACCACCCCGTGATGTTTTTCTCACTCCTACTAGTGAATGTAATGTAACACACACCCATACAATGCGCACCACCCCGTGATGTTTTTCTCACTCCTAATAGTGAATGTAATGTAACACACACCCATACAATGCGCACCACCCCGTGATGTTTTTCTCACTCCTACTAGTGAATGTAATGTAACACACACCCATACAATGCGCACCACCCCGTGATGTTTTTCTCACTCCTACTAGTGAATGTAATGTAACACACACCCATACAATGCGCACCACCCCGTGATGTTTTTCTCACTCTTACTAGTGAATGTAATGTAACAGACACCCATACAATGTGCACCACCCCGTGATGTTTTTCTCACTCCTATTAGTGAATGTAATGTAACACACACCCATACAATGCGCACGACCCCGTGATGTTTTTCTCACTCCTATAGTGAATGTAATGTAACACTGCCATACAATGCGCACCACCCCGTGATGTTTTTCTCACTCCTACTAGTGAATGTAATGTAACACACACCCATACAATGCGCACCACCCCGTGATGTTTTTCTCACTCCTACTAGTGAATGTAATGTAACACACACCCATACAATGCGCACCACCCCGTGATGTTTTTCTCACTCCTACTAGTGAATCTAATGTAACACACACCCATACAAGGCGCACCACCCCGTGATGTTTTTCTCACTCCTACTAGTGAATCTAATGTAACACACACCCATACAATGCGCACCACCCCGTGATGTTTTTCTCACTCCTACTAGTGAATCTAATGTAACACACACCCATACAATGCGCACCACCCCGTGATGTTTTTCTCACTCCTACTAGTGAATCTAATGTAACAAACACCCATACAATGCACACCACCCCGTGATGTTTTTCTCACTCCTACTAGTGAATGTAATGTAACACACACCCATACAATGCGCACCACCCCGTGATGTTTTTCTCTCTACTACTAGTGAATCTAATGTAACACACACCCATACATTGCGCACCACCCCGTGATTTTTTTCTCACTCCTACTAGTGAGTCTAATGTAACACACACCCATACCATGCGCACCACCCCATGATGTTTTTCTCACTCCTACTAGTGAATGTAATGTAACACACACCCATACAATGCGCACCACCCCGTGATGTTTTTCTCACTCCTACTAGTGAATGTAATGTAACACACACCCATACAATGCGCACCACCCCGTGATGTTTTTCTCACTCCTATTAGTGAATGTAATGTAACACACACCCATACAATGCTCACCATCCCGTGATGTTTTTCTCACTCCTACTAGTGAATGTAATGTAACACACACCCATACAATGCGCACCACCCCATGATGTTTTTCTCACTCCTACTAGTGAATCTAATTTAACACATACCCATACAATGCGCACCACCCCGTGATATTTTTCTCACTCCTACTTGTGAATGTAATGTAACACACACGCATACAATGCGCACCTCCCCGTGATGTTTTTCTCACTCCTACTAGTGAATCTAATGTAACACACAACCATACAATGCGCACCACCCCGCGATGTTTTTCAGAAACCTATCCTACATTGCCACTGCATGTTCCCTGACCTCCCCATGCTGACCACCCCGCGGTCCTTTTCTCTATCCTACATTGCCACTCACTGCCTATCCTAATTCAGACCCTCCGATTCACACCACCCCGTGATGTTTTTCTCACTCCTAGTAGTTAATGTAATGTAACACACACCCATACAATGCGCACCACCCCGTGATGTTTTTCTCACTCCTACTAGTGAATGTAGTGTAACACACACCCATACAATGCGCACCACCCCGTGATGTTTTTCTCACTCCTACTAGTGAATGTAATGTAACACAAACCCATACAATGCGCACCACCCCGTGATGTTTTTCTCACTCCTACTAGTGAATGTAATGTAACACACACCCATACAATGCGCACCACCCCGTGATGTTTTTCTCACTCCTACTAGTGAATGTAATGTAACACACACCCATACAATGCGCACCACCCCGTGATGTTTTTCTCACTACTACTAGTGAATGTAATGTAACACACACCCATAAAATGCGAACCACCCCGTGATGTTTTTCTCACTAATACTAGAGAATCTAATGTAACACACACCCATACAATGCGCACCACCCCGTGATGTTTTTCTCACTCCTACTAGTGAGTCTAATGTAACACACACCCATACCATGCGCACCACCCCGTGATGTTTTTCTCACTCCTACTAGTGAATGTAATGTAACACACACCCATACAATGCGCACCACCCCGTGATGTTTTTCTCACTCCTACTAGTGAATGTAATGTAACACACACCCATACAATGCGCACCACCCCGTGATGTTTTTCTCACTCCTACTAGTGAATGTAATGTAACACACACCCATACAATGCGCACCACCCCGTGATGTTTTTCTCACTCCTACTAGTGAATGTAATGTAACACACACCCATACAATGCGCACCACCCCGTGATGTTTTTCTCACTGCTACTAGTGAATGTAATGTAACACACACCCATACAATGCGCACCACCCCATGATGTTTTTCTCACTCCTACTAGTGAATGTAATGTAACACACACCCATACAATGCGCACCACCCCGTGATGTTTTTCTCACTCCTACTAGTGAATGTAATGTAACACACACCCATACAATGCGCACCACCCCGTGATGTTTTTCTCACTCTTACTAGTGAATGTAATGTAACAGACACCGATACAATGCGCACCACCCCGTGATGTTTTTCTCACTCCTATTAGTGAATGTAATGTAACACACACCCATACAATGCGCACGACCCCCTGATGTTTTTCTCACTCCTATAGTGAATGTAATGTAACACTGCCATACAATGCGCACCACCCCGTGATGTTTTTCTCACTCCTACTAGTGAATGTAATGTAACACACACCCATACAATGCGCACCACCCCGTGATGTTTTTCTCACTCCTACTAGTGAATGTAATGTAACACACACCCATACAATGCGCACCACCCCGTGATGTTTTTCTCACTCCTACTAGTGAATGTAATGTAACACACACCCATACAATGCACACCACCCCGTGATGTTTTTCTCACTCCTACTAGTGAATGTAATGTAACACACACCCATACAATGCGCACCACCCCGTGATGTTTTTCTCACTCCTACTAGTGAATGTAATATAACACACACCCATACAATGCGCACCACCCCGTGATGTTTTTCTCACTCCTACTAGTGAATGTAATGTAACACACACCCATACAAGGCGCACCACCCCGTGATGTTTTTCTCACTCCTACTAGTGAATGTAATGTAACACACACCCATACAATGCGCACCACCCCGTGATGTTTTTCTCACTCCTACTAGTGAATGTAATGTAACACACACCCATACAATGCGCACCACCCCGTGATGTTTTTCTCACTCCTACTAGTGAATGTAATGTAACACACACCCATACAATGCGCACCACACCGTGATGTTTTTCTCACTCCTACTAGTGAATGTAATGTAACACACACCCATACAATGCGTACCACCCCGTGATGTTTTTCTCACTCCTATTAGTGAATGTAATGTAACACACACCCATACAATGCTCACCATCCCGTGATGTTTTTCTCACTCCTACTAGTGAATGTTATGTAACACACACCCATACAATGCGCACCACCCCATGATGTTTTTCTCACTCCTACTAGTGAATCTAATTTAACACATACCCATACAATGCGCACCACCCCGTGATATTTTTCTCACTCCTACTTGTGAATGTAATGTAACACACACGCATACAATGCGCACCTCCCCGTGATGTTTTTCTCACTCCTACTGGTGAATCTAATGTAACACACAACCATACAATGCGCACCACCCCGCGATGTTTTTCAGAAACCTATCCTACATTGCCACTGCATGTTCCCTGACCTCCCCATGCTGACCACCCCGCGGTCCTTTTCTCTATCCTACATTGCCACTCACTGCCTATCCTAATTCAGACCCTCCGATTCACACCACCCCGTGATGTTTTTCTCACTCCTAGTAGTTAATGTAATGTAACACACACCCATACAATGCGCACCACCCCGTGATGTTTTTCTCACTCCTACTAGTGAATGTAATGTAACACACACCCATACAATGCGCACCACCCCGTGATGTTTTTCTCACTCCTACTAGTGAATGTAATGTAACACAAACCCATACAATGCGCACCACCCCGTGATGTTTTTCTCACTCCTACTAGTGAATGTAATGTAACACACACCCATACAATGCGCACCACCCCGTGATGTTTTTCTCACTCCTACTAGTGAATGTAATGTAACACACACCCATACAATGCGCACCACCCGGTGATGTTTTTCTCACTACTACTAGTGAATGTAATGTAACACACACCCATAAAATGCGAACCACCCCGTGATGTTTTTCTCACTAATACTAGAGAATCTAATGTAACACACACCCATACAATGCGCACCACCCCGTGATGTTTTTCTCACTCCTACTAGTGAGTCTAATGTAACACACACCCATACCATGCGCACCACCCCGTGATGTTTTTCTCACTCCTACTAGTAAATGTAATGTAACGCACACCCATACAATGCGCACCACCCCGTGATGTTTTTCTCACTCCTACTAGTGAATGTAATGTAACACACACCCATACAATGCGCACCACCCCGTGATGTTTTTCTCACTCCTACTAGTGAATGTAATGTAACACACACCCATACAATGCGCACCACCCCGTGATGTTTTTCTCACTCCTACTAGTGAATGTAATGTAACACACACCCATACAATGCGCACCACCCCGTGATGTTTTTCTCACTCTTACTAGTGAATGTAATGTAACAGACACCCATACAATGCGCACCACCCCGTGATGTTTTTCTCACTCCTATAGTGAATGTAATGTAACACTGCCATACAATGCGCACCACCCCGTGATGTTTTTCTCACTCCTACTAGTGAATGTAATGTAACACACACCCATACAATGCGCACCACCCCGTGATGTTTTTCTCACTCCTACTAGTGAATGTAATGTAACACACACCCATACAATGCGCACCACCCCGTGATGTTTTTCTCACTCCTACTAGTGAATGTAATGTAACACACACCCATACAATGCACACCACCCCGTGATGTTTTTCTCACTCCTACTAGTGAATGTAATGTAACACACACCCATACAATGCGCACCACCCCGTGATGTTTTTCTCACTCCTACTAGTGAATGTAATGTAACACACACCCATACAATGCGCACCACCCCGTGATGTTTTTCTCACTCCTACTAGTGAATGTAATGTAACACACACCCATACAAGGCGCACCACCCCGTGATGTTTTTCTCACTCCTACTAGTGAATCTAATGTAACACACACCCATACAATGCGCACCACCCCGTGATGTTTTTCTCACTCCTACTAGTGAATGTAATGTAACACACACCCATACAATGCGCAAAACCCCGTGATGTTTTTCTCACTCCTACTAGTGAATGTAATGTAACACACACCCATACAATGCGCACCACACCGTGATGTTTTTCTCACTCCTACTAGTGAATGTAATGTAACACACACCCATACAATGCGTACCAACCCGTGATGTTTTTCTCACTCCTATTAGTGAATGTAATGTAACACACACCCATACAATGCTCACCATCCCGTGATGTTTTTCTCACTCCTACTAGTGAATGTTATGTAACACACACCCATACAATGCGCACCACCCCATGATGTTTTTCTCACTCCTACTAGTGAATCTAATTTAACACATACCCATACAATGCGCACCACCCCGTGATATTTTTCTCACTCCTACTTGTGAATGTAATGTAACACACACGCATACAATGCGCACCTCCCCGTGATGTTTTTCTCACTCCTACTAGTGAATCTAATGTAACACACAACCATACAATGCGCACCACCCCGCGATGTTTTTCAGAAACCTATCCTACATTGCCACTGCATGTTCCCTGACCTCCCCATGCTGACCACCCCGCGGTCCTTTTCTCTATCCTACATTACCACTCACTGCCTATCCTAATTCAGACCCTCCAATTCACACCACCCCGTGATGTTTTTCTCACTCCTAGTAGTTAATGTAATGTAACACACACCCATACAATGCGCACCACCCCGTGATGTTTTTCTCACTCCTACTAGTGAATGTAATGTAACACACACCCATACAATGCGCACCACCCCGTGATGTTTTTCTCACTCCTACTAGTGAATGTAATGTAACACAAACCCATACAATGCGCACCACCCCGTGATGTTTTTCTCACTCCTACTAGTGAATGTAATGTAACACACACCCATACAATGCGCACCACCCCGTGATGTTTTTCTCACTCCTACTAGTGAATGTAATGTAACACACACCCATACAATGCGCACCACCCGGTGATGTTTTTCTCACTACTACTAGTGAATGTAATGTAACACACACCCATAAAATGCGAACCACCCCGTGATGTTTTTCTCACTAATACTAGAGAATCTAATGTAACACACACCCATACAATGCGCACCACCCCGTGATGTTTTTCTCACTCCTACTAGTGAGTCTAATGTAACACACACCCATACCATGCGCACCACCCCGTGATGTTTTTCTCACTCCTACTAGTGAATGTAATGTAACGCACACCCATACAATGCGCACCACCCCGTGATGTTTTTCTCACTCCTACTAGTGAATGTAATGTAACACACACCCATACAATGCGCACCACCCCGTGATGTTTTTCTCACTCCTACTAGTGAATGTAATGTAACACACACCCATACAATGCGCACCACCCCGTGATGTTTTTCTCACTCCTACTAGTGAATGTAATGTAACACACACCCATACAATGCGCACCACCCCGTGATGTTTTTCTCACTCTTACTAGTGAATGTAATGTAACAGACACCCATACAATGCGCACCACCCCGTGATGTTTTTCTCACTCCTATTAGTGAATGTAATGTAACACACACCCATACAATGCGCACGACCCCGTGATGTTTTTCTCACTCCTATAGTGAATGTAATGTAACACTGCCATACAATGCGCACCACCCCGTGATGTTTTTCTCACTCCTACTAGTGAATGTAATGTAACACACACCCATACAATGCGCACCACCCCGTGATGTTTTTCTCACTCCTACTAGTGAATGTAATGTAACACACACCCATACAATTCGCACCACACCGTGATGTTTTTCTCACTCCTACTAGTGAATGTAATGTAACACACACCCATACAATGCACACCACCCCGTGATGTTTTTCTCACTCCTACTAGTGAATGTAATGTAACACACACCCATACAATGCGCACCACCCCGTGATGTTTTTCTCACTCCTACTAGTGAATGTAATATAACACACACCCATACAATGCGCACCACCCCGTGATGTTTTTCTCACTCCTACTAGTGAATGTAATGTAACACACACCCATACAAGGCGCACCACCCCGTGATGTTTTTCTCACTCCTACTAGTGAATCTAATGTAACACACACCCATACAATGTGCACCACCCCGTGATGTTTTTCTCACTCCTACTAGTGAATGTAATGTAACACACACCCATACAATGCGCACCACCCCGTGATGTTTTTCTCACTCCTACTAGTGAATGTAATGTAACACACACCCATACAATGCGCACCACCCCGTGATGTTTTTCTCACTCCTACTAGTGAATGTAATGTAACACACACCCATACAATGCGCACCACCCCGTGATGTTTTTCTCACTCCTACTAGTGAATGTAATGTAACACACACCCATACAATGCGCACCACCCCGTGATGTTTTTCTCACTCCTACTAGTGAATCTAATGTAACACACACCCATACAAGGCGCACCACCCCGTGATGTTTTTCTCACTCCTACTAGTGAATCTAATGTAACACACACCCATACAATGCGCACCACCCCGTGATGATTTTCTCACTCCTACTAGTGAATAAAATGTAACACACACCCATACAATGCGCACCACCCCGTGATGTTTTTCTCACTCCTACTAGTGAATGTAATGTAACACACACCCATACAATGCGCACCACCCCGTGATGTTTTTCTCACTCCTACTAGTGAATGTAATGTAACACACACCCATACAATGCGCACCACCCGTGATGTTTTTCTCACTCCTACTAGTGAATGTAATGTAACACACACCCATACAATGCGCACCACCCCGTGATGTTTTTCTCACTCCTACTAGTGAATGTAATGTAACACATACCCATACAATGTGCACCACCCCGTGATGTTTTTCTCACTCCTACTAGTGAATGTAATGTAACACACACCCATACAATGCGCACCACCCCGTGATGTTTTTCTCACTCCTATTAGTGAATGTAATGTAACACACACCCATACAATGCGCACCACCCCGTGATGTTTTTCTCACTCCTATAGTGAATGTAATGTAACACACACCCATACAATGCGCACCACCCAGTGATGTTTTTCTCACTCCTACTAGTGAATCTAATGTAACAAACACCCATACAATGCACACCACCCCGTGATGTTTTTCTCACTCCTACTAGTGAATGTAATGTAACACACACCCATACAATGCGCACCACCCCGTGATGTTTTTCTCACTCCTACTAGTGAATCTAATGTAACACACACCCATATATTGCGCACCACCCCGTGATTTTTTTCTCACTCCTACTAGTGAGTCTAATGTAACACACACCCATACCATGCGCACCACCCCGTGATGTTTTTCTCACTCCTACTAGTGAATGTAATGTAACACACACCCATACAATGCGCACCACCCCGTGATGTTTTTCTCACTCCTACTAGTGAATGTAATGTAACACACACCCATACAATGCGCACCACCCCGTGATGTTTTTCTCACTCCTATTAGTGAATGTAATGTAACACACACCCATACAATGCTCACCATCCCGTGATGTTTTTCTCACTCCTACTAGTGAATGTAATGTAACACACATCCATACAATGCGCACCACCCCATGATGTTTTTCTCACTCCTACTAGTGAATCTAATGTAACACATACCCATACAATGCGCACCACCCCGTGATATTTTTCTCACTCCTACTTGTGAATGTAATGTAACACACACCCATACAATGCGCACCTCCCCGTGATGTTTTTCTCACTCCTACTAGTGAATCTAATGTAACACACAACCATACAATGCGCACCACCCCGCGATATTTTTCAGAAACCTATCCTACATTGCCACTGCATGTTCCCTGACCTCCCCAAGCTGACCACCCCGCGGTCCTTTTCTCTATCCTACATTGCCACTCACTGCCTATCCTAATTCAGACCCTCCGATTCACACCACCCCGTGATGTTTTTCTCACTCCTAGTAGTGAATGTAATGTAACACACACCCATACAATGCGCACCACCCCGTGATGTTTTTCTCACTCCTAGTAGAGAATGTAATGTAACACATACCCACACAATGCGCACCACCCCGTGATGTTTTTCTCACTCCTACTAGTGAATGTAATGTAACACAAACCCATACAATGCGCACCACCCCGTGATGTTTTTCTCACTCCTACTAGTGAATGTAATGTAACACACACCCCTACAATGCGCACCACCCCGTGATGTTTTTCTCACTCCTACTAGTGAATGTAATGTAACACACACCCATACAATGCGCACCACCCCGTGATGTTTTTCTCACTACTACTAGTGAATGTAATGTAACACACACCCATAAAATGCGAACCACCCCGTGATGTTTTTCTCACTAATACTAGAGAATCTAATGTAACACACACCCATACAATGCGCACCACCCCGTGATGTTTTTCTCACTCCTACTAGTGAGTCTAATGTAACACACACCCATACCATGCGCACCACCCCGTGATGTTTTTCTCACTCCTAATAGTGAATGTAATGTAACACACACCCATACAATGCGCACCACCCCGTGATGTTTTTCTCACTCCTACTAGTGAATCTAATGTAACACACACCCATACAATGCGCACCACCCCGTGATGTTTTTCTCACTCCTACTAGTGAATGTAATGTAACACACACCCATACAATGCGCACCACCCCGTGATGTTTTTCTCACTCCTACTAGTGAATGTAATGTAACACACACCCATACAATGCGCACCACCCCGTGATGTTTTTCTCACTCCTACTAGTGAATGTAATGTAACACACACCCATACAATGCGCACCACCCCGTGATGTTTTTCTCACTCCTACTAGTGAATGTAATGTAACACACACCCATACAAGGCGCACCACCCCGTGATGTTTTTCTCACTCCTACTAGGGAATCTAATGTAACACACACCCATACAATGCGAACCACCCCTTGATGTTTTTCTCACTCCTACTAGTGAATGTAATGTAACACACACCCATACAATGCGCACCACCCCGTGATGTTTTTCTCACTGCTACTAGTGAATGTAATGTAACACACACCCATACAATGCGCACCACCCCGTGATGTTTTTCTCACTCCTACTAGTGAATGTAATGTAACACACACCCATACAATGCGCACCACCCCGTGATGTTTTTCTCACTCCTACTAGTGAATGTAATGTAACACACACCCATACAATGCGCACCACCCCGTGATATTTTTCTCACTCCTACTAGTGAATCTAATGTAACACACACCCATCCAAGGCGCACCACCCCGTGATGTTTTTCTCACTCCTACTAGTGAATCTAATGTAACACACACCCATACAATGCGCACCACCCCGTGATGATTTTCTCACTCCTACTAGTGAATGTAATGTAACACACACCCATACAATGCGAACCACCCCGTGATGTTTTTCTCACTCCTACTAGTGAATGTAATGTAACACACACCCATACAATGCGCACCACCCCGTGATGTTTTTCTCACTCCTACTAGTGAATGTAATGTAACACACACCCATACAATGCGCACCACCCCGTGATGTTTTTCTCACTCCTACTAGTGAATGTAATGTAACACACACCCATACAATGCGCACCACCCCGTGATGTTTTTCTCACTCCTACTAGTGAATGTAATGTAACACATACCCATACAATGTGCACCACCCCGTGATGTTTTTCTCACTCCTACTAGTGAATGTAATGTAACACACACCCATACAATGCGCACCACCCTGTGATGTTTTTCTCACTCCTATTAATGAATGTAATGTAACACACACCCATACAATGCGCACCACCCCGTGATGTTTTTCTCACTCCTATAGTGAATGTAATGTAACACACACCCATACAATGCGCACCACCCAGTGATGTTTTTCTCACTCCTACTAGTGAATGTAATGTAACACACACCCATACAATGCGCACCACACCGTGATGTTTTTCTCACTCCTACTAGTGAATGTAATGTAACACACACCCATACAATGCGTACCACCCCGTGATGTTTTTCTCACTCCTATTAGTGAATGTAATGTAACACACACCCATACAATGCTCATCATCCCGTGATGTTTTTCTCACTCCTACTAGTGAATGTTATGTAACACACACCCATACAATGCGCACCACCCCATGATGTTTTTCTCACTCCTACTAGTGAATCTAATTTAACACATACCCATACAATGCGCACCACCCCGTGATATTTTTCTCACTCCTACTTGTGAATGTAATGTAACACACACGCATACAATGCGCACCTCCCCGTGATGTTTTTCTCACTCCTACTAGTGAATCTAATGTAACACACAACCATACAATGCGCACCACCCCGCGATGTTTTTCAGAAACATATCCTACATTGCCACTGCATGTTCCCTGACCTCCCCATGCTGACCACCCCGCGGTCCTTTTCTCTATCCTACATTGCCACTCACTGCCTATCCTAATTCAGACCCTCCGATTCACACCACCCCGTGATGTTTTTCTCACTCCTAGTAGTTAATGTAATGTAACACACACCCATACAATGCGCACCACCCCGTGATGTTTTTCTCACTCCTACTAGTGAATGTAATGTAACACACACCCATACAATGCGCACCACCCCGTGATGTTTTTCTCACTCCTACTAGTGAATGTAATGTAACACAAACCCATACAATGCGCACCACCCCGTGATGTTTTTCTCACTCCTACTAGTGAATGTAATGTAACACACACCCATACAATGCGCACCACCCCGTGATGTTTTTCTCACTCCTACTAGTGAATGTAATGTAACACACACCCATACAATGCGCACCACCCGGTGATGTTTTTCTCACTACTACTAGTGAATGTAATGTAACACACACCCATAAAATGCGAACCACCCTGTGATGTTTTTCTCACTAATACTAGAGAATCTAATGTAACACACACCCATACAATGCGCACCACCCCGTGATGTTTTTCTCACTCCTACTAGTGAGTCTAATGTAACACACACCCATACCATGCGCACCACCCCGTGATGTTTTTCTCACTCCTACTAGTGAATGTAATGTAACGCACACCCATACAATGCGCACCACCCCGTGATGTTTTTCTCACTCCTACTAGTGAATGTAATGTAACACACACCCATACAATGCGCACCACCCCGTGATGTTTTTCTCACTCCTACTAGTGAATGTAATGTAACACACACCCATACAATGCGCACCACCCCGTGATGTTTTTCTCACTCCTACTAGTGAATGTAATGTAACACACACCCATACAATGCGCACCACCCCGTGATGTTTTTCTCACTCTTACTAGTGAATGTAATGTAACAGACACCCATACAATGCGCACCACCCCGTGATGTTTTTCTCACTCCTATTAGTGAATGTAATGTAACACACACCCATACAATGCGCACAACCCCGTGATGTTTTTCTCACTCCTATAGTGAATGTAATGTAACACTGCCATACAATGCGCACCACCCCGTGATGTTTTTCTCACTCCTACTAGTGAATGTAATGTAACACACACCCATACAATGCGCACCACCCCGTGATGTTTTTCTCACTCCTACTAGTGAATGTAATGTAACACACACCCATACAATTCGCACCACACCGTGATGTTTTTCTCACTCCTACTAGTGAATGTAATGTAACACACACCCATACAATGCACACCACCCCGTGATGTTTTTCTCACTCCTACTAGTGAATGTAATGTAACACACACCCATACAATGCGCACCACCCCGTGATGTTTTTCTCACTCCTACTAGTGAATGTAATATAACACACACCCATACAATGCGCACCACCCCGTGATGTTTTTCTCACTCCTACTAGTGAATGTAATGTAACACACACCCATACAAGGCGCACCTCCCCGTGATGTTTTTCTCACTCCTACTAGTGAATCTAATGTAACACACACCCATACAATGCGCACCACCCCGTGATGTTTTTCTCACTCCTACTAGTGAATGTAATGTAACACACACCCATACAATGCGCACCACCCCGTGATGTTTTTCTCACTCCTACTAGTGAATGTAATGTAACACACACCCATACAATGCGCACCACCCCGTGATGTTTTTCTCACTCCTACTAGTGAATGTAATGTAACACACACCCATACAATGCGCACCACCCCGTGATGTTTTTCTCACTCCTACTAGTGAATGTAATGTAACACACACCCATACAATGCGCACCACCCCGTGATGTTTTTCTCACTCCTACTAGTGAATCTAATGTAACACACACCCATACAAGGCGCACCACCCCGTGATGTTTTTCTCACTCCTACTAGTGAATCTAATGTAACACACACCCATACAATGCGCACCACCCCGTGATGATTTTCTCACTCCTACTAGTGAATAAAATGTAACACACACCCATACAATGCGCACCACCCCGTGATGTTTTTCTCACTCCTACTAGTGAATGTAATGTAACACACACCCATACAATGCGCACCACCCCGTGATGTTTTTCTCACTCCTACTAGTGAATGTAATGTAACACACACCCATACAATGCGCACCACCCGTGATGTTTTTCTCACTCCTACTAGTGAATGTAATGTAACACACACCCATACAATGCGCACCACCCCGTGATGTTTTTCTCACTCCTACTAGTGAATGTAATGTAACACATACCCATACAATGTGCACCACCCCGTGATGTTTTTCTCACTCCTACTAGTGAATGTAATGTAACACACACCCATACAATGCGCACCACCCCGTGATGTTTTTCTCACTCCTATTAGTGAATGTAATGTAACACACACCCATACAATGCGCACCACCCCGTGATGTTTTTCTCACTCCTATAGTGAATGTAATGTAACACACACCCATACAATGCGCACCACCCAGTGATGTTTTTCTCACTCCTACTAGTGAATCTAATGTAACAAACACCCATACAATGCACACCACCCCGTGATGTTTTTCTCACTCCTACTAGTGAATGTAATGTAACACACACCCATACAATGCGCACCACCCCGTGATGTTTTTCTCACTCCTACTAGTGAATCTAATGTAACACACACCCATACATTGCGCACCACCCCGTGATTTTTTTCTCACTCCTACTAGTGAGTCTAATGTAACACACACCCATACCATGCGCACCACCCCGTGATATTTTTCTCACTCCTACTAGTGAATGTAATGTAACACACACCCATACAATGCGCACCACCCCGTGATGTTTTTCTCACTCCTACTAGTGAATGTAATGTAACACACACCCATACAATGCGCACCACCCCGTGATGTTTTTCTCACTCCTATTAGTGAATGTAATTTAACACACACCCATACAATGCTCACCATCCCGTGATGTTTTTCTCACTCCTACTAGTGAATGTAATGTAACACACATCCATACAATGCGCACCACCCCATGATGTTTTTCTCACTCCTACTAGTGAATCTAATGTAACACATACCCATACAATGCGCACCACCCCGTGATATTTTTCTCACTCCTACTTGTGAATGTAATGTAACACACACCCATACAATGCGCACCTCCCCGTGATGTTTTTCTCACTCCTACTAGTGAATCTAATGTAACACACAACCATACAATGCGCACCACCCCGCGATGTTTTTCAGAAACCTATCCTACATTGCCACTGCATGTTCCCTGACCTCCCCATGCTGACCACCCCGCGGTCCTTTTCTCTATCCTACATTGCCACTCACTGCCTATCCTAATTCAGACCCTCCGATTCACACCACCCCGTGATGTTTTTCTCACTCCTAGTAGTGAATGTAATGTAACACACACCCATACAATGCGCACCACCCCGTGATGTTTTTCTCACTCCTAGTAGAGAATGTAATGTAACACATACCCACACAATGCGCACCACCCCGTGATGTTTTTCTCACTCCTACTAGTGAATGTAATGTAACACAAACCCATACAATGCGCACCACCCCGTGATGTTTTTCTCACTCCTACTAGTGAATGTAATGTAACACACACCCCTACAATGCGCACCACCCCGTGATGTTTTTCTCACTCCTACTAGTGAATGTAATGTAACACACACCCATACAATGCGCACCACCCCGTGATGTTTTTCTCACTACTACTAGTGAATGTAATGTAACACACACCCATAAAATGCGAACCACCCCGTGATGTTTTTCTCACTAATACTAGAGAATCTAATGTAACACACACCCATACAATGCGCACCACCCCGTGATGTTTTTCTCACTCCTACTAGTGAGTCTAATGTAACACACACCCATACCATGCGCACCACCCCGTGATGTTTTTCTCACTCCTAATAGTGAATGTAATGTAACACACACCCATACAATGCGCACCACCCCGTGATGATTTTCTCACTCCTACTAGTGAATCTAATGTAACACACACCCATACAATGCGCACCACCCCGTGATGTTTTTCTCACTCCTACTAGTGAATGTAATGTAACACACACCCATACAATGCGCACCACCCCGTGATGTTTTTCTCACTCCTACTAGTGAATGTAATGTAACACACACCCATACAATGCGCACCACCCCGTGATGTTTTTCTCACTCCTACTAGTGAATGTAATGTAACACACACCCATACAATGCGCACCACCCCGTGATGTTTTTCTCACTCCTACTAGTGAATGTAATGTAACACACACCCATACAAGGCGCACCACCCCGTGATGTTTTTCTCACTCCTACTAGGGAATCTAATGTAACACACACCCATACAATGCGAACCACCCCTTGATGTTTTTCTCACTCCTACTAGTGAATGTAATGTAACACACACCCATACAATGCGCACCACCCCGTGATGTTTTTCTCACTGCTACTAGTGAATGTAATGTAACACACACCCATACAATGCGCACCACCCCGTGATGTTTTTCTCACTCCTACTAGTGAATGTAATGTAACACACACCCATACAATGCGCACCACCCCGTGATGTTTTTCTCACTCCTACTAGTGAATGTAATGTAACACACACCCATACAATGCGCACCACCCCGTGATGTTTTTCTCACTCCTACTAGTGAATCTAATGTAACACACACCCATCCAAGGCGCACCACCCCGTGATGTTTTTCTCACTCCTACTAGTGAATCTAATGTAACACACACCCATACAATGCGCACCACCCCGTGATGATTTTCTCACTCCTACTAGTGAATATAATGTAACACACACCCATACAATGCGAACCACCCCGTGATGTTTTTCTCACTCCTACTAGTGAATGTAATGTAACACACACCCATACAATGCGCACCACCCCGTGATGTTTTTCTCACTCCTACTAGTGAATGTAATGTAACACACACCCATACAATGCGCACCACCCCGTGATGTTTTTCTCACTCCTACTAGTGAATGTAATGTAACACACACCCATACAATGCGCACCACCCCGTGATGTTTTTCTCACTCCTACTAGTGAATGTAATGTAACACATACCCATACAATGTGCACCACCCCGTGATGTTTTTCTCACTCCTACTAGAGAATGTAATGTAACACACACCCATACAATGCGCACCACCCTGTGATGTTTTTCTCACTCCTATTAATGAATGTAATGTAACACACACCCATACAATGCGCACCACCCCGTGATGTTTTTCTCACTCCTATAGTGAATGTAATGTAACACACACCCATACAATGCGCACCACCCAGTGATGTTTTTCTCACTCCTACTAGTGAATCTAATGTAACAAACACCCATACCATGCACACCACCCCGTGATGTTTTTCTCACTCCTACTAGTGAATGTAATGTAACACACACCCATACAATGCGCACCACCCCGTGATGTTTTTCTCACTCCTACTAGTGAATCTAATGTAACACACACCCATACATTGCGCACCACCCCGTGATTTTTTTCTCACTCCTACTAGTGAGTCTAATGTAACACACACCCATACCATGCGCACCACCCCGTGATGTTTTTCTCACTCCTACTAGTGAATGTAATGTAACACACACCCATACAATGCGCACCACCCCGTGATGTTTTTCTCACTACTACTAGTGAATGTAATGTAACACACACCCATAAAATGCGAACCACCCCGTGATGTTTTTCTCACTAATACTAGAGAATCTAATGTAACACACACCCATACAATGCGCACCACCCCGTGATGTTTTTCTCACTCCTACTAGTGAGTCTAATGTAACACACACCCATACCATGCGCACCACCCCGTGATGTTTTTCTCACTCCTAATAGTGAATGTAATGTAACACACACCCATACAATGCGCACCACCCCGTGATGATTTTCTCACTCCTACTAGTGAATCTAATGTAACACACACCCATACAATGCGCACCACCCCGTGATATTTTTCTCACTCCTACTAGTGAATGTAATGTAACACACACCCATACAATGCGCACCACCCCGTGATATTTTTCTCACTCCTACTTGTGAATGTAATGTAACACACACCCATACAATGCGCACCTCCCCGTGATGTTTTTCTCACTCCTACTAGTGAATCTAATGTAACACACAACCATACAATGCGCACCACCCCGCGATGTTTTTCAGAAACCTATCCTACATTGCCACTGCATGTTCCCTGACCTCCCCATGCTGACCACCCCGCGGTCCTTTTCTCTATCCTACATTGCCACTCACTGCCTATCCTAATTCAGACCCTCCGATTCACACCACCCCGTGATGTTTTTCTCACTCCTAGTAGTGAATGTAATGTAACACACACCCATACAATGCGCACCACCCCGTGATGTTTTTCTCACTCCTAGTAGAGAATGTAATGTAACACATACCCACACAATGCGCACCACCCCGTGATGTTTTTCTCACTCCTACTAGTGAATGTAATGTAACACAAACCCATACAATGCGCACCACCCCGTGATGTTTTTCTCACTCCTACTAGTGAATGTAATGTAACACACACCCCTACAATGCGCACCACCCCGTGATGTTTTTCTCACTCCTACTAGTGAATGTAATGTAACACACACCCATACAATGCGCACCACCCCGTGATGTTTTTCTCACTACTACTAGTGAATGTAATGTAACACACACCCATAAAATGCGAACCACCCCGTGATGTTTTTCTCACTAATACTAGAGAATCTAATGTAACACACACCCATACAATGCGCACCACCCCGTGATGTTTTTCTCACTCCTACTAGTGAGTCTAATGTAACACACACCCATACCATGCGCACCACCCCGTGATGTTTTTCTCACTCCTAATAGTGAATGTAATGTAACACACACCCATACAATGCGCACCACCCCGTGATGATTTTCTCACTCCTACTAGTGAATCTAATGTAACACACACCCATACAATGCGCACCACCCCGTGATGTTTTTCTCACTCCTACTAGTGAATGTAATGTAACACACACCCATACAATGCGCACCACCCCGTGATGTTTTTCTCACTCCTACTAGTGAATGTAATGTAACACACACCCATACAATGCGCACCACCCCGTGATGTTTTTCTCACTCCTACTAGTGAATGTAATGTAACACACACCCATACAATGCGCACCACCCCGTGATGTTTTTCTCACTCCTACTAGTGAATGTAATGTAACACACACCCATACAAGGCGCACCACCCCGTGATGTTTTTCTCACTCCTACTAGGGAATCTAATGTAACACACACCCATACAATGCGAACCACCCCTTGATGTTTTTCTCACTCCTACTAGTGAATGTAATGTAACACACACCCATACAATGCGCACCACCCCGTGATGTTTTTCTCACTGCTACTAGTGAATGTAATGTAACACACACCCATACAATGCGCACCACCCCGTGATGTTTTTCTCACTCCTACTAGTGAATGTAATGTAACACACACCCATACAATGCGCACCACCCCGTGATGTTTTTCTCACTCCTACTAGTGAATGTAATGTAACACACACCCATACAATGCGCACCACCCCGTGATGTTTTTCTCACTCCTACTAGTGAATCTAATGTAACACACACCCATCCAAGGCGCACCACCCCGTGATGTTTTTCTCACTCCTACTAGTGAATCTAATGTAACACACACCCATACAATGCGCACCACCCCGTGATGATTTTCTCACTCCTACTAGTGAATATAATGTAACACACACCCATACAATGCGAACCACCCCGTGATGTTTTTCTCACTCCTACTAGTGAATGTAATGTAACACACACCCATACAATGCGCACCACCCCGTGATGTTTTTCTCACTCCTACTAGTGAATGTAATGTAACACACACCCATACAATGCGCACCACCCCGTGATGTTTTTCTCACTCCTACTAGTGAATGTAATGTAACACACACCCATACAATGCGCACCACCCCGTGATGTTTTTCTCACTCCTACTAGTGAATGTAATGTAACCCATACCCATACAATGTGCACCACCCCGTGATGTTTTTCTCACTCCTACTAGAGAATGTAATGTAACACACACCCATACAATGCGCACCACCCTGTGATGTTTTTCTCACTCCTATTAATGAATGTAATGTAACACACACCCATACAATGCGCACCACCCCGTGATGTTTTTCTCACTCCTATAGTGAATGTAATGTAACACACACCCATACAATGCGCACCACCCCGTGATGTTTTTCTCACTCCTACTAGTGAATCTAATGTAACAAACACCCATACCATGCACACCACCCCGTGATGTTTTTCTCACTCCTACTAGTGAATGTAATGTAACACACACCCATACAATGCGCACCACCCCGTGATGTTTTTCTCACTCCTACTAGTGAATCTAATGTAACACACACCCATACATTGCGCACCACCCCGTGATTTTTTTCTCACTCCTACTAGTGAGTCTAATGTAACACACACCCATACCATGCGCACCACCCCGTGATGTTTTTCTCACTCCTACTAGTGAATGTAATGTAACACACACCCATACAATGCGCACCACCCCATGATGTTTTTCTCACTCCTAGTAGTGAATGTAATGTAACACACACCCATACAATGCGCACCACCCCGTGATGTTTTTCTCACTCCTATTAGTGAATGTAATGTAACACACACCCATACAATGCTCACCATCCCGTGATGTTTTTCTCACTCCTACTAGTGAATGTAATGTAACACACATCCATACAATGCGCACCACCCCATGATGTTTTTCTCACTCCTACTAGTGAATCTAATGTAACACATACCCATACAATGCGCACCACCCCGTGATGTTTTTCTCACTCCTAGTAGTGAATGTAATGTAACACACACCCATACAATGCGCACCACCCCGTGATGTTTTTCTCACTCCTATTAGTGAATGTAATGTAACACACACCCATACAATGCTCACCACCCCGTGATGTTTTTCTCACTCCTATTAGTGAATGTAATGTAACACACACCCATACAATGCTCACCATCCCGTGATGTTTTTCTCACTCCTACTAGTGAATGTAATGTAACACACATCCATACAATGCGCACCACCCCATGATGTTTTTCTCACTCCTACTAGTGAATCTAATGTAACACACAACCATACAATGCGCACCACCCCGCGATGTTTTTCAGAAACCTATCCTACATTGCCACTGCATGTTCCCTGACTTCCCCATGCTGACCACCCCGCGGTCCTTTTCTCTATCCTACATTGCCACTCACTGCCTATCCTAATTCAGACCCTCCGATTCACACCACCCCGTGATGTTTTTCTCACTCCTAGTAGTGAATGTAATGTAACACACACCCATACAATGCGCACCACCCCGTGATGTTTTTCTCACTCCTAGTAGTGAATGTAATGTAACACACACCCATACAATGCGCACCACCCCGTGATGTTTTTCTCACTCCTACTAGTGAATGTAATGTAACACAAACCCATACAATGCGCACCACCCCGTGATGTTTTTCTCACTCCTACTAGTGAATGTAATGTAACACACACCCATACAATGCGCACCACCCCGTGATGTTTTTCTCACTCCTACTGGTGATTGTAATGTAACACACACCCATACAATGCGCACCACCCCGTGATGTTTTTCTCACTACTACTAGTGAATGTAATGTAACACACACCCATAAAATGCGCACCACCCCGTGATGTTTTTCTCACTCCTACTAGTGAATGTAATGTAACACACACCCATACAATGCGCACCACCCCGTGATGTTTTTCTCACTCCTCCTAGTGAATGTAATGTAACACACACCCATACAATGCGCACCACCCCATGATGTTTTACTCACTCCTACTAGTGAATGTAATGTAACACACACCCATACAATGCGCACCACCCCGTGATGTTTTTCTCACTCCTACTAGTGAATGTAATGTAACACACACCCATACAATGCGCACCACACCGTGATGTTTTTCTCACTCTTACTAGTGAATGTAATGTAACAGACACCCATACAATGCGCACCACCCCGTGATGTTTTTCTCACTCCTATTAGTGAATGTAATGTAACACACACCCATACAATGCGCACGACCCCGTGATGTTTTTCTCACTCCTATAGTGAATGTAATGTAACACTGCCATACAATGCGCACCACCCCGTGATGTTTTTCTCACTCCTACTAGTGAATGTAATGTAACACACACCCATACAATGCGCACCACCCCGTGATGTTTTTCTCACTCCTACTAGTGAATGTAATGTAACACACACCCATACAATGCGCACCACCCCGTGATGTTTTTCTCACTCCTACTAGTGAATGTAATGTAACACACACCCATACAAGGCGCACCACCCCGTGATGTTTTTCTCACTCCTACTAGTGAATCTAATGTAACACACACCCATACAATGCGCACCACCCCGTGATGTTTTTCTCACTCCTACTAGTGAATGTAATGTAACACACACCCATACAATGCGCACCACCCCGTGATGTTTTTCTCACTCCTACTAGTGAATGTAATGTAACACACACCCATACAATGCGCACCACCCCGTGATGTTTTTCTCACTCCTACTAGTGAATGTAATGTAACACACACCCATACAATGCGCACCACCCCGTGATGTTTTTCTCACTCCTACTAGTGAATGTAATGTAACACACACCCATACAATGCGCACCACCCCGTGATGTTTTTCTCACTCCTACTAGTGAATCTAATGTAACACACACCCATACAAGGCGCACCACCCCGTGATGTTTTTCTCACTCCTACTAGTGAATCTAATGTAACACACACCCATACAATGCGCACCACCCCGTGATGATTTTCTCACTCCTACTTGTGAATATAATGTAACACACACCCATACAATGCGCACCACCCCGTGATGTTTTTCTCACTTCTACTAGTGAATGTAATGTAACACACACCCATACAATGCGCACCACCCCGTGATGTTTTTCTCACTCCTACTAGTGAATGTAATGTAACACACACCCATACAATGCGCACCACCCCGTGATGTTTTTCTCACTCCTACTAGTGAATGTAATGTAACACACTCCCATACAATGCGCACCACCCCGTGATGTTTTTCTCACTCCTACTAGTGAATGTAATGTAACACATACCCATACAATGTGCACCACCCCGTGATGTTTTTCTCACTCCTACTAGTGAATGTAATGTAACACACACCCATACAATGCGCACCACCCCGTGATGTTTTTCTCACTCCTATTAGTGAATGTAATGTAACACACACCCATACAATGCGCACCACCCCGTGATGTTTTTCTCACTCCTATAGTGAATGTAATGTAACACACACCCATACAATGCGCACCACCCCGTGATGTTTTTCTCACTCCTATAGTGAATGTAATGTAACACACACCCATACAATGCGCACCACCCCGTGATGTTTTTCTCACTCCTACTAGTGAATGTAATGTAACACACACCCATACAATGCGCACCACCCCGTGATGTTTTTCTCACTCCTACTAGTGAATGTAATGTAACACACACCCATAAAATGCGCACCACCCCGTGTTTTTCTCACTCCTACTAGTGAATGTAATGTAACACACACCCATACAATGCGCACCACCCCGTGATGTTTTTCTCACTCCTACTAGTGAATGTAATGTAACACACACCCATACATTGCGCACCACCCCGTGATGTTTTTCTCACTCCTATAGTGAATGTAATGTAACACACACCCATACAATGCGCACCACCCCGTGATGTTTTTCTCACTCCTACTAGTGAATGTAATGTAACACACACCCATACAAGGCGCACCACCCCTTGATGTTTTTCTCACTCCTACTAGTGAATCTAATGTAACACACACCCATACATTGCGCACCACCCCGTGATGTTTTTCTCACTCCTACTAGTGAATCTAATGTAACACACACCCATACAATGCGCACCACCCCGTGATGTTTTTCTCACTCCTACTAGTGAATCTAATGTAACACACACCCATACAATGCGCACCACCCCGTGATGTTTTTCTCACTCCTACTAGTGAATCTAATGTAACAAACACCCATACAATGCGCACCACCCCATGATGTTTTTCTCACTCCTACTAGTGAATGTAATGTAACACACACCCATACAATGCGCACCACCCCGTGATGTTTTTCTCACTCCTACTAGTGAGTCTAATGTAAGACACACCCATACATTGCGCACCACCCCGTGATGCTTTTCTCACTCCTACTAGTGAGTCTAATGTAACACACACCCATACCATGCGCACCACCCCGTGATGTTTTTCTCACTCCTACTAGTGAATGTAATGTAACACACACCCATACAATGCGCACCACCCCGTGATGTTTTTCTCACTCCTACTAGTGAATGTAATGTAACACACACCCATACAATGCGCACCACACCGTGATGTTTTTCTCACTCCTACTAGTGAATCTAATGTAACACACACCCATACAATGCGCACCACCCCGTGATGTTTTTCTCACTCCTACTAGTGAATCTAATGTAACACACACCCACACAATGCGCACCACCCCGTGATGTTTTTCTCACTCCTACTAGTGAATGTAATGTAACACACACCCACACAATGCGCACCACCCCGTGATGTTTTTCTCACTCCTACTAGTGAATGTAATGTAACACACACCCATACAATGCGCACCACCCCGTGATGTTTTTCTCACTCCTACTAGTGAATGTAATGTAACACACACCCATACAATGCGCACCACCCCGTGATGTTTTTCTCACTCCTACTAGTGAATGTAATGTAACACACACCCATACAATGCGCACCACCCCGTGATGTTTTTCTCACTCCTACTACTGAATGTAATGTAACACACACCCATACAATGCGCACCACCCCGTGATGTTTTTCTCACTCCTACTAGTGAATGTAATGTAACACACACCCATACAATGCGCACCACCCCGTGATGTTTTTCTCACTCTTACTAGTGAATGTAATGTAACAGACACCCATACAATGCGCACCACCCCGTGATGTTTTTCTCACTCCTACTAGTGAATGTAATGTAACACACACCCATACATTGCGCACCACCCCGTGATGTATTTCTCACTCCTACTAGTGAGTCTAATGTAACACACACCCATACCATGCGCACCACCCCGTGATGTTTTTCTCACTCCTACTAGTGAATGTAATGTAACACACACCCATACAATGCGCACCACCCCGTGATGTTTTTCTCACTCCTACTAGTGAATGTAATGTAACACACACCCATACAATGCGCACCACCCCGTGATGTTTTTCCACTCCTACTAGTGAATGTAATGTAACACACACCCATACAATGCGCACCACCCCATGATGTTTTTCTCACTCCTACTAGTGAATCTAATGTAACACACACCCATACAATGCTTACCACCCCGTGATGTTTTTCTCACTCCTACTAGTGAATCTAATGTAACACACACCCATACAATGCGCACCACCCCGTGATGTTTTTCTCACTCCTACTAGTGAATGTAATGTAACACACACCCATACAATGCGCACCACCCCGTGATGTTTTTCTCACTCCTACTAGTGAATGTAATGTAACACACACCCATACAATGCGCACCACCCCGTGATGTTTTTCTCACTCCTACTAGTGAATGTAATGTAACACACACCCATACAATGCGCACCACCCCGTGATGTTTTTCTCACTCCTACTAGTGAATCTAATGTAACACACACCCATACAAGGCGCACCACACCGTGATGTTTTTCTCACTCCTACTAGTGAATGTAATGTAACACACACCCATACAAAGCGCACCACCCCGTGATGTTTTTCTCACTCCTACTAGTGAATCTAATGTAACACACACCCATACAATGCGCACCACCCTGTGATGTTTTTCTCACTCCTACTAGTGAATGTAATGTAACACACACCCATACAATGCGCACCACCCCGTGATGTTTTTCTCACTCCTACTAGTGAATGTAATGTAACACACACCCATACAATGCGCACCACCCCATGATGTTTTTCTCACTCCTACTAGTGAATCTAATGTAACACACACCCATACAATGCTTACCACCCCGTGATGTTTTTCTCACTCCTACTAGTGAATGTAATGTAACACACACCCATACAATGCGCACCACCCCGTGATGTTTTTCTCACTCCTACTAGTGAATGTAATGTAACACACACCCATACAATGCGCACCACCCCGTGATGTTTTTCTCACTCCTACTAGTGAATGTAATGTAACACACACCCATACAATGCGCACCACCCCGTGATGTTTTTCTCACTCCTACTAGTGAATGTAATGTAACACACACCCATACAATGCGCACCACCCCGTGATGTTTTTCTCACTCCTACTAGTGAATCTAATGTAACACACACCCATACAAGGCGCACCACCCCGTGATGTTTTTCTCACTCCTACTAGTGAATCTAATGTAACACACACCCATACAATGCGCACCACCCCGTGATGATTTTCTCACTCCTACTAGTGAATATAATGTAACACACACCCATACAATGCGCACCACCCCGTGATGTTTTTCTCACTTCTACTAGTGAATGTAATGTAACACACACCCATACAATGCGCACCACCCCGTGATGTTTTTCTCACTCCTACTAGTGAATGTAATGTAACACACACCCATACAATGCGCACCACCCCGTGATGTTTTTCTCACTCCTACTAGTGAATGTAATGTAACACACACCCATACAATGCGCACCACCCCGTGATGTTTTTCTCACTCCTACTAGTGAATGTAATGTAACACATACCCATACAATGCGCACCACCCCGTGATGTTTTTCTCACTCCTACTAGTGAATGTAATGTAACACACACCCATACAAGGCGCACCACCCCGTGATGTTTTTCTCACTCCTATTAGTGAATGTAATGTAACACACACACATACAATGCGCACCACCCCGTGATGTTTTTCTCACTCCTATAGTGAATGTAATGTAACACACACCCATACAATGCGCACCACCCCGTGATGTTTTTCTCACTCCTACTAGTGAATGTAATGTAACACACACCCATATAATGCGCACCACCCCGTGATGTTTTTCTCACTCCTACTAGTGAATGTAATGTAACACACACCCATAAAATGCGCACCACCCCGTGTTTTTCTCACTCCTACTAGTGAATGTAATGTAACACACACTCATACAATGCGCACCACCCCGTGATGTTTTTCTCACTCCTACTAGTGAATGTAATGTAACACACACATATACATTGCGCACCACCCCGTGATGTTTTTCTCACTCCTATAGTGAATGTAATGTAACACACACCCATACAATGCGCACCACCCCGTGATGTTTTTCTCACTCCTACTAGTGAATGTAATGTAACACACACCCATACAAGGCGCACCACCCCTTGATGTTTTTCTCACTCCTACTAGTGAATCTAATGTAACACACACCCATACATTGCGCACCACCCCGTGATGTTTTTCTCATTCCTACTAGTGAATCTAATGTAACACACACCCATACAATGCGCACCACCCCGTGATGTTTTTCTCACTCCTACTAGTGAATCTAATGTAACACACACCCATACAATGCGCACCACCCCGTGATGTTTTTCTCACTCCTACTAGTGAATCTAATGTAACAAACACCCATACAATGCGCACCACCCCATGATGTTTTTCTCACTCCTACTAGTGAATGTAATGTAACACACACCCATACAATGCGCACCACCCCGTGATGTTTTTCTCACTCCTACTAGTGAGTCTAATGTAAGACACACCCATACATTGCGCACCACCCCGTGATGTTTTTCTCACTCCTACTAGTGAGTCTAATGTAACACACACCCATACCATGCGCACCACCCCGTGATGTTTTTCTCACTCCTACTAGTGAATGTAATGTAACACACACCCAT
Organism: Cavia porcellus; assembly: GCF_034190915.1. Classification (NCBI taxonomy): domain Eukaryota; kingdom Metazoa; phylum Chordata; class Mammalia; order Rodentia; family Caviidae; genus Cavia; species Cavia porcellus. The sequence goes on from NW_026947601.1 coordinate 494,850, forward strand.
ACAATGCGCACCACCCCGTGATGTTTTTCTCACTCCTACTAGTGAATGTAATGTAACACACACCCATACAATGCGCACCACACCGTGATGTTTTTCTCACTCCTACTAGTCAATCTAATGTAACACACACCCATACAATGCGCACCACCCCGTGATGTTTTTCTCACTCCTACTAGTGAATCTAATGTAACACACACCCACACAATGCGCACCACCCCGTGATGTTTTTCTCACTCCTACTAGTGAATGTAATGTAACACACACCCACACAATGCGCACCACACCGTGATGTTTTTCTCACTCCTACTAGTGAATGTAATGTAACACACACCCATACAATGCGCACCACCCCGTGATGTTTTTCTCACTCCTACTAGTGAATGTAATGTAACACACACCCATACAATGCGCACCACCCCGTGATGTTTTTCTCACTCCTACTAGTGAATGTAATGTAACACACACCCATACAATGCGCACCACCCGGTGATGTTTTTCTCACTCCTACTACTGAATGTAATGTAACACACACCCATACAATGCGCACCACCCCGTGATGTTTTTCTCACGCCTACTAGTGAATGTAATGTAACACACACCCATACAATGCGCACCACCCCGTGATGTTTTTCTCACTCTTACTAGTGAATGTAATGTAACAGACACCCATACAATGCGCACCACCCCGTGATGTTTTTCTCACTCCTACTAGTGAATGTAATGTAACACACACCCATACATTGCGCACCACCCCGTGATGTATTTCTCACTCCTACTAGTGAGTCTAATGTAACACACACCCATACCATGCGCACCACCCCGTGATGTTTTTCTCACTCCTACTAGTGAATGTAATGTAACACACACCCATACAATGCGCACCACCCCGTGATGTTTTTCTCACTCCTACTAGTGAATATAATGTAACACACACCCATACAATGCGCACCACCCCGTGATGTTTTTCTCACTCCTACTAGTGAATGTAATGTAACACACACCCATACAATGCGCACCACCCCATGATGTTTTTCTCACTCCTACTAGTGAATCTAATGTAACACACACCCATACAATGCTTACCACCCCGTGATGATTTTCTCACTCCTACTAGTGAATCTAATGTAACACACACCCATACAATGCGCACCACCCCGTGATGTTTTTCTCACTCCTACTAGTGAATGTAATGTAACACACACCCATACAATGCGCACCACCCCGTGATGTTTTTCTCACTCCTACTAGTGAATGTAATGTAACACACACCCATACAATGCGCACCACCCCGTGATGTTTTTCTCACTCCTACTAGTGAATGTAATGTAACACACACCCATACAATGCGCACCACCCCGTGATGTTTTTCTCACTCCTACTAGTGAATCTAATGTAACACACACCCATACAAGGCGCACCACACCGTGATGTTTTTCTCACTCCTACTAGTGAATGTAATGTAACACACACCCATACAAAGCGCACCACCCCGTGATGTTTTTCTCACTCCTACTAGTGAATCTAATGTAACACACACCCATACAATGCGCACCACCCCGTGATGTTTTTCTCACTCCTACTAGTGAATCTAATGTAACAAACACCCATACAATGCGCACCACCCCGTGATGTTTTTATCACTCCTACTAGTGAATCTAATGTAACACACACCCATACAATGCGCACCACCCCGTGATGTTTTTCTCACTCCTACTAGTGAATCTAATGCAACAAACACCCATACAATGCGCACCACCCCGTGATGTTTTTCTCACTCCTACTAGTGAATGTAATGTAACACACACCCATACAATGCGCACCACCCCGTGATGTTTTTCTCACTCCTACTAGTGAGTCTAATGTAACACACACCCATACATTGCGCACCACCCTGTGATGTTTTTCTCACTCCTACTAGTGAGTCTAATGTAACACACACCCATACAATGCGCACCACCCCGTGATGTTTTTCTCACTCCTACTAGTGAATGTAATGTAACACACACCCATACAATGCGCACCACCCCGTGATGTTTTTCTCACTCCTACTAGTGAATGTAATGTAACACACACCCATACAATGCGCACCACCCCATGATGTTTTTCTCACTCCTACTAGTGAATCTAATGTAACACACACCCATACAATGCGCACCACCCCGTGATGTTTTTCTCACTCCTACTAGTGAATGTAATGTAACACACACCCATACAATGCGCACCACCCCGTGATGTTTTTCTCACTCCTACTAGTGAATGTAATGTAACACACACCCACACAATGCGCACCACCCCGTGATGTTTTTCTCACTCCTACTAGTCAATGTAATGTAACACACACCCACACAATGCACACCACCCCGTGATGTTTTTCTCACTCCTACTAGTGAATGTAATGTAACACACACCCATACAATGCGCACCACCCCGTGATGTTTTTCTCACTCCTACTAGTGAATGTAATGTAACACCCACCCATACAATGCGCACCACCCCGTGATGTTTTTCTCACTCCTACTAGTGAATCTAATGTAACACACACCCATACAAGGCGCACCACCCCGTGATGTTTTTCTCACTCCTACTAGTGAATCTAATGTAACACACACCCATACAATGCGCACCACCCCGTGATGATTTTCTCACTCCTACTAGTGAATATAATGTAACACACACCCATACAATGCGCACCACCCCGTGATGTTTTTCTCACTTCTACTAGTGAATGTAATGTAACACACACCCATACAATGCGCACCACCCCGTGATGTTTTTCTCACTCCTACTAGTGAATGTAATGTAACACACACCCATACAATGCGCACCACCCCGTGATGTTTTTCTCACTCCTACTAGTGAATGTAATGTAACACACACCCATACAATGCGCACCACCCCGTGATGTTTTTCTCACTCCTACTAGTGAATGTAATGTAACACATACCCATACAATGTGCACCACCCCGTGATGTTTTTCTCACTCCTACTAGTGAATGTAATGTAACACACACCCATACAATGCGCACCACCCCGTGATGTTTTTCTCACTCCTATTAGTGAATGTAATGTAACACACACCCATACAATGCGCACCACCCCGTGATGTTTTTCTCACTCCTATAGTGAATGTAATGTAACACACACCCATACAATGCGCACCACCCCGTGATGTTTTTCTCACTCCTACTAGTGAATGTAATGTAACACACACCCATACAATGCGCACCACCCCGTGATGTTTTTCTCACTCCTACTAGTGAATGTAATGTAACACACACCCATAAAATGCGCACCACCCCGTGTTTTTCTCACTCCTACTAGTGAATGTAATGTAACACACACCCATACAATGCGCACCACCCCGTGATGTTTTTCTCACTCCTACTAGTGAATGTAATGTAACACACACCCATACATTGCGCACCACCCCGTGATGTTTTTCTCACTCCTATAGTGAATGTAATGTAACACACACCCATACAATGCGCACCACCCCGTGATGTTTTTCTCACTCCTACTAGTGAATGTAATGTAACACACACCCATACAAGGCGCACCACCCCTTGATGTTTTTCTCACTCCTACTAGTGAATCTAATGTAACACACACCCATACATTGCGCACCACCCCGTGATGTTTTTCTCACTCCTACTAGTGAATCTAATGTAACACACACCCATACAATGCGCACCACCCCGTGATGTTTTTCTCACTCCTACTAGTGAATCTAATGTAACAAACACCCATACAATGCGCACCACCCCATGATGTTTTTCTCACTCCTACTAGTGAATGTAATGTAACACACACCCATACAATGCGCACCACCCCGTGATGTTTTTCTCACTCCTACTAGTGAGTCTAATGTAACACACACCCATACATTGCGCACCACCCCGTGATGTTTTTCTCACTCCTACTAGTGAGTCTAATGTAACACACACCCATACCATGCGCACCACCCCGTGATGTTTTTCTCACTCCTACTAGTGAATGTAATGTAACATACACCCATACAATGCGCACCACCCCGTGATGTTTTTCTCACTCCTACTAGTGAATGTAATGTAACACACACCCATACAATGCGCACCACACCGTTATGTTTTTCTCACTCCTACTAGTGAATCTAATGTAACACACACCCATACAATGCGCACCACCCCGTGATGTTTTTCTCACTCCTACTAGTGAATCTAATGTAACACACACCCACACAATGCGCACCACCCCGTGATGTTTTTCTCACTCCTACTAGTGAATGTAATGTAACACACACCCACACAATGCGCACCACCCCGTGATGTTTTTCTCACTCCTACTAGTCAATGTAATGTAACACACACCCATACAATGCGCACCACCCCGTGATGTTTTTCTCACTCCTACTAGTGAATGTAATGTAACACACACCCATACAATGCGCACCACCCCGTGATGTTTTTCTCACTCCTACTAGTGAATGTAATGTAACACACACCCATACAATGCGCACCACCCCGTGATGTTTTTCTCACTCCTACTACTGAATGTAATGTAACACACACCCATACAATGCGCACCACCCCGTGATGTTTTTCTCACTCCTAATAGTGAATGTAATGTAACACACACCCATACAATGCGCACCACCCCGTGATGTTTTTCTCACTCCTACTAGTGAATCTAATGTAACACACACCCATACAAGGCGCACCACCCCGTGATGATTTTCTCACTCCTACTAGTGAGTCTAATGTAACACACACCCATACCATGCGCACCACCCCGTGATGTTTTTCTCACTCCTACTAGTGAATGTAATGTAACACACACCCATACAATGCGCACCATCCCGTGATGTTTTTCTCACTCCTACTAGTGAATCTAATGTAACACACACCCATACAAGGCGCACCACACCGTGATGTTTTTCTCACTCCTACTAGTGAATGTAATGTAACACACACCCATACAAAGCGCACCACCCCGTGATGTTTTTCTCACTCCTACTAGTGAATCAAATGTAACACACACCCATACAATGCGCACCACCCCGTGATGTTTTTCTCACTCCTACTAGTGAATCTAATGTAACAAACACCCATACAATGCGCACCACCCCGTGATGTTTTTATCACTCCTACTAGTGAATCTAATGTAACACACACCCATACAATGCGCACCACCCCGTGATGTTTTTCTCACTCCTACTAGTGAATCTAATGTAACAAACACCCATACAATGCGCACCACCCCGTGATGTTTTTCTCACTCCTACTAGTGAATGTAATGTAACACACACCCATACAATGCGCACCACCCCGTGATGTTTTTCTCACTCCTACTAGTGAGTCTAATGTAACACACACCCATACATTGCGCACCACCCCGTGATGTTTTTCTCACTCCTACTAGTGAGTCTAATGTAACACACACCCATACCATGCGCACCACCCCGTGATGTTTTTCTCACTCCTACTAGTGAATGTAATGTAACACACACCCATACAATGCGCACCACCCCGTGATGTTTTTCTCACTCCTACTAGTGAATGTAATGTAACACACACCCATACAATGCGCACCACCCCGTGATGTTTTTCTCACTCCTACTAGTGAATGTAATGTAACACACACCCATACAATGCGCACCACCCCATGATGTTTTTCTCACTCCTACTAGTGAATCTAATGTAACACACACCCATACAATGCACACCACCCCGTGATGTTTTTCTCACTCCTACTAGTGAATGTAATGTAACACACACCCATACAATGCGCACCACCCCGTGATGTTTTTCTCACTCCTACTAGTGAATGTAATGTAACACACACCCACACAATGCGCACCACCCCGTGATGTTTTTCTCACTCCTACTAGTCAATGTAATGTAACACACACCCACACAATGCACACCACCCCGTGATGTTTTTCTCACTCCTACTAGTGAATGTAATGTAACACACACCCATACAATGCGCACCACCCCGTGATGTTTTTCTCACTCCTACTAGTGAATGTAATGTAACACACACCCATACAATGCGCACCACCCCGTGATGTTTTTCTCACTCCTACTAGTGAATCTAATGTAACACACACCCATACAAGGCGCACCACCCCGTGATGTTTTTCTCACTCCTACTAGTGAATCTAATGTAACACACACCCATACAATGCGCACCACCCCGTGATGATTTTCTCACTCCTACTAGTGAATATAATGTAACACACACCCATACAATGCGCACCACCCCGTGATGTTTTTCTCACTTCTACTAGTGAATGTAATGTAACACACACCCATACAATGCGCACCACCCCGTGATGTTTTTCTCACTCCTACTAGTGAATGTAATGTAACACACACCCATACAATGCGCACCACCCCGTGATGTTTTTCTCACTCCTACTAGTGAATGTAATGTAACACACACCCATACAATGCGCACCACCCCGTGATGTTTTTCTCACTCCTACTAGTGAATGTAATGTAACACATACCCATACAATGTGCACCACCCCGTGATGTTTTTCTCACTCCTACTAGTGAATGTAATGTAACACACACCCATACAATGCGCACCACCCCGTGATGTTTTTCTCACTCCTATTAGTGAATGTAATGTAACACACACCCATACAATGCGCACCACCCCGTGATGTTTTTCTCACTCCTATAGTGAATGTAATGTAACACACACCCATACAATGCGCACCACCCCGTGATGTTTTTCTCACTCCTACTAGTGAATGTAATGTAACACACACCCATACAATGCGCACCACCCCGTGATGTTTTTCTCACTCCTACTAGTGAATGTAATGTAACACACACCCATAAAATGCGCACCACCCCGTGTTTTTCTCACTCCTACTAGTGAATGTAATGTAACACACACCCATACAATGCGCACCACCCCGTGATGTTTTTCTCACTCCTACTAGTGAATGTAATGTAACACACACCCATACATTGCGCACCACCCCGTGATGTTTTTCTCACTCCTATAGTGAATGTAATGTAACACACACCCATACAATGCGCACCACCCCGTGATGTTTTTCTCACTCCTACTAGTGAATGTAATGTAACACACACCCATACAAGGCGCACCACCCCGTGATGTTTTTCTCACTCCTACTAGTGAATCTAATGTAACACACACCCATACAATGCGCACCACCCCGTGATGTTTTTCTCACTCCTACTAGTGAATGTAATGTAACACACACCCATACAATGCGCACCACCCCGTGATGTTTTTCTCACTCCTACTAGTGAATGTAATGTAACACACACCCATACAATGCGCACCACCCCGTGATGTTTTTCTCACTCCTACTAGTGAATGTAATGTAACACACACCCATACAATGCGCACCACCCCGTGATGTTTTTCTCACTCCTACTAGTGAATGTAATGTAACACACACCCATACAATGCGCACCACCCCGTGATGTTTTTCTCACTCCTACTAGTGAATGTAATGTAACACACACCCATACAAGGCGCACCACCCCGTGATGTTTTTCTCACTCCTACTAGTGAATCTAATGTAACACACACCCATACAATGCGCACCACCCCGTGATGATTTTCTCACTCCTACTAGTGAATAAAATGTAACACACACCCATACAATGCGCACCACCCCGTGATGTTTTTCTCACTCCTACTAGTGAATGTAATGTAACACACACCCATACCATGCGCACCACCCCGTGATGTTTTTCTCACTCCTACTAGTGAATGTAATGTAACACACACCCATACAATGCGCACCACCCCGTGATGTTTTTCTCACTCCTACTAGTGAATGTAATGTAACACACACCCATACAATGCGCACCACCCCGTGATGTTTTTCTCACTCCTACTAGTGAATGTAATGTAACACATACCCATACAATGTGCACCACCCCGTGATGTTTTTCTCACTCCTACTAGTGAATGTAATGTAACACACACCCATACAATGCGCACCACCCCGTGATGTTTTTCTCACTCCTATTAGTGAATGTAATGTAACACACACCCATACAATGCGCACCACCCCGTGATGTTTTTCTCACTCCTATAGTGAATGTAATGTAACACACACCCATACAATGCGCACCACCCAGTGATGTTTTTCTCACTCCTACTAGTGAATCTAATGTAACAAACACCCATACAATGCACACCACCCCGTGATGTTTTTCTCACTCCTACTAGTGAATGTAATGTAACACACACCCATACAATGCGCACCACCCCGTGATGTTTTTCTCACTCCTACTAGTGAATCTAATGTAACACACACCCATACATTGCGCACCACCCCGTGATTTTTTTCTCACTCCTACTAGTGAGTCTAATGTAACACACACCCATACCATGCGCACCACCCCGTGATGTTTTTCTCACTCCTACTAGTGAATGTAATGTAACACACACCCATACAATGCGCACCACCCCGTGATGTTTTTCTCACTCCTACTAATGAATGTAATGTAACACACACCCATACAATGCGCACCACCCCGTGATGTTTTTCTCACTCCTATTAGTGAATGTAATGTAACACACACCCATACAATGCTCACCATCCCGTGATGTTTTTCTCACTCCTACTAGTGAATGTAATGTAACACACATCCATACAATGCGCACCACCCCATGATGTTTTTCTCACTCCTACTAGTGAATCTAATGTAACACATACCCATACAATGCGCACCACCCCGTGATATTTTTCTCACTCCTACTTGTGAATGTAATGTAACACACACCCATACAATGCGCACCTCCCCGTGATGTTTTTCTCACTCCTACTAGTGAATCTAATGTAACACACAACCATACAATGCGCACCACCCCGCGATGTTTTTCAGAAACCTATCCTACATTGCCACTGCATGTTCCCTGACCTCCCCATGCTGACCACCCCGCGGTCCTTTTCTCTATCCTACATTGCCACTCACTGCCTATCCTAATTCAGACCCTCCGATTCACACCACCCCGTGATGTTTTTCTCACTCCTAGTAGTGAATGTAATGTAACACACACCCATACAATGCGCACCACCCCGTGATGTTTTTCTCACTCCTAGTAGAGAATGTAATGTAACACACACCCACACAATGCGCACCACCCCGTGATGTTTTTCTCACTCCTACTAGTGAATGTAATGTAACACAAACCCATACAATGCGCACCACCCCGTGATGTTTTTCTCACTCCTACTAGTGAATGTAATGTAACACACACCCATACAATGCGCACCACCCCGTGATGTTTTTCTCACTCCTACTAGTGAATGTAATGTAACACACACCCATACAAGGCGCACCACCCCGTGATGTTTTTCTCACTCCTACTCGTGAATCTAATGTAACACACACCCATACAATGCGCACCACCCCGTGATGTTTTTCTCACTCCTACTAGTGAATGTAATGTAACACACACCCATACAATGCGCACCACCCCGTGATGTTTTCTCACTGCTACTAGTGAATGTAATGTAACACACACCCATACAATGCGCACCACCCCGTGATGTTTTTCTCACTCCTACTAGTGAATGTAATGTAACACACACCCATACAATGCGCACCACCCCGTGATGTTTTTCTCACTCCTACTAGTGAATGTAATGTAACACACACCCATACAATGCGCACCACCCCGTGATGTTTTTCTCAATCCTACTAGTGAATCTAATGTAACACACACCCATACAAGGCGCACCACCCCGTGATGTTTTTCTCACTCCTACTAGTGAATCTAATGTAACACACACCCATACAATGCGCACCACCCCGTGATGATTTCCTCACTCCTACTAGTGAATATAATGTAACACACACCCATACAATGCGAACCACCCCGTGATGTTTTTCTCACTCCTACTAGTGAATGTAATGTAACACACACCCATACAATGCGCACCACCCCGTGATGTTTTTCTCACTCCTACTAGTGAATGTAATGTAACACATACCCATACAATGTGCACCACCCCGTGATGTTTTTCTCACTCCTACTAGTGAATGTAATGTAACACACACTCATACAATGCGTACCACCCTGTGATGTTTTTCTCACTCCTATTAATGAATGTAATGTAACACACACCCATACAATGCGCACCACCCCGTGATGTTTTTCTCACTCCTATAGTGAATGTAATGTAACACACACCCATACAATGCGCACCACCCAGTGATGTTTTTCTCACTCCTACTAGTGAATCTAATGTAACAAACACCCATACAATGCACACCACCCCGTGATGTTTTTCTCACTCCTACTAGTGAATGTAATGTAACACACACCCATACAATGCGCACCACCCCGTGATGTTTTTCTCACTCCTACTAGTGAATCCAATGTAACACACACCCATACATTGCGCACCACCCCGTGATTTTTTTCTCACTCCTACTAGTGAGTCTAATGTAACACACACCCATACCATGCGCACCACCCCGTGATGTTTTTCTCACTCCTACTAGTGAATGTAATGTAACACACACCCATACAATGCGCACCACCCCGTGATGTTTTTCTCACTCCTAGTAGTGAATGTAATGTAACACACACCCATACAATGCGCACCACCCCGTGATGTTTTTCTCACTCCTATTAGTGAATGTAATGTAACACACACCCATACAATGCTCACCATCCCGTGATGTTTTTCTCACTCCTACTAGTGAATGTAATGTAACACACATCCATACAATGCGCACCACCCCATGATGTTTTTCTCACTCCTACTAGTGAATCTAATGTAACACACACCCATACAATGCGCACCTCCCCGTGATGTTTTTCTCACTCCTACTAGTGAATCTAATGTAACACACAACCATACAATGCGCACCACCCCGCGATGTTTTTCAGAAACCTATCCTACATTGCCACTGCATGTTCCCTGACTTCCCCATGCTGACCACCCCCGGTCCTTTTCTCTATCCTACATTGCCACTCACTGCCTATCCTAATTCAGACCCTCCGATTCACACCACCCCGTGATGTTTTTCTCACTCCTAGTAGTGAATGTAATGTAACACACACCCATACAATGCGCACCACCCCGTGATGTTTTTCTCACTCCTAGTAGTGAATGTAATGTAACACACACCCATACAATGCGCACCACCCCGTGATGTTTTTCTCACTCCTACTAGTGAATGTAATGTAACACAAACCCATACAATGCGCACCACCCCGTGATGTTTTTCTCACTCCTACTAGTGAATGTAATGTAACACACACCCATACAATGCGCACCACCCCGTGATGTTTTTCTCACTCCTACTAGTGAATGTAATGTAACACACACCCATACAATGCGCACCACCCCGTGATGTTTTTCTCACTACTACTAGTGAATGTAATGTAACACACACCCATAAAATGCGAACCACCCCGTGATGTTTTTCTCACTAATACTAGAGAATCTAATGTAACACACACCCATACAATGCGCACCAACCCGTGATGTTTTTCTCACTCCTACTAGTGAGTCTAATGTAACACACACATACCATGCGCACCACCCCGTGATGTTTTTCTCACTCCTACTAGTGAATGTAATGTAACACACACCCATACAATGCGCACCACCCCGTGATGTTTTTCTCACTCCTACTAGTGAATGTAATGTAACACACACCCATACAATGCGCACCACCCCGTGATGTTTTTCTCACTCCTCCTAGTGAATGTAATGTAACACACACCCATACAATGCGCACCACCCCGTGATGTTTTTCTCACTCTTACTAGTGAATGTAATGTAACAGACACCCATACAATGCGCACCACCCCGTGATGTTTTTCTCACTCCTATTAGTGAATGTAATGTAACACACACCCATACAATGCGCACGACCCCGTGATGTTTTTCTCACTCCTATAGTGAATGTAATGTAACACTGCCATACAATGCGCACCACCCCGTGATGTTTTTCTCACTCCTACTAGTGAATGTAATGTAACACACACCCATACAATGCGCACCACCCCGTGATGTTTTTCTCACTCCTACTAGTGAATGTAATGTAACACACACCCATACAATGCGCACCACCCCGTGATGTTTTTCTCACTCCTACTAGTGAATGTAATGTAACACACACCCATACAAGGCCCACCACCCCGTGATGTTTTTCTCACTCCTACTAGTGAATCTAATGTAACACACACCCATACAATGCGCACCACCCCGTGATGTTTTTCTCACTCCTACTAGTGAATGTAATGTAACACACACCCATACAATGCGCACCACCCCGTGATGTTTTTCTCACTCCTACTAGTGAATGTAATGTAACACACACCCATACAATGCGCACCACCCCGTGATGTTTTTCTCACTCCTACTAGTGAATGTAATGTAACACACACCCATACAATGCGCACCACCCCGTGATGTTTTTCTCACTCCTACTAGTGAATGTAATGTAACACACACCCATACAATGCGCACCACCCCGTGATGTTTTTCTCACTCCTACTAGTGAATCTAATGTAACACACACCCATACAAGGCGCACCACCCCGTGATGTTTTTCTCACTCCTACTAGTGAATCTAATGTAACACACACCCATACAATGCGCACCACCCCGTGATGATTTTCTCACTCCTACTAGTGAATATAATGTAACACACACCCATACAATGCGCACCACCCCGTGATGTTTTTCTCACTTCTACTAGTGAATGTAATGTAACACACACCCATACAATGCGCACCACCCCGTGATGTTTTTCTCACTCCTACTAGTGAATGTAATGTAACACACACCCATACAATGCGCACCACCCCGTGATGTTTTTCTCACTCCTACTAGTGAATGTAATGTAACACACACCCATACAATGCGCACCACCCCGTGATGTTTTTCTCACTCCTACTAGTGAATGTAATGTAACACATACCCACACAATGTGCACCACCCCGTGATGTTTTTCTCACTCCTACTAGTGAATGTAATGTAACACACACCCATACAATGCGCACCACCCCGTGATGTTTTTCTCACTCCTATTAGTGAATGTAATGTAACACACACCCATACAATGCGCACCACCCCGTGATGTTTTTCTCACTCCTATAGTGAATGTAATGTAACACACACCCATACAATGCGCACCACCCCGTGATGTTTTTCTCACTCCTACTAGTGAATGTAATGTAACACACACCCATACAATGCGCACCACCCCGTGATGTTTTTCTCACTCCTACTAGTGAATGTAATGTAACACACACCCATAAAATGCGCACCACCCCGTGTTTTTCTCACTCCTACTAGTGAATGTAATGTAACACACACCCATACAATGCGCACCACCCCGTGATGTTTTTCTCACTCCTACTAGTGAATGTAATGTAACACACACCCATACATTGCGCACCACCCCGTGATGTTTTTCTCACTCCTATAGTGAATGTAATGTAACACACACCCATACAATGCGCACCACCCCGTGATGTTTTTCTCACTCCTACTAGTGAATGTAATGTAACACACACCCATACAAGGCGCACCACCCCTTGATGTTTTTCTCACTCCTACTAGTGAATCTAATGTAACACACACCCATACATTGCGCACCACCCCGTGATGTTTTTCTCACTCCTACTAGTGAATCTAATGTAACACACACCCATACAATGCGCACCACCCCGTGATGTTTTTCTCACTCCTACTAGTGAATCTAATGTAACACACACCCATACAATGCGCACCACCCCGTGATGTTTTTCTCACTCCTACTAGTGAATCTAATGTAACAAACACCCATACAATGCGCACCACCCCGTGATGTTTTTCTCACTCCTACTAGTGAATGTAATGTAACACACACCCATACAATGCGCACCACCCCGTGATGTTTTTCTCACTCCTACTAGTGAGTCTAATGTAACACACACCCATACATTGCGCACCACCCCGTGATGTTTTTCTCACTCCTACTAGTGAGTCTAATGTAACACACACCCATACCATGCGCACCACCCCGTGATGTTTTTCTCACTCCTACTAGTGAATGTAATGTAACACAAACCCATACAATGCGCACCACCCCGTGATGTTTTTCTCACTCCTACTAGTGAATGTAATGTAACACACACCCATACAATGCGCACCACACCGTGATGTTTTTCTCACTCCTACTAGTGAATCTAATGTAACACACACCCACACAATGCGCACCACCCCGTGATGTTTTTCTCACTCCTACTAGTGAATCTAATGTAACACACACCCACACAATGCGCACCACCCCGTGATGTTTTTCTCACTCCTACTAGTGAATGTAATGTAACACACACCCATACAATGCGCACCACCCCGTGATGTTTTTCTCACTCCTACTAGTGAATGTAATGTAACACACACCCATACAATGCGCACCACCCCGTGATGTTTTTCTCACTCCTACTAGTGAATGTAATGTAACACACACCCATACAATGCGCACCACCCCGTGATGTTTTTCTCACTCCTACTAGTGAATGTAATGTAACACACACCCATACAATGCGCACCACCCCGTGATGTTTTTCTCACTCCTACTACTGAATGTAATGTAACACACACCCATACAATGCGCACCACCCCGTGATGTTTTTCTCACTCCTACTAGTGAATGTAATGTAACACACACCCATACAATGCGCACCACCCCGTGATGTTTTTCTCACTCTTACTAGTGAATGTAATGTAACAGACACCCATACAATGCGCACCACCCCGTGATGTTTTTCTCACTCCTACTAGTGAATGTAATGTAACACACACCCATACATTGCGCACCACCCCGTGATGTATTTCTCACTCCTACTAGTGAGTCTAATGTAACACACACCCAAACCATGCGCACCACCCCGTGATGTTTTTCTCACTCCTACTAGTGAATGTAATGTAACACACACCCATACAATGCGCACCACCCCGTGATGTTTTTCTCACTCCTACTAGTGAATGTAATGTAACACACACCCATACAATGCGCACCACCCCGTGATGTTTTTCTCACTCCTACTAGTGAATGTAATGTAACACACACCCATACAATGCGCACCACCCCATGATGTTTTTCTCACTCCTACTAGTGAATCTAATGTAACACACACCCATACAATGCTTACCACCCCGTGATGTTTTTCTCACTCCTACTAGTGAATCTAATGTAACACACACCCATACAATGCGCACCACCCCGTGATGTTTTTCTCACTCCTACTAGTGAATGTAATGTAACACACACCCATACAATGCGCACCTCCCCGTGATGTTTTTCTCACTCCTACTAGTGAATGTAATGTAACACACACCCATACAATGCGCACCACCCCGTGATGTTTTTCTCACTCCTACTAGTGAATGTAATGTAACACACACCCATACAATGCGCACCACCCCGTGATGTTTTTCTCACTCCTACTAGTGAATCTAATGTAACACACACCCATACAAGGCGCACCACACCGTGATGTTTTTCTCACTCCTACTAGTGAGTCTAATGTAACACACACCCATACCATGCGCACCACCCCGTGATGTTTTTCTCACTCCTACTAGTGAATGTAATGTAACACACACCCATACAATGCGCACCACCCCGTGATGTTTTTCTCACTCCTACTAGTGAATGTAATGTAACACACACCCATACAATGCGCACCACCCCGTGATGTTTTTCTCACTCCTACTAGTGAATGTAATGTAACACACACCCATACAATGCGCACCACCCCATGATGTTTTTCTCACTCCTACTAGTGAATCTAATGTAACACACACCCATACAATGCGCACCACCCCGTGATGTTTTTCTCACTCCTACTAGTGAATGTAATGTAACACACACCCATACAATGCGCACCACCCCGTGATGTTTTTCTCACTCCTACTAGTGAATGTAATGTAACACACACCCACACAATGCGCACCACCCCGTGATGTTTTTCTCACTCCTACTAGTCAATGTAATGTAACACACACCCACACAATGCACACCACCCCGTGATGTTTTTCTCACTCCTACTAGTGAATGTAATGTAACACACACCCATACAATGCGCACCACCCCGTGATGTTTTTCTCACTCCTACTAGTGAATGTAATGTAACACACACCCATACAATGCGCACCACCCCGTGATGTTTTTCTCACTCCTAGTAGTGAATCTAATGTAACACACACCCATACAAGGCGCACCACCCCGTGATGTTTTTCTCACTCCTACTAGTGAATCTAATGTAACACACACCCATACAATGCGCACCACCCCGTGATGATTTTCTCACTCCTACTAGTGAATATAATGTAACACACACCCATACAATGCGCACCACCCCGTGATGTTTTTCTCACTTCTACTAGTGAATGTAATGTAACACACACCCATACAATGCGCACCACCCCGTGATGTTTTTCTCACTCCTACTAGTGAATGTAATGTAACACACACCCATACAATGCGCACCACCCCGTGATGTTTTTCTCACTCCTACTAGTGAATGTAATGTAACACACACCCATACAATGCGCACCACCCCGTGATGTTTTTCTCACTCCTACTAGTGAATGTAATGTAACACATACCCATACAATGTGCACCACCCCGTGATGTTTTTCTCACTCCTACTAGTGAATGTAATGTAACACACACCCATACAATGCGCACCACCCCGTGATGTTTTTCTCACTCCTATTAGTGAATGTAATGTAACACACACCCATACAATGCGCACCACCCCGTGATGTTTTTCTCACTCCTATAGTGAATGTAATGTAACACACACCCATACAATGCGCACCACCCCGTGATGTTTTTCTCACTCCTACTAGTGAATGTAATGTAACACACACCCATACAATGCGCACCACCCCGTGATGTTTTTCTCACTCCTACTAGTGAATGTAATGTAACACACACCCATAAAATGCGCACCACCCCGTGTTTTTCTCACTCCTACTAGTGAATGTAATGTAACACACACCCATACAATGCGCACCACCCCGTGATGTTTTTCTCACTCCTACTAGTGAATGTAATGTAACACACACCCATACATTGCGCACCACCCCGTGATGTTTTTCTCACTCCTATAGTGAATGTAATGTAACACACACCCATACAATGCGCACCACCCCGTGATGTTTTTCTCACTCCTACTAGTGAATGTAATGTAACACACACCCATAAAAGGCGCACCACCCCTTGATGTTTTTCTCACTCCTACTAGTGAATCTAATGTAACACACACCCATACATTGCGCACCACCCCGTGATGTTTTTCTCACTCCTACTAGTGAATCTAATGTAACACACACCCATACAATGCGCACCACCCCTTGATGTTTTTCTCACTCCTACTAGTGAATCTAATGTAACACACACCCATACAATGCGCACCACCCCGTGATGTTTTTCTCACTCCTACTAGTGAATCTAATGTAACAAACACCCATACAATGCGCACCACCCCATGATGTTTTTCTCACTCCTACTAGTGAATGTAATGTAACACACACCCATACAATGCGCACCACCCCGTGATGTTTTTCTCACTCCTACTAGTGAGTCTAATGTAACACACACCCATACATTGCGCACCACCCCGTGATGTTTTTCTCACTCCTACTAGTGAGTCTAATGTAACACACACCCATACCATGCGCACCACCCCGTGATGTTTTTCTCACTCCTACTAGTGAATGTAATGTAACACACACCCATACAATGCGCACCACCCCGTGATGTTTTTCTCACTCCTACTAGTGAATGTAATGTAACACACACCCATACAATGCGCACCACACCGTGATGTTTTTCTCACTCCTACTAGTGAATCTAATGTAACACACACCCATACAATGCGCACCACCCCGTGATGTTTTTCTCACTCCTACTAGTGAATCTAATGTAACACACACCCACACAATGCGCACCACCCCGTGATGTTTTTCTCACTCCTACTAGTGAATGTAATGTAACACACACCCACACAATGCGCACCACCCCGTGATGTTTTTCTCACTCCTACTAGTCAATGTAATGTAACACACACCCATACAATGCGCACCACCCCGTGATGTTTTTCTCACTCCTACTAGTGAATGTAATGTAACACACACCCATACAATGCGCACCACCCCGTGATGTTTTTCTCACTCCTACTAGTGAATGTAATGTAACACACACCCATACATTGCGCACCACCCCGTGATGTTTTTCTCACTCCTATAGTGAATGTAATGTAACACACACCCATACAATGCGCACCACCCCGTGATGTTTTTCTCACTCCTACTAGTGAATGTAATGTAACACACACCCATACAAGGCGCACCACCCCTTGATGTTTTTCTCACTCCTACTAGTGAATCTAATGTAACACACACCCATACATTGCGCACCACCCCGTGATGTTTTTCTCACTCCTACTAGTGAATCTAATGTAACACACACCCATACAATGCGCACCACCCCGTGATGTTTTTCTCACTCCTACTAGTGAATCTAATGTAACACACACCCATACAATGCGCACCACCCCGTGATGTTTTTCTCACTCCTACTAGTGAATCTAATGTAACAAACACCCATACAATGCGCACCACCCCATGATGTTTTTCTCACTCCTACTAGTGAATGTAATGTAACACACACCCATACAATGCGCACCACCCCGTGATGTTTTTCTCACTCCTACTAGTGAGTCTAATGTAACACACACCCATACATTGCGCACCACCCCGTGATGTTTTTCTCACTCCTACTAGTGAGTCTAATGTAACACACACCCATACCATGCGCACCACCCCGTGATGTTTTTCTCACTCCTACTAGTGAATGTAATGTAACACACACCCATACAATGCGCACCACCCCGTGATGTTTTTCTCACTCCTACTAGTGAATGTAATGTAACACACACCCATACAATGCGCACCACACCGTGATGTTTTTCTCACTCCTACTAGTGAATCTAATGTAACACACACCCATACAATGCGCACCACCCCGTGATGTTTTTCTCACTCCTACTAGTGAATCTAATGTAACACACACCCACACAATGCGCACCACCCCGTGATGTTTTTCTCACTCCTACTAGTGAATGTAATGTAACACACACCCACACAATGCGCACCACCCCGTGATGTTTTTCTCACTCCTACTAGTGAATGTAATGTAACACACACCCATACAATGCGCACCACCCCGTGATGTTTTTCTCACTCCTACTACTGAATGTAATGTAACACACACCCATACAATGCGCACCACCCCGTGATGTTTTTCTCACTCCTACTAGTGAATGTAATGTAACACACACCCATACAATGCGCACCACCCCGTGATGTTTTTCTCACTCCTACTACTGAATGTAATGTAACACACACCCATACAATGCGCACCACCCCGTGATGTTTTTCTCACTCCTACTAGTGAATGTAATGTAACACACACCCATACAATGCGCACCACCCCGTGATGTTTTTCTCACTCTTACTAGTGAATGTAATGTAACAGACACCCATACAATGCGCACCACCCCGTGATGTTTTTCTCACTCCTACTAGTGAATGTAATGTAACACACACCCATACATTGCGCACCACCCCGTGATGTATTTCTCACTCCTACTAGTGAGTCTAATGTAACACACACCCATACCATGCGCACCACCCCGTGATGTTTTTCTCACTCCTACTAGTGAATGTAATGTAACACACACCCATACAATGCGCACCACCCCGTGATGTTTTTCTCACTCCTACTAGTGAATCTAATGTAACACACACCCATACAATGCGCACCACCCCGTGATGTTTTTCTCACTCCTACTAGTGAATGTAATGTAACACACACCCATACAATGCGCACCACCCCATGATGTTTTTCTCACTCCTACTAGTGAATCTAATGTAACACACACCCATACAATGCTTACCACCCCGTGATGTTTTTCTCACTCCTACTAGTGAATCTAATGTAACACACACCCATACAATGCGCACCACCCCGTGATGTTTTTCTCACTCCTACTAGTGAATGTAATGTAACACACACCCATACAATGCGCACCTCCCCGTGATGTTTTTCTCACTCCTACTAGTGAATGTAATGTAACACACACCCATACAATGCGCACCACCCCGTGATGTTTTTCTCACTCCTACTAGTGAATGTAATGTAACACACACCCATACAATGCGCACCACCCCGTGATGTTTTTCTCACTCCTACTAGTGAATCTAATGTAACACACACCCATACAAGGCGCACCACACCGTGATGTTTTTCTCACTCCTACTAGTGAATGTAATGTAACACACACCCATACAAAGCGCACCACCCCGTGATGTTTTTCTCACTCCTACTAGTGAATCTAATGTAACACACACCCATACAATGCGCACCACCCCGTGATGTTTTTCTCACTCCTACTAGTGAATCTAATGTAACACACACCCATACAATGCGCACCACCCCGTGATGTTTTTATCACTCCTACTAGTGAATCTAATGTAACACACACCCATACAATGCGCACCACCCCGTGATGTTTTTCTCACTCCTACTAGTGAATCTAATGTAACAAACACCCATACAATGCGCACCACCCCGTGATGTTTTTCTCACTCCTACTAGTGAATGTAATGTAACACACACCCATACAATGCGCACCACCCCGTGATGTTTTTCTCACTCCTACTAGTGAGTCTAATGTAACACACACCCATACATTGCGCACCACCCCGTGATGTTTTTCTCACTCCTACTAGTGAGTCTAATGTAACACACACCCATACCATGCGCACCACCCCGTGATGTTTTTCTCACTCCTACTAGTGAATGTAATGTAACACACACCCATACAATGCGCACCACCCCGTGATGTTTTTCTCACTCCTACTAGTGAATGTAATGTAACACACACCCATACAATGCGCACCACCCCGTGATGTTTTTCTCACTCCTACTAGTGAATGTAATGTAACACACACCCATACAATGCGCACCACCCCATGATGTTTTTCTCACTCCTACTAGTGAATCTAATGTAACACACACCCATACAATGCGCACCACCCCGTGATGTTTTTCTCACTCCTACTAGTGAATGTAATGTAACACACACCCATACAATGCGCACCACCCCGTGATGTTTTTCTCACTCCTACTAGTGAATGTAATGTAACACACACCCACACAATGCGCACCACCCCGTGATGTTTTTCTCACTCCTACTAGTCAATGTAATGTAACACACACCCACACAATGCACACCACCCCGTGATGTTTTTCTCACTCCTACTAGTGAATGTAGTGTAACACACACCCATACAATGCGCACCACCCCGTGATGTTTTTCTCACTCCTACTAGTGAATGTAATGTAACACACACCCATACAATGCGCACCACCCCGTGATGTTTTTCTCACTCCTACTAGTGAATGTAATGTAACACACACCCATACAATGCGCACCACCCCGTGATGTTTTTCTCACTCCTACTAGTGAATGTAATGTAACACATACCCATAAAATGTGCACCACCCCGTGATGTTTTTCTCACTCCTACTAGTGAATGTAATGTAACACACACCCATACAATGCGCACCACCCCGTGATGTTTTTCTCACTCCTATTAGTGAATGTAATGTAACACACACCCATACAATGCGCACCACCCCGTGATGTTTTTCTCACTCCTATAGTGAATGTAATGTAACACACACCCATACAATGCGCACAACCCCGTGATGTTTTTCTCACTCCTACTAGTGAATGTAATGTAACACACACCCATACAATGCGCACCACCCCGTGATGTTTTTCTCACTCCTACTAGTGAATGTAATGTAACACACACCCATAAAATGTGCACCACCCCGTGTTTTTCTCACTCCTACTAGTGAATGTAATGTAACACACACCCATACAATGCGCACCACCCCGTGATGTTTTTCTCACTCCTACTAGTGAATGTAATGTAACACACACCCATACATTTCGCACCACCCCGTGATGTTTTTCTCACTCCTATAGTGAATGTAATGTAACACACACCCGTACAATGCGCACCACCCCGTGATGTTTTTCTCACTCCTACTAGTGAATGTAATGTAACACACACCCATAAAAGGCGCACCACCCCTTGATGTTTTTCTCACTCCTACTAGTGAATCTAATGTAACACACACCCATACATTGCGCACCACCCCGTGATGTTTTTCTCACTCCTACTAGTGAATCTAATGTAACACACACCCATACAATGCGCACCACCCCTTGATGTTTTTCTCACTCCTACTAGTGAATCTAATGTAACACACACCCATACAATGCGCACCACCCCGTGATGTTTTTCTCACTCCTACTAGTGAATCTAATGTAACAAACACCCATACAATGCGCACCACCCCATGATGTTTTTCTCACTCCTACTAGTGAATGTAATGTAACACACACCCATACAATGCGCACCACCCCGTGATGTTTTTCTCACTCCTACTAGTGAGTCTAATGTAACACACACCCATACATTGCGCACCACCCCGTGATGTTTTTCTCACTCCTACTAGTGAGTCTAATGTAACACACACCCATACCATGCGCACCACCCCGTGATGTTTTTCTCACTCCTACTAGTGAATGTAATGTAACACACACCCATACAATGCGCACCACACCGTGATGTTTTTCTCACTCCTACTAGTGAATCTAATGTAACACACACCCATACAATGCGCATCACCCCGTGATGTTTTTCTCACTCCTACTAGTGAATCTAATGTAACACACACCCACACAATGCGCACCACCCCGTGATGTTTTTCTCACTCCTACTAGTGAATGTAATGTAACACACACCCACACAATGCGCACCACCCCGTGATGTTTTTCTCACTCCTACTAGTCAATGTAATGTAACACACACCCATACAATGCGCACCACCCCGTGATGTTTTTCTCACTCCTACTAGTGAATGTAATGTAACACACACCCATACAATGCGCACCACCCCGTGATGTTTTTCTCACTCCTACTAGTGAATGTAATGTAACACACACCCATACAATGCGCACCACCCCGTGATGTTTTTCTCACTCCTATTAGTGAATGTAATGTAACACACACCCATACAATGCGCACCACCCCGTGATGTTTTTCTCACTCCTACTAGTGAATGTAATGTAACACACACCCATACAATGCGCACCACCCCGTGATGTTTTTCTCACTCCTACTAGTGAATGTAATGTAACACACACCCATACAATGCGCACCACCCCGTGTTGTTTTTCTCACTCCTACTAGTGAATGTAGTGTAACACACACCCATACAATGCGCACCACCCCGTGATGTTTTTCTCACTCCTACTAGTGAATGTAATGTAACACACACATATACAATGCGCACCACCCCGTGATGTTTTTCTCACTGCTACTAGTGAATGTAATGTAACACACACCCATACAATGCGCACCACCCCGTGATGATTTTCTCACTCCTACTAGTGAATGTAATGTAACACACACCCATACAATGTGCACCACCGCGTGATGTTTTTCTCACTCCTACTTGTTAATGTAATCTAACACACACCCATACGATGCGCACCACCCCGTGATGTTTTTTTCACTCCTACTAGTGAATGTAATGTAACACACACCCATACGATGCGCACCACGCCGTGATGTTTTTTTCACTCCTACTAGTGCATGTAATGTAACACACACCCATACGATACGCACCACCCCGAGAAGTTTTTCCTCACTCCTACTAGTGAATGTAATGTAACACACACCCATACGATGCGCACCACCCCGTGATGTTTTTCTCACTCCTACTAGTGAATGTAATGTAACACACACCCATACGATGCGCACCAACCCGAGATGTTTTTCTCACTCCTACGAGTGAATGTAATGTAACACACACCCATACGATGCGCACCACCCCGTGATGTTTTTCTCACTCCTACGAGTGAATGTAATGTAACACACACCCATACGATGCGCACCACCCCGTGATGTTTTTCTCACTCCTACGAGTGAATGTAATGTAACACACACCCATACAATGCGCACCACCCCGTGATGTTTTTCTCACTCCTACGAGTGAATGCAATGTAACAAACACGCATACATTGCGCACCACCCCGTGATGTTTTTCTCACTCCTACTAGTGAATGCAATGTAACACACACCCATACAATGCGCACCACCCCGTGATGTTTTTCTCACTCCTACTAGTGAATGTAATGTAACACACACCCATACAATGCGCACCACCCCGTGATGTTTTTCTCACTGCTACTAGTGGATCTAATGTAACACACACCCATACAATGCGCACCACCCCGTGATGTTTTTCTCACTCCTACTAGTGAATCTAATGTAACACACCCATACAATGCGCACCACCCCGTGATGTTTTTCTCACTCCTACTAGTGAATCTAATGTAACACACACCCATACAATGCGCACCACCCCGTGATGTTTTTCTCACTCCTACTAGTGAATGTAATGTAACACACACCCATACAATGCGCACCACCCCGTGATGATTTTCTCACTCCTACTAGTGAATGTAATGTAACACACACCCATACAATGCGCACCACCCGGTGATGTTTTTCTCACTCCTACTAGTGAATGTAATGTAACACACACCCATACAATGCGCACCACCCCGCGATGTTTTTCTCACTCCTACTAGTGAATGTAATGTAACACACACCCATACAATGCGCACCACCCCGCGATGTTTTTCTCACTCCTACTAGTGAATGTAATGTAACACAAACCCATACAATGCGCACCACCCCGTGATGTTTTTCTCACTCCTACTAGTGAATGTAATGTAACACACACCTATGCAATGCGCACCACCCCTTGATGTTTTTCTCACTCCTACTAGTGAATGTAATGTAACACACACCCATACAATGCGCACTACCTCGTGATGTTTTTCTCACTCCTTCTAGTGAATCTAATGTAACACACACCCATACAATGCGCACCACCCCGTGATGTTTTTCTCACTCCTACTAGTGAATCTAATGTAACACACACCCATACAATGCGCACCACCCCGTGATGTTTTTCTCACTCCTAATAGTGAATGTAATGTAACACACACCCATACAATGCGCACCACCCCGTGCTGTTTTTCTCACTCCTACTAGTGAATGTAATGTAACACACACCCATACAATGCGCACCACCCCGTGATGTTTTTCTCACTCCTACTAGTGAATGTAATGTAACACACACCCGTACAATGCGCACCACCCCGTGATGTTTTTCTCACTCCTACTAGTGAATGTAATGTAACACACACCCATACGATGCGCACCACCCCGTGATGTTTTTCTCACTCCTACTAGTGAATATAATGTAACACACACCCATACGATGCGCACCACCCCATCATGTTTTTCTCACTCCTACTAGTGAATGTAATGTAACACACACCCATACAATGCGCACCACCCCATGATGTTTTTCTCACTCCTACTAGTGAATGTAATGTAACACACACCCATACAATGCGCACCACCCCGTGATGTTTTTCTCACTCCTACTAGTGAATGTAATGTAACACACACCCATACAATGCGCACCACCCCGTGATGTTTTTCTCACTCCTACTAGTGAATGTAATGTAACACACACCCATACAATGCGCACCACCCCGTGATGTTTTTCTCACTCCTACTAGTGAATGTAATGTAACACACACCCACACAATGCGCACCACCCCGTGATGTTTTTCTCACTCCTACTAGTCAATGTAATGTAACACACACCCACACAATGCACACCACCCCGTGATGTTTTTCTCACTCCTACTAGTGAATGTAGTGTAACACACACCCATACAATGCGCACCACCCCGTGATGTTTTTCTCACTCCTACTAGTGAATGTAATGTAACACACACCCATACAATGCGCACCACCCCGTGATGTTTTTCTCACTCCTACTAGTGAATGTAATGTAACACACACCCATACAATGCGCACCACCCCGTGATGTTTTTCTCACTCCTACTAGTGAATGTAATGTAACACATACCCATAAAATGTGCACCACCCCGTGATGTTTTTCTCACTCCTACTAGTGAATGTAATGTAACACACACCCATACAATGCGCACCACCCCGTGATGTTTTTCTCACTCCTATTAGTGAATGTAATGTAACACACACCCATACAATGCGCACCACCCCGTGATGTTTTTCTCACTCCTATAGTGAATGTAATGTAACACACACCCATACAATGCGCACCACCCCGTGATGTTTTTCTCACTCCTACTAGTGAATGTAATGTAACACACACCCATACAATGCGCACCACCCCGTGATGTTTTTCTCACTCCTACTAGTGAATGTAATGTAACACACACCCATAAAATGCGCACCACCCCGTTTTTTTCTCACTCCTACTAGTGAATGTAATGTAACACACACCCATACAATGCGCACCACCCCGTGATGTTTTTCTCACTCCTACTAGTGAATGTAATGTAACACACACCCATACATTTCGCACCACCCCGTGATGTTTTTCTCACTCCTATAGTGAATGTAATGTAACACACACCCGTACAATGCGCACCACCCCGTGATGTTTTTCTCACTCCTACTAGTGAATGTAATGTAACACACACCCATAAAAGGCGCACCACCCCTTGATGTTTTTCTCACTCCTACTAGTGAATCTAATGTAACACACACCCATACATTGCGCACCACCCCGTGATGTTTTTCTCACTCCTACTAGTGAATCTAATGTAACACACACCCATACAATGCGCACCACCCCTTGATGTTTTTCTCACTCCTACTAGTGAATCTAATGTAACACACACCCATACAATGCGCACCACCCCGTGATGTTTTTCTCACTCCTACTAGTGAATCTAATGTAACAAACACCCATACAATGCGCACCACCCCATGATGTTTTTCTCACTCCTACTAGTGAATGTAATGTAACACACACCCATACAATGCGCACCACCCCGTGATGTTTTTCTCACTCCTACTAGTGAGTCTAATGTAACACACACCCATACATTGCGCACCACCCCGTGATGTTTTTCTCACTCCTACTAGTGAGTCTAATGTAACACACACCCATACCATGCGCACCACCCCGTGATGTTTTTCTCACTCCTACTAGTGAATGTAATGTAACACACACCCATACAATGCGCACCACACCGTGATGTTTTTCTCACTCCTACTAGTGAATCTAATGTAACACACACCCATACAATGCGCATCACCCCGTGATGTTTTTCTCACTCCTACTAGTGAATCTAATGTAACACACACCCACACAATGCGCACCACCCCGTGATGTTTTTCTCACTCCTACTAGTGAATGTAATGTAACACACACCCACACAATGCGCACCACCCCGTGATGTTTTTCTCACTCCTACTAGTCAATGTAATGTAACACACACCCATACAATGCGCACCACCCCGTGATGTTTTTCTCACTCCTACTAGTGAATGTAATGTAACACACACCCATACAATGCGCACCACCCCGTGATGTTTTTCTCACTCCTACTAGTGAATGTAATGTAACACACACCCATACAATGCGCACCACCCCGTGATGTTTTTCTCACTCCTATTAGTGAATGTAATGTAACACACACCCATACAATGCGCACCACCCCGTGATGTTTTTCTCACTCCTACTAGTGAATGTAATGTAACACACACCCATACAATGCGCACCACCCCGTGATGTTTTTCTCACTCCTACTAGTGAATGTAATGTAACACACACCCATACAATGCGCACCACCCCGTGATGTTTTTCTCACTCCTACTAGTGAATGTAGTGTAACACACACCCATACAATGCGCACCACCCCGTGATGTTTTTCTCACTCCTACTAGTGAATGTAATGTAACACACACATATACAATGCGCACCACCCCGTGATGTTTTTCTCACTGCTACTAGTGAATGTAATGTAACACACACCCATACAATGCGCACCACCCCGTGATGATTTTCTCACTCCTACTAGTGAATGTAATGTAACACACACCCATACAATGTGCACCACCGCGTGATGTTTTTCTCACTCCTACTTGTTAATGTAATCTAACACACACCCATACGATGCGCACCACCCCGTGATGTTTTTTTCACTCCTACTAGTGAATGTAATGTAACACACACCCATACGATGCGCACCACGCCGTGATGTTTTTTTCACTCCTACTAGTGCATGTAATGTAACACACACCCATACGATACGCACCACCCCGAGAAGTTTTTCCTCACTCCTACTAGTGAATGTAATGTAACACACACCCATACGATGCGCACCACCCCGTGATGTTTTTCTCACTCCTACTAGTGAATGTAATGTAACACACACCCATACGATGCGCACCAACCCGAGATGTTTTTCTCACTCCTACGAGTGAATGTAATGTAACACACACCCATACGATGCGCACCACCCCGTGATGTTTTTCTCACTCCTACGAGTGAATGTAATGTAACACACACCCATACGATGCGCACCACCCCGTGATGTTTTTCTCACTCCTACGAGTGAATGTAATGTAACACACACCCATACAATGCGCACCACCCCGTGATGTTTTTCTCACTCCTACGAGTGAATGCAATGTAACAAACACGCATACATTGCGCACCACCCCGTGATGTTTTTCTCACTCCTACTAGTGAATGCAATGTAACACACACCCATACAATGCGCACCACCCCGTGATGTTTTTCTCACTCCTACTAGTGAATGTAATGTAACACACACCCATACAATGCGCACCACCCCGTGATGTTTTTCTCACTGCTACTAGTGGATCTAATGTAACACACACCCATACAATGCGCACCACCCCGTGATGTTTTTCTCACTCCTACTAGTGAATCTAATGTAACACACCCATACAATGCGCACCACCCCGTGATGTTTTTCTCACTCCTACTAGTGAATCTAATGTAACACACACCCATACAATGCGCACCACCCCGTGATGTTTTTCTCACTCCTACTAGTGAATGTAATGTAACACACACCCATACAATGCGCACCACCCCGTGATGATTTTCTCACTCCTACTAGTGAATGTAATGTAACACACACCCATACAATGCGCACCACCCGGTGATGTTTTTCTCACTCCTACTAGTGAATGTAATGTAACACACACCCATACAATGCGCACCACCCCGCGATGTTTTTCTCACTCCTACTAGTGAATGTAATGTAACACACACCCATACAATGCGCACCACCCCGCGATGTTTTTCTCACTCCTACTAGTGAATGTAATGTAACACAAACCCATACAATGCGCACCACCCCGTGATGTTTTTCTCACTCCTACTAGTGAATGTAATGTAACACACACCTATGCAATGCGCACCACCCCTTGATGTTTTTCTCACTCCTACTAGTGAATGTAATGTAACACACACCCATACAATGCGCACTACCTCGTGATGTTTTTCTCACTCCTTCTAGTGAATCTAATGTAACACACACCCATACAATGCGCACCACCCCGTGATGTTTTTCTCACTCCTACTAGTGAATCTAATGTAACACACACCCATACAATGCGCACCACCCCGTGATGTTTTTCTCACTCCTAATAGTGAATGTAATGTAACACACACCCATACAATGCGCACCACCCCGTGCTGTTTTTCTCACTCCTACTAGTGAATGTAATGTAACACACACCCATACAATGCGCACCACCCCGTGATGTTTTTCTCACTCCTACTAGTGAATGTAATGTAACACACACCCGTACAATGCGCACCACCCCGTGATGTTTTTCTCACTCCTACTAGTGAATGTAATGTAACACACACCCATACGATGCGCACCACCCCGTGATGTTTTTCTCACTCCTACTAGTGAATATAATGTAACACACACCCATACGATGCGCACCACCCCATCATGTTTTTCTCACTCCTACTAGTGAATGTAATGTAACACACAAACATACGATGCGCACCATCCCGTGATGTTTTTCTCACTCCTAGTAGTGAATGTAATGTAACACACACCCATACGATGAGCACCACCCCGTGATGTTTTTCTCAATCCTACTAGTGAATGTAATGTAACACACACCCATACAATGCGCACCACCCCGTGAGGTTTTTCTCACTCCTACTAGTGAATGTAATGTAACACACACCCATACAATGCGCACCACACCGTGATGTTTTTCTCACTCCTACTGGTGGATCTAATGTAACACACACCCATACAATTCGCTCCACCCCGTTATATTTTTCTCACTCCTACTAGTGAATCTAATGTAACACACACGCATACAATGCGCACCACCCCGTGATGTTTTTCTCACTCCTACTAGTGAATCTAATGTAACACACACCCATACAATGGGCACCACCCCGTGATGTTTTTCTCACTCCTACTAGTAAATGTAATGTAACACACACCCATACAATGCGCACCACCCCGTGATGTTTTTCTCACTCCTACTAGTGAATGTAATGTAACACACACCCATACAATGCGCACCAACCCGTGATGTTTTTCTCACTCCTACTAGTGAATCTAATGTAACACACACCCATACAATGCGCACCACCCCGTGATGTTTTTCTCACTCCTACTAGTGAATGTAATGTAACACACACCCATACAATGCGCACCACCCCGTGATGTTTTTCTCACTCCTACTAGTGAATGTAATGTAACACACACCCATACAATGCGCACCACCCGGTGATGTTTTTCTCACTCCTACTAGTGAATGTAATGTAACACACACCCATACAATGCGCACCACCCCGTGATGTTTTTCTCACTCCTACTAGTGAATGTAATGTAACACACACCCATACAATGCGCACCACCCCGTGATGTTTTTCTCACTCCTACTAGTGAATGTAATGTAACACACACATATACAATGCGCACCACCCCGTGATGTTTTTCTCACTCCTACTAGTGAATGTAATGTAACACACACCCATACAATGCGCACCACCCCGTGATGATTTTCTCACTCCTACTAGTGAATGTAATGTAACACACACCCATACAATGTGCACCACCCCGTGATGTTTTTCTCACTCCTACTTGTTAATGTAATGTAACACACACCCATACAATGCGCACCACCACGTGATGTTTTTTTCACTCCTACTAGTGAATGTAATGTAACACACACCCATACGATGCGCACCACGCCGTGATGTTTTTCTCACTCCTACTAGTGCATGTAATGTAACACACACCCATACGATGCGCACCACCCCGTGATGTTTTTCTCACTCCTACTAGTGCATGTAATGTAACACACACCCATACGATACGCACCACCCCGAGAAGTTTTTCTCACTCCTACTAGTGAATGTAATGTAACACACACCCATACGATGCGCACCACCCCGTGATGTTTTTCTCACTCCTACTAGTGAATGTAATGTAACACAAACCCATACGATGCGCACCAACCCGAGATGTTTTTCTCACTCCTACTAGTGAATGTAATGTAACACACACCCATACGATGCGCCCCACCCCGTGATGTTTTTCTCACTCCTACGAGTGAATGTAATGTAACACACACCCATACGATGCGCACCACCCCGTGATGTTTTTCTCACTCCTACGAGTGAATGTAATGTAACACACACCCATACAATGTGCACCACCCCGTGATGTTTTTCTCACTCCTACTTGTGAATGCAATGTAACAAACATGCATACATTGCGCACCACTCCGTGATGTTTTTCTCACTCCTACTAGTGAATGTAATGTAACACACACCCATACAATGCGCACCACCCCGTGATGTTTTTCTCACTCCTATTAGTGAATGTAATGTAACACACACCCATACAATGCGCACCACCCCGTGATGTTTTTCTCACTGCTACTAGTGAATGTAATGTAACACACACCCATACAATGCGCACCACCCCGTGATGTTTTTCTCACTCCTACTAGTGAATGTAATGTAACACACACCCATACAATGCGCACCACCCCGTGATGTTTTTCTCACTCCTACTAGTGAATGTAATGTAACACATACCCATACAATGTGCACCACCCCGTGATGTTTTTCTCACTCCTACTAGTGAATGTAATGTAACACACACCCATACAATGCGCACCACCCCGTGATGTTTTTCTCACTCCTATTAGTGAATGTAATGTAACACACACCCATACAATGCGCACCACCCCGTGATGTTTTTCTCACTCCTATAGTGAATGTAATGTAACACACACCCATACAATGCGCACCACCCCGTGATGTTTTTCTCACTCCTACTAGTGAATGTAATGTAACACACACCCATACAATGCGCACCACCCCGTGATGTTTTTCTCACTCCTACTAGTGAATGTAATGTAACACACACCCATAAAATGCGCACCACCCCGTGTTTTTCTCACTCCTACTAGTGAATGTAATGTAACACACACCCATACAATGCGCACCACCCCGTGATGTTTTTCTCACTCCTACTAGTGAATGTAATGTAACACACACCCATACATTGCGCACCACCCCGTGATGTTTTTCTCACTCCTATAGTGAATGTAATGTAACACACACCCATACAATGCGCACCACCCCGTGATGTTTTTCTCACTCCTACTAGTGAATGTAATGTAACACACACCCATAAAAGGCGCACCACCCCTTGATGTTTTTCTCACTCCTACTAGTGAATCTAATGTAACACACACCCATACATTGCGCACCACCCCGTGATGTTTTTCTCACTCCTACTAGTGAATCTAATGTAACACACACCCATACAATGCGCACCACCCCGTGATGTTTTTCTCACTCCTACTAGTGAATCTAATGTAACACACACCCATACAATGCGCACCACCCCGTGATGTTTTTCTCACTCCTACTAGTGAATCTAATGTAACAAACACCCATACAATGCGCACCACCCCATGATGTTTTTCTCACTCCTACTAGTGAATGTAATGTAACACACACCCATACAATGCGCACCACCCCGTGATGTTTTTCTCACTCCTACTAGTGAGTCTAATGTAACACACACCCATACATTGCGCACCACCCCGTGATGTTTTTCTCACTCCTACTAGTGAGTCTAATGTAACACACACCCATACCATGCGCACCACCCCGTGATGTTTTTCTCACTCCTACTAGTGAATGTAATGTAACACACACCCATACAATGCGCACCACCCCGTGATGTTTTTCTCACTCCTACTAGTGAATGTAATGTAACACACACCCATACAATGCGCACCACACCGTGATGTTTTTCTCACTCCTACTAGTGAATCTAATGTAACACACACCCATACAATGCGCACCACCCCGTGATGTTTTTCTCACTCCTACTAGTGAATCTAATGTAACACACACCCACACAATGCGCACCACCCCGTGATGTTTTTCTCACTCCTACTAGTGAATGTAATGTAACACACACCCACACAATGCGCACCACCCCGTGATGTTTTTCTCACTCCTACTAGTCAATGTAATGTAACACACACCCATACAATGCGCACCACCCCGTGATGTTTTTCTCACTCCTACTAGTGAATGTAATGTAACACACACCCATACAATGCGCACCACCCCGTGATGTTTTTCTCACTCCTACTAGTGAATGTAATGTAACACACACCCATACAATGCGCACCACCCCGTGATGTTTTTCTCACTCCTATTAGTGAATGTAATGTAACACACACCCATACAATGCGCACCACCCCGTGATGTTTTTCTCACTCCTACTAGTGAATGTAATGTAACACACACCCATACAATGCGCACCACCCCGTGATGTTTTTCTCACTCCTACTAGTGAATGTAATGTAACACACACCCATACAATGCGCACCACCCCGTGATGTTTTTCTCACTCCTACTAGTGAATGTAATGTAACACACACCCATACAATGCGCACCACCCCGTGATGTTTTTCTCACTCCTACTAGTGAATGTAATGTAACACACACATATACAATGCGCACCACCCCGTGATGTTTTTCTCACTGCTACTAGTGAATGTAATGTAACACACACCCATACAATGCGCACCACCCCGTGATGATTTTCTCACTCCTACTAGTGAATGTAATGTAACACACACCCATACAATGTGCACCACCGCGTGATGTTTTTCTCACTCCTACTTGTTAATGTAATCTAACACACACCCATACGATGCGCACCACCCCGTGATGTTTTTTTCACTCCTACTAGTGAATGTAATGTAACACACACCCATACGATGCGCACCACGCCGTGATGTTTTTCTCACTCCTACTAGTGCATGTAATGTAACACACACCCATACGATACGCACCACCCCGAGAAGTTTTTCCTCACTCCTACTAGTGAATGTAATGTAACACACACCCATACGATGCGCACCACCCCGTGATGTTTTTCTCACTCCTACTAGTGAATGTAATGTAACACACACCCATACGATGCGCACCAACCCGTGATGTTTTTCTCACTCCTACGAGTGAATGTAATGTAACACACACCCATACAATGCGCACCACCCCGTGATGTTTTTCTCACTCCTACGAGTGAATGCAATGTAACAAACACGCATACATTGCGCACCACCCCGTGATGTTTTTCTCACTCCTACTAGTGAATGCAATGTAACACACACCCATACAATGCGCACCACCCCGTGATGTTTTTCTCACTCCTACTAGTGAATGTAATGTAACACACACCCATACAATGCGCACCACCCCGTGATGTTTTTCTCACTGCTACTAGTGGATCTAATGTAACACACACCCATACAATGCGCACCACCCCGTGATGTTTTTCTCACTCCTACTAGTGAATCTAATGTAACACACCCATACAATGCGCACCACCCCGTGATGTTTTTCTCACTCCTACTAGTGAATCTAATGTAACACACACCCATACAATGCGCACCACCCCGTGATGTTTTTCTCACTCCTACTAGTGAATGTAATGTAACACACACCCATACAATGCGCACCACCCCGTGATGATTTTCTCACTCCTACTAGTGAATGTAATGTAACACACACCCATACAATGCGCACCACCCGGTGATGTTTTTCTCACTCCTACTAGTGAATGTAATGTAACACACACCCATACAATGCGCACCACCCGGTGATGTTTTTCTCACTCCTACTAGTGAATGTAATGTAACACACACCCATACAATGCGCACCACCCCGCGATGTTTTTCTCACTCCTACTAGTGAATGTAATGTAACACACACCCATACAATGCGCACCACCCCGCGATGTTTTTCTCACTCTTACTAGTGAATGTAATGTAACACACACCTATGCAATGCGCACCACCCCGTGATGTTTTTCTCACTCCTACTAGTGAATGTAATGTAACACACACCTATGCAATGCGCACCACCCCTTGATGTTTTTCTCACTCCTACTAGTGAATGTAATGTAACACACACCCATACAATGCGCACTACCCCGTGATGTTTTTCTCACTCCTTCTAGTGAATCTAATGTAACACACACCCATACAATGCGCACCACCCCGTGATGTTTTTCTCACTCCTACTAGTGAATCTAATGTAACACACACCCATACAATGCGCACCACCCCGTGATGTTTTTCTCACTCCTACTAGTGAATGTAATGTAACACACACCCATACAATGCGCACAACCCCGTGATGTTTTTCTCACTCCTACTAGTGAAGGTAATGTAACACACACCCGTACAATGCGCACCACCCCGTGATGTTTTTCTCACTCCTACTAGTGAATGTAATGTAACACACACCCATACGATGCGCACCACCCCGTGATGTTTTTCTCACTCCTACTAGTGAATGTAATGTAACACACACCCATACAATGCGCACCACCCCGCGATGTTTTTCTCACTCCTACTAGTGAATGTAATGTAACACACACCCATACAATGCGCACCACCCCGTGATGATTTTCTCACTCCTACTAGTGAATGTAATGTAACACACACCCATTCAATGCGAACCACCCCGCGATGTTTTTCTGACTCCTACTAGTGAATGTAATGTAACACACACCCATACAATGCGCACCACCCCGCGATGTTTTTCTCACTCCTACTATTGCATGTAATGTAACACACACCCATACGATGCGCACCACCCCGTGATGTTTTTCTCACTGCTACTAGTGAATGTAATGTAACACACACCTATACGATGCGCACCACCCCGTGATGTTTTTCTCACTCCTACTAGTGAATATAATGTAACACACACCCATACGATGCGCACCACCCCATCATGTTTTTCTCACTCCTACTAGTGAATGTAATGTAACACACACCCATACGATGCGCACCATCCCGTGATGTTTTTCTCACTCCTAGTAGTGAATGTAATGTAACACACACCCATACGATGAGCACCACCCCGTGATGTTTTTCTCAATCCTACTAGTGAATGTAATGTAACACACACCCATACAATGCGCACCACCCCGTGAGGTTTTTCTCACTCCTACTAGTGAATGTAATGTAACACACACCCATACAATGCGCACCACACCGTGATGTTTTTCTCACTCCTACTGGTGGATCTAATGTAACACACACCCATACAATTCGCTCCACCCCGTTATGTTTTTCTCACTCCTACTAGTGAATCTAATGTAACACACACGCATACAATGCGCACCACCCCGTGATGTTTTTCTCACTCCTACTAGTGAATCTAATGTAACACACACCCATACAATGGGCACCACCCCGTGATGTTTTTCTCACTCCTACTAGTGAATGTAATGTAACACACACCCATACAATGCGCACCACCCCGTGATGTTTTTCTCACTCCTACTAGTGAATGTAATGTAACACACACCTATACAATGCGCACCAACCCGTGATGTTTTTCTCACTCCTACTAGTGAATCTAATGTAACACACACCCATACAATGCGCACCACCCCGTGATGTTTTTCTCACTCCTACTAGTGAATGTAATGTAACAGACACCCATACAATGCGCACCACCCCGTGATGTTTTTCTCACTCCTACTAGTGAATGTAATGTAACACACACCCATACAATGCGCACCACCCGGTGATGTTTTTCTCACTCCTACTAGTGAATGTAATGTAACACACACCCATACAATGCGCACCACCCCGTAATGTTTTTCTCACTCCTACTAGTGAATGTAATGTAACACACACCCATACAATGCGCACCACCCCGTGATGTTTTTCTCACTCCTACTAGTGAATGTAATGTAACACACACATATACAATGCGCACCACCCCGTGATGTTTTTCTCACTCCTACTAGTGAATGTAATGTAACACACACCCATACAATGCGCACCACCCCGTGATGATTTTCTCACTCCTACTAGTGAATGTAATGTAACACACACGCATACAATGTGCACCACCCCGTGATGTTTTTCTCACTCCTACTTGTTAATGTAATGTAACACACACCCATACAATGCGCACCACCACGTGATGTTTTTTTCACTCCTACTAGTGAATGTAATGTAACACACACCCATACGATGCGCACCACGCCGTGATGTTTTTCTCACTCCTACTAGTG
The DNA here is from genome assembly GCF_034190915.1 of Cavia porcellus. Taxonomy (NCBI): domain Eukaryota; kingdom Metazoa; phylum Chordata; class Mammalia; order Rodentia; family Caviidae; genus Cavia; species Cavia porcellus. Next base: position 532,518 of record NW_026947601.1, read on the forward strand.
CATGTAATGTAACACACACCCATACGATGCGCACCACCCCGTGATGTTTTTCTCACTCCTACTAGTGCATGTAATGTAACACACACCCATACGATACGCACCACCCCGAGAAGTTTTTCTCACTCCTACTAGTGAATGTAATGTAACACACACCCATACGATGCGCACCACCCCGTGATGTTTTTCTCACTCCTACTAGTGAATGTAATGTAACACACACCCATACGATGCGCACCAACCCGAGATGTTTTTCTCACTCCTACTAGTGAATGTAATGTAACACACACCCATACGATGCGCCCCACCCCGTGATGTTTTTCTCACTCCTACGAGTGAATGTAATGTAACACACACCCATACGATGCGCACCACCCCGTGATGTTTTTCTCACTCCTACGAGTGAATGTAATGTAACACACACCCATACAATGCGCACCACCCCGTGATGTTTTTCTCACTCCTACTAGTGAATGTAATGTAACACACACCCGTACAATGCGCACCACCCCGTGATGTTTTTCTCACTCCTACTAGTGAATGTAATGTAACACACACCCATACGATGCGCACCACCCCGTGATGTTTTTCTCACTCCTACTAGTGAATGTAATGTAACACACACCCATACAATGCGCACCACCCCGCGATGTTTTTCTCACTCCTACTAGTGAATGTAATGTAACACACACCCATACAATGCGCACCACCCCGTGATGATTTTCTCACTCCTACTAGTGAATGTAATGTAACACACACCCATACAATGCGAACCACCCCGCGATGTTTTTCTGACTCCTACTAGTGAATGTAATGTAACACACACCCATACAATGCGCACCACCCCGCGATGTTTTTCTCACTCCTACTATTGCATGTAATGTAACACACACCCATACGATGCGCACCACCCCGTGATGTTTTTCTCACTGCTACTAGTGAATGTAATGTAACACACACCCATACGATGCGCACCACCCCGTGATGTTTTTCTCACTCCTACTAGTGAATATAATGTAACACACACCCATACGATGCGCACCACCCCATCATGTTTTTCTCACTCCTACTAGTGAATGTAATGTAACACACACCCATACGATGCGCACCATCCCGTGATGTTTTTCTCACTCCTAGTAGTGAATGTAATGTAACACACACCCATACGATGAGCACCACCCCGTGATGTTTTTCTCAATCCTACTAGTGAATGTAATGTAACACACACCCATACAATGCGCACCACCCCGTGAGGTTTTTCTCACTCCTACTAGTGAATGTAATGTAACACACACCCATACAATGCGCACCACACCGTGATGTTTTTCTCACTCCTACTGGTGGATCTAATGTAACACACACCCATACAATTCGCTCCACCCCGTTATGTTTTTCTCACTCCTACTAGTGAATCTAATGTAACACACACGCATACAATGCGCACCACCCCGTGATGTTTTTCTCACTCCTACTAGTGAATCTAATGTAACACACACCCATACAATGGGCACCACCCCGTGATGTTTTTCTCACTCCTACTAGTGAATGTAATGTAACACACACCCATACAATGCGCACCACCCCGTGATGTTTTTCTCACTCCTACTAGTGAATGTAATGTAACACACACCCATACAATGCGCACCAACCCGTGATGTTTTTCTCACTCCTACTAGTGAATCTAATGTAACACACACCCATACAATGCGCACCACCCCGTGATGTTTTTCTCACTCCTACTAGTGAATGTAATGTAACACACACCCATACAATGCGCACCACCCCGTGATGTTTTTCTCACTCCTACTAGTGAATGTAATGTAACACACACCCATACAATGCGCACCACCCGGTGATGTTTTTCTCACTCCTACTAGTGAATGTAATGTAACACACACCCATACAATGCGCACCACCCCGTGATGTTTTTCTCACTCCTACTAGTGAATGTAATGTAACACACACCCATACAATGCGCACCACCCCGTGATGTTTTTCTCACTCCTACTAGTGAATGTAATGTAACACACACATATACAATGCGCACCACCCCGTGATGTTTTTCTCACTCCTACTAGTGAATGTAATGTAACACACACCCATAAAATGCGCACCACCCCGTGATGATTTTCTCACTCCTACTAGTGAATGTAATGTAACACACACCCATACAATGTGCACCACCCCGTGATGTTTTTCTCACTCCTACTTGTTAATGTAATGTAACACACACCCATACAATGCGCACCACCACGTGATGTTTTTTTCACTCCTACTAGTGAATGTAATGTAACACACACCCATACGATGCGCACCACGCCGTGATGTTTTTCTCACTCCTACTAGTGCATGTAATGTAACACACACCCATACGATGCGCACCACCCCGTGATGTTTTTCTCACTCCTACTAGTGCATGTAATGTAACACACACCCATACGATACGCACCACCCCGAGAAGTTTTTCTCACTCCTACTAGTGAATGTAATGTAACACACACCCATACGATGCGCACCACCCCGTGATGTTTTTCTCACTCCTACTAGTGAATGTAATGTAACACACACCCATACGATGCGCACCAACCCGAGATGTTTTTCTCACTCCTACTAGTGAATGTAATGTAACACACACCCATACGATGCGCCCCACCCCGTGATGTTTTTCTCACTCCTACGAGTGAATGTAATGTAACACACACCCATACGATGCGCACCACCCCGTGATGTTTTTCTCACTCCTACGAGTGAATGTAATGTAACACACACCCATACAATGTGCACCACCCCGTGATGTTTTTCTCACTCCTACTTGTGAATGCAATGTAACAAACATGCATACATTGCGCACCACTCCGTGATGTTTTTCTCACTCCTACTAGTGAATGTAATGTAACACACACCCATACAATGCGCACCACCCCGTGATGTTTTTCTCACTCCTATTAGTGAATGTAATGTAACACACACCCATACAATGCGCACCACCCCGTGATGTTTTTCTCACTGCTACTAGTGAATGTAATGTAACACACACCCATACAATGCGCACCACCCCGTGATGTTTTTCTCACTCCTACTAGTGAATGTAATGTAACACACACCCATACAATGCGCACCACCCCGTGATGTTTTTCTCACTCCTACTAGTGAATGTAATGTAACACATACCCATACAATGTGCACCACCCCGTGATGTTTTTCTCACTCCTACTAGTGAATGTAATGTAACACACACCCATACAATGCGCACCACCCCGTGATGTTTTTCTCACTCCTATTAGTGAATGTAATGTAACACACACCCATACAATGCGCACCACCCCGTGATGTTTTTCTCACTCCTATAGTGAATGTAATGTAACACACACCCATACAATGCGCACCACCCCGTGATGTTTTTCTCACTCCTACTAGTGAATGTAATGTAACACACACCCATACAATGCGCACCACCCCGTGATGTTTTTCTCACTCCTACTAGTGAATGTAATGTAACACACACCCATAAAATGCGCACCACCCCGTGTTTTTCTCACTCCTACTAGTGAATGTAATGTAACACACACCCATACAATGCGCACCACCCCGTGATGTTTTTCTCACTCCTACTAGTGAATGTAATGTAACACACACCCATACATTGCGCACCACCCCGTGATGTTTTTCTCACTCCTATAGTGAATGTAATGTAACACACACCCATACAATGCGCACCACCCCGTGATGTTTTTCTCACTCCTACTAGTGAATGTAATGTAACACACACCCATAAAAGGCGCACCACCCCTTGATGTTTTTCTCACTCCTACTAGTGAATCTAATGTAACACACACCCATACATTGCGCACCACCCCGTGATGTTTTTCTCACTCCTACTAGTGAATCTAATGTAACACACACCCATACAATGCGCACCACCCCTTGATGTTTTTCTCACTCCTACTAGTGAATCTAATGTAACACACACCCATACAATGCGCACCACCCCGTGATGTTTTTCTCACTCCTACTAGTGAATCTAATGTAACAAACACCCATACAATGCGCACCACCCCATGATGTTTTTCTCACTCCTACTAGTGAATGTAATGTAACACACACCCATACAATGCGCACCACCCCGTGATGTTTTTCTCACTCCTACTAGTGAGTCTAATGTAACACACACCCATACATTGCGCACCACCCCGTGATGTTTTTCTCACTCCTACTAGTGAGTCTAATGTAACACACACCCATACCATGCGCACCACCCCGTGATGTTTTTCTCACTCCTACTAGTGAATGTAATGTAACACACACCCATACAATGCGCACCACCCCGTGATGTTTTTCTCACTCCTACTAGTGAATGTAATGTAACACACACCCATACAATGCGCACCACACCGTGATGTTTTTCTCACTCCTACTAGTGAATCTAATGTAACACACACCCATACAATGCGCACCACCCCGTGATGTTTTTCTCACTCCTACTAGTGAATCTAATGTAACACACACCCACACAATGCGCACCACCCCGTGATGTTTTTCTCACTCCTACTAGTGAATGTAATGTAACACACACCCACACAATGCGCACCACCCCGTGATGTTTTTCTCACTCCTATTAGTCAATGTAATGTAACACACACCCATACAATGCGCACCACCCCGTGATGTTTTTCTCACTCCTACTAGTGAATGTAATGTAACACACACCCATACAATGCGCACCACCCCGTGATGTTTTTCTCACTCCTACTAGTGAATGTAATGTAACACACACCCATACAATGCGCACCACCCCGTGATGTTTTTCTCACTCCTATTAGTGAATGTAATGTAACACACACCCATACAATGCGCACCACCCCGTGATGTTTTTCTCACTCCTACTAGTGAATGTAATGTAACACACACCCATACAATGCGCACCACCCCGTGATGTTTTTCTCACTCCTACTAGTGAATGTAATGTAACACACACCCATACAATGCGCACCACCCCGTGATGTTTTTCTCACTCCTACTAGTGAATGTAATGTAACACACACCCATACAATGCGCACCACCCCGTGATGTTTTTCTCACTCCTACTAGTGAATGTAATGTAACACACACATATACAATGCGCACCACCCCGTGATGTTTTTCTCACTGCTACTAGTGAATGTAATGTAACACACACCCATACAATGCGCACCACCCCGTGATGATTTTCTCACTCCTACTAGTGAATGTAATGTAACACACACCCATACAATGTGCACCACCGCGTGATGTTTTTCTCACTCCTACTTGTTAATGTAATCTAACACACACCCATACGATGCGCACCACCCCGTGATGTTTTTTTCACTCCTACTAGTGAATGTAATGTAACACACACCCATACGATGCGCACCACGCCGTGATGTTTTTCTCACTCCTACTAGTGCATGTAATGTAACACACACCCATAGGATACGCACCACCCCGAGAAGTTTTTCCTCACTCCTACTAGTGAATGTAATGTAACACACACCCATACGATGCGCACCACCCCGTGATGTTTTTCTCACTCCTACTAGTGAATGTAATGTAACACACACCCATACGATGCGCACCAACCCGTGATGTTTTTCTCACTCCTACGAGTGAATGTAATGTAACACACACCCATACAATGCGCACCACCCCGTGATGTTTTTCTCACTCCTACGAGTGAATGCAATGTAACAAACACGCATACATTGCGCACCACCCCGTGATGTTTTTCTCACTCCTACTAGTGAATGCAATGTAACACACACCCATACAATGCGCACCACCCCGTGATGTTTTTCTCACTCCTACTAGTGAATGTAATGTAACACACACCCATACAATGCGCACCACCCCGTGATGTTTTTCTCACTGCTACTAGTGGATCTAATGTAACACACACCCATACAATGCGCACCACCCCGTGATGTTTTTCTCACTCCTACTAGTGAATCTAATGTAACACACCCATACAATGCGCACCACCCCGTGATGTTTTTCTCACTCCTACTAGTGAATCTAATGTAACACACACCCATACAATGCGCACCACCCCGTGATGTTTTTCTCACTCCTACTAGTGAATGTAATGTAACACACACCCATACAATGCGCACCACCCCGTGATGATTTTCTCACTCCTACTAGTGAATGTAATGTAACACACACCCATACAATGCGCACCACCCGGTGATGTTTTTCTCACTCCTACTAGTGAATGTAATGTAACACACACCCATACAATGCGCACCACCCCGTGATGTTTTTCTCACTCCTAATAGTGAATGTAATGTAACACACACCCATACAATGCGCACCACCCCGTGCTGTTTTTCTCACTCCTACTAGTGAATGTAATGTAACACACACCCATACAATGCGCACCACCCCGTGATGTTTTTCTCACTCCTACTAGTGAAGGTAATGTAACACACACCCGTACAATGCGCACCACCCCGTGATGTTTTTCTCACTCCTACTAGTGAATGTAATGTAACACACACCCATACGATGCGCACCACCCCGTGATGTTTTTCTCACTCCTACTAGTGAATGTAATGTAACACACACCTATACAATGCGCACCACCCCGCAATGTTTTTCTCACTCCTACTAGTGAATGTAATGTAACACACACCCATACAATGCGCACCACCCCATGATGATTTTCTCACTCCTACTAGTGAATGTAATGTAACACACACCCATTCAATGCGAACCACCCCGCGATGTTTTTCTGACTCCTACTAGTGAATGTAATGTAACACACACCCATACAATGCGCACCACCCCGCGATGTTTTTCTCACTCCTACTATTGCATGTAATGTAACACACACCCATACGATGCGCACCACCCCGTGATGTTTTTCTCACTGCTACTAGTGAATGTAATGTAACACACACCTATACGATGCGCACCACCCCGTGATGTTTTTCTCACTCCTACTAGTGAATATAATGTAACACACACCCATACGATGCGCACCACCCCATCATGTTTTTCTCACTCCTACTAGTGAATGTAATGTAACACACACCCATACGATGCGCACCATCCCGTGATGTTTTTCTCACTCCTAGTAGTGAATGTAATGTAACACACACCCATACGATGAGCACCACCCCGTGATGTTTTTCTCAATCCTACTAGTGAATGTAATGTAACACACAACCATACAATGCGCACCACCCCGTGAGGTTTTTCTCACTCCTACTAGTGAATGTAATGTAACACACACCCATACAATGCGCACCACACCGTGATATTTTTCTCACTCCTACTGGTGGATCTAATGTAACACACACCCATACAATTCGCTCCACCCCGTTATGTTTTTCTCACTCCTACTAGTGAATCTAATGTAACACACACGCATACAATGCGCACCACCCCGTGATGTTTTTCTCACTCCTACTAGTGAATCTAATGTAACACACACCCATACAATGGGCACCACCCCGTGATGTTTTTCTCACTCCTACTAGTGAATGTAATGTAACACACACCCATACAATGCGCACCACCCCGTGATGTTTTTCTCACTCCTACTAGTGAATGTAATGTAACACACACCCATACAATGCGCACCAACCCGTGATGTTTTTCTCACTCCTACTAGTGAATCTAATGTAACACACACCCATACAATGCGCACCACCCCGTGATGTTTTTCTCACTCCTACTAGTGAATGTAATGTAACACACACCCATACAATGCGCACCACCCCGTGATGTTTTTCTCACTCCTACTAGTGAATGTAATGTAACACACACCCATACAATGCGCACCACCCGGTGATGTTTTTCTCACTCCTACTAGTGAATGTAATGTAACACACACCCATACAATGCGCACCACCCCGTAATGTTTTTCTCACTCCTACTAGTGAATGTAATGTAACACACACCCATACAATGCGCACCACCCCGTGATGTTTTTCTCACTCCTACTAGTGAATGTAATGTAACACACACATATACAATGCGCACCACCCCGTGATGTTTTTCTCACTCCTACTAGTGAATGTAATGTAACACACACCCATACAATGCGCACCACCCCGTGATGATTTTCTCACTCCTACTAGTGAATGTAATGTAACACACACGCATACAATGTGCACCACCCCGTGATGTTTTTCTCACTCCTACTTGTTAATGTAATGTAACACACACCCATACAATGCGCACCACCACGTGATGTTTTTTTCACTCCTACTAGTGAATGTAATGTAACACACACCCATACGATGCGCACCACGCCGTGATGTTTTTCTCACTCCTACTAGTGCATGTAATGTAACACACACCCATACGATGCGCACCACCCCGTGATGTTTTTCTCACTCCTACTAGTGCATGTAATGTAACACACACCCATACGATACGCACCACCCCGAGAAGTTTTTCTCACTCCTACTAGTGAATGTAATGTAACACACACCCATACGATGCGCACCACCCCGTGATGTTTTTCTCACTCCTACTAGTGAATGTAATGTAACACACACCCATACGATGCGCACCAACCCGAGATGTTTTTCTCACTCCTACTAGTGAATGTAATGTAACACACACCCATACGATGCGCCCCACCCCGTGATGTTTTTCTCACTCCTACGAGTGAATGTAATGTAACACACACCCATACGATGCGCACCACCCCGTGATGTTTTTCTCACTCCTACGAGTGAATGTAATGTAACACACACCCATACAATGTGCACCACCCCGTGATGTTTTTCTCACTCCTACTAGTGAATGCAATGTAACAAACATGCATACATTGCGCACCACTCCGTGATGTTTTTCTCACTCCTACTAGTGAATGTAATGTAACACACACCCATACAATGCGCACCACCCCGTGATGTTTTTCTCACTCCTATTAGTGAATGTAATGTAACACACACCCATACAATGCGCACCACCCCGTGATGTTTTTCTCACTGCTACTAGTGGATCTAATGTAACACACACCCATACAATGCGCACCACCCCGTGATGTTTTTCTCACTCCTACTAGTGAATCTAATGTAACACACACCCATACAATGCGCACCACCCCGTGATGTTTTTCTCACTCCTACTAGTGAATCTAATGTAACACACACCCATACAATGCGCACCACCCGGTGATGTTTTTCTCACTCCTACTAGTGAATGTAATGTAACACACACCCATAAAATGCGCACCACCCCGTGATGATTTTCTCACTCCTACTAGTGAATGTAATGTAACACACACCCATACAATGCGCACCACCCCGTGATGTTTTTCTCACTCCTACTAGTGAATGTAATGTAACACACACCCATACAATGCGCACCACCCCGCGATGTTTTTCTCACTCCTACTAGTGAATGTAATGTAACACACACCCATACAATGCGCACCACCCCGCGATGTTTTTCTCACTCCTACTAGTGAATGTAATGTAACACAAACCCATACAATGCGCACCACCCCGTGATGTTTTTCTCACTCCTACTAGTGAATGTAATGTAACACACACCTATGCAATGCGCACCACCCCTTGATGTTTTTCTCACTCCTACTAGTGAATGTAATGTAACACACACCCATACAATGCGCACTACCCCGTGATGTTTTTCTCACTCCTACTAGTGAATCTAATGTAACACACACCCATACAATGCGCACCACCCCGTGATGTTTTTCTCACCGCTACTAGTGAATCTAATGTAACACACACCCATACAATGCGCACCACCCCATGATGTTTTTCTCACTCCTAATAGTGAATGTAATGTAACACACACCCATACAATGCGCACCACCCCGTGCTGTTTTTCTCACTCCTACTAGTGATTGTAATGTAACACACACCCATACAATGCGCACCACCCCGTTGTGTTTTTCTCACTCCTACTAGTGAATGTAATGTAACACACACCCATTCAATGCGCACCACCCCGTGATGTTTTTCTCACTGCTACTAGTGAATCTAATGTAACACACACCCATACAATGCGCACCACCCAGTGATGTTTTTCTCAGTCCTACTAGTGAATGTAATGTAACACACACCCATACAATGCGCACCACCCCGTGATGTTTTTCTCACTCCTAATAGTGAATGTAATGTAACACACACCCGTACAATGCGCACCACCCCGTGATGTTTTTCTCACTCCTACTAGTGAATGTAATGTAACACACACCCATACGATGCGCACCACCCCGTGATGTTTTTCTCACTCCTACTAGTGAATGTAATGTAACACACACCCATACAATGCGCACCACCCCGCGATGTTTTTCTCACTCCTACTAGTGAATGTAATGTAACACACACCCATACAATGCGCACCACCCCGTGATGATTTTCTCACTCCTACTAGTGAATGTAATGTAACACACACCCATACAATGCGCACCACCACGTGATGATTTTCTCACTCCTACTAGTGAATGTAATGTAACACACACCCATACAATGTGCACCACCGCGTGATGTTTTTCTCACTCCTACTTGTTAATGTAATCTAACACACACCCATACGATGCGCACCACCCCGTGATGTTTTTTTCACTCCTACTAGTGAATGTAATGTAACACACACCCATACGATGCGCACCACGCCGTGATGTTTTTCTCACTCCTACTAGTGCATGTAATGTAACACACACCCATACGATACGCACCACCCCGAGAAGTTTTTCCTCACTCCTACTAGTGAATGTAATGTAACACACACCCATACGATGCGCACCACCCCGTGATGTTTTTATCACTCCTACTAGTGAATGTAATGTAACACACACCCATACGATGCGCACCAACCCGTGATGTTTTTCTCACTCCTACGAGTGAATGTAATGTAACACACACCCATACAATGCGCACCACCCCGTGATGTTTTTCTCACTCCTACGAGTGAATGCAATGTAACAAACACGCATACATTGCGCACCACCCCGTGATGTTTTTCTCACTCCTACTAGTGAATGCAATGTAACACACACCCATACAATGCGCACCACCCCGTGATGTTTTTCTCACTCCTACTAGTGAATGTAATGTAACACACACCCATACAATGCGCACCACCCCGTGATGTTTTTCTCACTGCTACTAGTGGATCTAATGTAACACACACCCATACAATGCGCACCACCCCGTGATGTTTTTCTCACTCCTACTAGTGAATCTAATGTAACACACCCATACAATGCGCACCACCCCGTGATGTTTTTCTCACTCCTACTAGTGAATCTAATGTAACACACACCCATACAATGCGCACCACCCCGTGATGTTTTTCTCACTCCTACTAGTGAATGTAATGTAACACACACCTATACAATGCGCACCACCCCGCGATGTTTTTCTCACTCCTACTAGTGAATGTAATGTAACACACACCCATACAATGCGCACCACCCCGTGATGATTTTCTCACTCCTACTAGTGAATGTAATGTAACACACACCCATTCAATGCGAACCACCCCGCGATGTTTTTCTGACTCCTACTAGTGAATGTAATGTAACACACACCCATACAATGCGCACCACCCCGCGATGTTTTTCTCACTCCTACTATTGCATGTAATGTAACACACACCCATACGATGCGCACCACCCCGTGATGTTTTTCTCACTGCTACTAGTGAATGTAATGTAACACACACCTATACGATGCGCACCACCCCGTGATGTTTTTCTCACTCCTACTAGTGAATATAATGTAACACACACCCATACGATGCGCACCACCCCATCATGTTTTTCTCACTCCTACTAGTGAATGTAATGTAACACACACCCATACGATGCGCACCATCCCGTGATGTTTTTCTCACTCCTAGTAGTGAATGTAATGTAACACACACCCATACAATGAGCACCACCCCGTGATGTTTTTCTCAATCCTACTAGTGAATGTAATGTAACACACACCCATACAATGCGCACCACCCCGTGAGGTTTTTCTCACTCCTACTAGTGAATGTAATGTAACACACACCCATACAATGCGCACCACACCGTGATGTTTTTCTCACTCCTACTGGTGGATCTAATGTAACACACACCCATACAATTCGCTCCACCCCGTTATGTTTTTCTCACTCCTACTAGTGAATCTAATGTAACACACACGCATACAATGCGCACCACCCCGTGATGTTTTTCTCACTCCTACTAGTGAATCTAATGTAACACACACCCATACAATGGGCACCACCCCGTGATGTTTTTCTCACTCCTACTAGTGAATGTAATGTAACACACACCCATACAATGCGCACCACCCCGTGATGTTTTTCTCACTCCTACTAGTGAATGTAATGTAACACACACCCATACAATGCGCACCAACCCGTGATGTTTTTCTCACACCTACTAGTGAATCTAATGTAACACACACCCATACAATGCGCACCACCCCGTGATGTTTTTCTCACTCCTACTAGTGAATGTAATGTAACACACACCCATACAATGCGCACCACCCCGTGATGTTTTTCTCACTCCTACTAGTGAATGTAATGTAACACACACCCATACAATGCGCACCACCCGGTGATGTTTTTCTCACTCCTACTAGTGAATGTAATGTAACACACACCCATACAATGCGCACCACCCCGTAATGTTTTTCTCACTCCTACTAGTGAATGTAATGTAACACACACCCATACAATGCGCACCACCCCGTGATGTTTTTCTCACTCCTACTAGTGAATGTAATGTAACACACACATATACAATGCGCACCACCCCGTGATGTTTTTCTCACTCCTACTAGTGAATGTAATGTAACACACACCCATACAATGCGCACCACCCCGTGATGATTTTCTCACTCCTACTAGTGAATGTAATGTAACACACACGCATACAATGTGCACCACCCCGTGATGTTTTTCTCACTCCTACTTGTTAATGTAATGTAACACACACCCATACAATGCGCACCACCACGTGATGTTTTTTTCACTCCTACTAGTGAATGTAATGTAACACACACCCATACGATGCGCACCACGCCGTGATGTTTTTCTCACTCCTACTAGTGCATGTAATGTAACACACACCCATACGATGCGCACCACCCCGTGATGTTTTTCTCACTCCTACTAGTGCATGTAATGTAACACACACCCATACGATACGCACCACCCCGAGAAGTTTTTCTCACTCCTACTAGTGAATGTAATGTAACACACACCCATACGATGCGCACCACACCGTGATGTTTTTCTCACTCCTACTAGTGAATGTAATGTAACACACACCCATACGATGCGCACCAACCCGAGATGTTTTTCTCACTCCTACTAGTGAATGTAATGTAACACACACCCATACGATGCGCCCCACCCCGTGATGTTTTTCTCACTCCTACGAGTGAATGTAATGTAACACACACCCATACGATGCGCACCACCCCGTGATGTTTTTCTCACTCCTACGAGTGAATGTAATGTAACACACACCCATACAATGTGCACCACCCCGTGATGTTTTTCTCACTCCTACTAGTGAATGCAATGTAACAAACATGCATACATTGCGCACCACTCCGTGATGTTTTTCTCACTCCTACTAGTGAATGTAATGTAACACACACCCATACAATGCGCACCACCCCGTGATGTTTTTCTCACTCCTATTAGTGAATGTAATGTAACACACACCCATACAATGCGCACCACCCCGTGATGTTTTTCTCACTGCTACTAGTGGATCTAATGTAACACACACCCATACAATGCGCACCACCCCGTGATGTTTTTCTCACTCCTACTAGTGAATCTAATGTAACACACACCCATACAATGCGCACCACCCCGTGATGTTTTTCTCACTCCTACTAGTGAATCTAATGTAACACACACCCATACAATGCGCACCACCCGGTGATGTTTTTCTCACTCCTACTAGTGAATGTAATGTAACACACACCCATAAAATGCGCACCACCCCGTGATGATTTTCTCACTCCTACTAGTGAATGTAATGTAACACACACCCATACAATGCGCACCACCCCGTGATGTTTTTCTCACTCCTACTAGTGAATGTAATGTAACACACACCCATACAATGCGCACCACCCCGCGATGTTTTTCTCACTCCTACTAGTGAATGTAATGTAACACACACCCATACAATGCGCACCACCCCGCGATGTTTTTCTCACTCCTACTAGTGAATGTAATGTAACACAAACCCATACAATGCGCACCACCCCGTGATGTTTTTCTCACTCCTACTAGTGAATGTAATGTAACACACACCTATGCAATGCGCACCACCCCTTGATGTTTTTCTCACTCCTACTAGTGAATGTAATGTAACACACACCCATACAATGCGCACTACCCCGTGATGTTTTTCTCACTCCTACTAGTGAATCTAATGTAACACACACCCATACAATGCGCACCACCCCGTGATGTTTTTCTCACCGCTACTAGTGAATCTAATGTAACACACACCCATACAATGCGCACCACCCCATGATGTTTTTCTTACTCCTAATAGTGAATGTAATGTAACACACACCCATACAATGCGCACCACCCCGTGCTGTTTTTCTCACTCCTACTAGTGAATGTAATGTAACACACACCCATACAATGCGCACCACCCCGTTGTGTTTTTCTCACTCCTACTAGTGAATGTAATGTAACACACACCCATTCAATGCGCACCACCCCGTGATGTTTTTCTCACTGCTACTAGTGAATCTAATGTAACACACACCCATACAATGCGCACCACCCAGTGATGTTTTTCTCAGTCCTACTAGTGAATGTAATGTAACACACACCCATACAATGCGCACCACCCCGTGATGTTTTTCTCACTCCTAATAGTGAATGTAATGTAACACACACCCGTACAATGCGCACCACCCCGTGATGTTTTTCTCACTCCTACTAGTGAATGTAATGTAACACACACCCATACGATGCGCACCACCCCGTGATGTTTTTCTCACTCCTACTAGTGAATGTAATGTAACACACACCCATACAATGCGCACCACCCCGCGATGTTTTTCTCACTCCTACTAGTGAATGTAATGTAACACACACCCATACAATGCGCACCACCCCGTGATGATTTTCTCACTCCTACTAGTGAATGTAATGTAACACACACCCATACAATGCGCACCACCCCGTGATGTTTTTCTCACTCCTACTAGTGAATGTAATGTAACACACACCCATACAATGCGCACCACCCCGTGATGATTTTCTCACTCCTACTAGTGAATGTAATGTAACACACACCCATACAATGCGCACCACCCCGTGATGTTTTTCTCACTCCTACTTGTTAATGTAATGTAACACACACCCATACAATGCGCACCACCCCGTGATGTTTTTCTCACTCCTACTAGTGAATGTAATGTAACACACACCCATACAATGCGCACCACCCCGTGATGTTTTTCTCACTCCTACTAGTGAATGTAATGTAACACACACCCATACAATGCGCACCACCCCGTGATGTTTTTCTCACTCCTACTAGTGAATGTAATGTAACACACACCCATACAATGCGCACCACCCCGTGATGTTTTTCTCACTCCTACTAGTGAATGTAATGTAACACACACATATACAATGCGCACCACCCCGTGATGTTTTTCTCACTGCTACTAGTGAATGTAATGTAACACACACCCATACAATGCGCACCACCCCGTGATGATTTTCTCACTCCTACTAGTGAATGTAATGTAACACACACCCATACAATGTGCACCACCGCGTGATGTTTTTCTCACTCCTACTTGTTAATGTAATCTAACACACACCCATACGATGCGCACCACCCCGTGATGTTTTTTTCACTCCTACTAGTGAATGTAATGTAACACACACCCATACGATGCGCACCACGCCGTGATGTTTTTCTCACTCCTACTAGTGCATGTAATGTAACACACACCCATACGATACGCACCACCCCGAGAAGTTTTTCCTCACTCCTACTAGTGAATGTAATGTAACACACACCCATACGATGCGCACCACCCCGTGATGTTTTTCTCACTCCTACTAGTGAATGTAATGTAACACACACCCATACGATGCGCACCAACCCGTGATGTTTTTCTCACTCCTACGAGTGAATGTAATGTAACACACACCCATACAATGCGCACCACCCCGTGATGTTTTTCTCACTCCTACGAGTGAATGCAATGTAACAAACACGCATACATTGCGCACCACCCCGTGATGTTTTTCTCACTCCTACTAGTGAATGCAATGTAACACACACCCATACAATGCGCACCACCCCGTGATGTTTTTCTCACTCCTACTAGTGAATGTAATGTAACACACACCCATACAATGCGCACCACCCCGTGATGTTTTTCTCACTGCTACTAGTGGATCTAATGTAACACACACCCATACAATGCGCACCACCCCGTGATGTTTTTCTCACTCCTACTAGTGAATCTAATGTAACACACCCATACAATGCGCACCACCCCGTGATGTTTTTCTCACTCCTACTAGTGAATCTAATGTAACACACACCCATACAATGCGCACCACCCCGTGATGTTTTTCTCACTCCTACTAGTGAATGTAATGTAACACACACCCATACAATGCGCACCACCCCGTGATGATTTTCTCACTCCTACTAGTGAATGTAATGTAACACACACCCATACAATGCGCACCACCCGGTGATGTTTTTCTCACTCCTACTAGTGAATGTAATGTAACACACACCCATACAATGCGCACCACCCCGTGATGTTTTTCTCACTCCTAATAGTGAATGTAATGTAACACACACCCATACAATGCGCACCACCCCGTGCTGTTTTTCTCACTCCTACTAGTGAATGTAATGTAACACACACCCATACAATGCGCACCACCCCGTGATGTTTTTCTCACTCCTACTAGTGAAGGTAATGTAACACACACCCGTACAATGCGCACCACCCCGTGATGTTTTTCTCACTCCTACTAGTGAATGTAATGTAACACACACCCATACGATGCGCACCACCCCGTGATGTTTTTCTCACTCCTACTAGTGAATGTAATGTAACACACACCTATACAATGCGCACCACCCCGCGATGTTTTTCTCACTCCTACTAGTGAATGTAATGTAACACACACCCATACAATGCGCACCACCCCGTGATGATTTTCTCACTCCTACTAGTGAATGTAATGTAACACACACCCATTCAATGCGAACCACCCCGCGATGTTTTTCTGACTCCTACTAGTGAATGTAATGTAACACACACCCATACAATGCGCACCACCCCGCGATGTTTTTCTCACTCCTACTATTGCATGTAATGTAACACACACCCATACGATGCGCACCACCCCGTGATGTTTTTCTCACTGCTACTAGTGAATGTAATGTAACACACACCTATACGATGCGCACCACCCCGTGATGTTTTTCTCACTCCTACTAGTGAATATAATGTAACACACACCCATACGATGCGCACCACCCCATCATGTTTTTCTCACTCCTACTAGTGAATGTAATGTAACACACACCCATACGATGCGCACCATCCCGTGATGTTTTTCTCACTCCTAGTAGTGAATGTAATGTAACACACACCCATACGATGAGCACCACCCCGTGATGTTTTTCTCAATCCTACTAGTGAATGTAATGTAACACACACCCATACAATGCGCACCACCCCGTGAGGTTTTTCTCACTCCTACTAGTGAATGTAATGTAACACACACCCATACAATGCGCACCACACCGTGATGTTTTTCTCACTCCTACTGGTGGATCTAATGTAACACACACCCATACAATTCGCTCCACCCCGTTATGTTTTTCTCACTCCTACTAGTGAATCTAATGTAACACACACGCATACAATGCGCACCACCCCGTGATGTTTTTCTCACTCCTACTAGTGAATCTAATGTAACACACACCCATACAATGGGCACCACCCCGTGATGTTTTTCTCACTCCTACTAGTGAATGTAATGTAACACACACCCATACAATGCGCACCACCCCGTGATGTTTTTCTCACTCCTACTAGTGAATGTAATGTAACACACACCCATACAATGCGCACCAACCCGTGATGTTTTTCTCACTCCTACTAGTGAATCTAATGTAACACACACCCATACAATGCGCACCACCCCGTGATGTTTTTCTCACTCCTACTAGTGAATGTAATGTAACACACACCCATACAATGCGCACCACCCCGTGATGTTTTTCTCACTCCTACTAGTGAATGTAATGTAACACACACCCATACAATGCGCACCACCCGGTGATGTTTTTCTCACTCCTACTAGTGAATGTAATGTAACACACACCCATACAATGCGCACCACCCCGTAATGTTTTTCTCACTCCTACTAGTGAATGTAATGTAACACACACCCATACAATGCGCACCACCCCGTGATGTTTTTCTCACTCCTACTAGTGAATGTAATGTAACACACACATATACAATGCGCACCACCCCGTGATGTTTTTCTCACTCCTACTAGTGAATGTAATGTAACACACACCCATACAATGCGCACCACCCCGTGATGATTTTCTCACTCCTACTAGTGAATGTAATGTAACACACACGCATACAATGTGCACCACCCCGTGATGTTTTTCTCACTCCTACTTGTTAATGTAATGTAACACACACCCATACAATGCGCACCACCACGTGATGTTTTTTTCACTCCTACTAGTGAATGTAATGTAACACACACCCATACGATGCGCACCACGCCGTGATGTTTTTCTCACTCCTACTAGTGCATGTAATGTAACACACACCCATACGATGCGCACCACCCCGTGATGTTTTTCTCACTCCTACTAGTGCATGTAATGTAACACACACCCATACGATACGCACCACCCCGAGAAGTTTTTCTCACTCCTACTAGTGAATGTAATGTAACACACACCCATACGATGCGCACCACCCCGTGATGTTTTTCTCACTCCTACTAGTGAATGTAATGTAACACACACCCATACGATGCGCACCAACCCGAGATGTTTTTCTCACTCCTACTAGTGAATGTAATGTAACACACACCCATACGATGCGCCCCACCCCGTGATGTTTTTCTCACTCCTACGAGTGAATGTAATGTAACACACACCCATACGATGCGCACCACCCCGTGATGTTTTTCTCACTCCTACGAGTGAATGTAATGTAACACACACCCATACAATGTGCACCACCCCGTGATGTTTTTCTCACTCCTACTAGTGAATGCAATGTAACAAACATGCATACATTGCGCACCACTCCGTGATGTTTTTCTCACTCCTACTAGTGAATGTAATGTAACACACACCCATACAATGCGCACCACCCCGTGATGTTTTTCTCACTCCTATTAGTGAATGTAATGTAACACACACCCATACAATGCGCACCACCCCGTGATGTTTTTCTCACTGCTACTAGTGGATCTAATGTAACACACACCCATACAATGCGCACCACCCCGTGATGTTTTTCTCACTCCTACTAGTGAATCTAATGTAACACACACCCATACAATGCGCACCACCCCGTGATGTTTTTCTCACTCCTACTAGTGAATCTAATGTAACACACACCCATACAATGCGCACCACCCGGTGATGTTTTTCTCACTCCTACTAGTGAATGTAATGTAACACACACCCATAAAATGCGCACCACCCCGTGATGATTTTCTCACTCCTACTAGTGAATGTAATGTAACACACACCCATACAATGCGCACCACCCCGTGATGTTTTTCTCACTCCTACTAGTGAATGTAATGTAACACACACCCATACAATGCGCACCACCCCGCGATGTTTTTCTCACTCCTACTAGTGAATGTAATGTAACACACACCCATACAATGCGCACCACCCCGCGATGTTTTTCTCACTCCTACTAGTGAATGTAATGTAACACAAACCCATACAATGCGCACCACCCCGTGATGTTTTTCTCACTCCTACTAGTGAATGTAATGTAACACACACCTATGCAATGCGCACCACCCCTTGATGTTTTTCTCACTCCTACTAGTGAATGTAATGTAACACACACCCATACAATGCGCACTACCCCGTGATGTTTTTCTCACTCCTACTAGTGAATCTAATGTAACACACACCCATACAATGCGCACCACCCCGTGATGTTTTTCTCACCGCTACTAGTGAATCTAATGTAACACACACCCATACAATGCGCACCACCCCATGATGTTTTTCTCACTCCTAATAGTGAATGTAATGTAACACACACCCATACAATGCGCACCACCCCGTGCTGTTTTTCTCACTCCTACTAGTGAATGTAATGTAACACACACCCATACAATGCGCACCACCCCGTTGTGTTTTTCTCACTCCTACTAGTGAATGTAATGTAACACACACCCATTCAATGCGCACCACCCCGTGATGTTTTTCTCACTGCTACTAGTGAATCTAATGTAACACACACCCATACAATGCGCACCACCCAGTGATGTTTTTCTCAGTCCTACTAGTGAATGTAATGTAACACACACCCATACAATGCGCACCACCCCGTGATGTTTTTCTCACTCCTAATAGTGAATGTAATGTAACACACACCCGTACAATGCGCACCACCCCGTGATGTTTTTCTCACTCCTACTAGTGAATGTAATGTAACACACACCCATACGATGCGCACCACCCCGTGATGTTTTTCTCACTCCTACTAGTGAATGTAATGTAACACACACCCATACAATGCGCACCACCCCGCGATGTTTTTCTCACTCCTACTAGTGAATGTAATGTAACACACACCCATACAATGCGCACCACCCCGTGATGATTTTCTCACTCCTACTAGTGAATGTAATGTAACACACACCCATACAATGCGCACCACCCCGTGATGTTTTTCTCACTCCTACTAGTGAATGTAATGTAACACACACCCATACAATGCGCACCACCCCGTGATGATTTTCTCACTCCTACTAGTGAATGTAATGTAACACACACCCATACAATGCGCACCACCCCGTGATGTTTTTCTCACTCCTACTTGTTAATGTAATGTAACACACACCCATACAATGCGCACCACCACGTGATGTTTTTTTCACTCCTACTAGTGAATGTAATGTAACACACACCCATACGATGCGCACCACGCCGTGATGTTTTTCTCACTCCTACTAGTGCATGTAATGTAACACACACCCATACGATGCGCACCACCCCGTGATGTTTTTCTCACTCCTACTAGTGCATGTAATGTAACACACACCCATACGATACGCACCACCCCGAGAAGTTTTTCTCACTCCTACTAGTGAATGTAATGTAACACACACCCATACGATGCGCACCACCCCGTGATGTTTTTCTCACTCCTACTAGTGAATGTAATGTAACACACACCCATACGATGCGCACCAACCCGAGATGTTTTTCTCACACCTACTAGTGAATGTAATGTAACACACACCCATACGATGCGCACCACCCCGTGATGTTTTTCTCACTCCTACTAGTGAATGTAATGTAACACACACCCATACGATGCGCACCACCCCGTGATGTTTTTCTCACTCCTACGAGTGAATGTAATGTAACACACACCCATACAATGTGCACCACCCCGTGATGTTTTTCTCACTCCTACTAGTGAATGCAATGTAACAAACACGCATACATTGCGCACCACTCCGTGATGTTTTTCTCACTCCTACTAGTGAATGTAATGTAACACACACCCATACAATGCGCACCACCCCGTGATGTTTTTCTCACTCCTATTAGTGAATGTAATGTAACACACACCCATACAATGCGCACCACCCCGTGATGTTTTTCTCACTGCTACTAGTGGATCTAATGTAACACACCCATACAATGCGCACCACCCCGTGATGTTTTTCTCACTCCTACTAGTGAATCTAATGTAACACACACCCATACAATGCGCACCACCCCGTGATGTTTTTCTCACTCCTACTAGTGAATCTAATGTAACACACACCCATACAATGCGCACCACCCCGTGATGTTTTTCTCACTCCTACTAGTGAATGTAATGTAACACACACCCATACAATGCGCACCACCCCGTGATGATTTTCTCACTCCTACTAGTGAATGTAATGTAACACACACCCATACAATGCGCACCACCCCGTGATGTTTTTCTCACTCCTACTAGTGAATGTAATGTAACACACACCCATACAATGCGCACCACCCCGCGATGTTTTTCTCACTCCTACTAGTGAATGTAATGTAACACACACCCATACAATGCGCACCACCCCGCGATGTTTTTCTCACTCCTACTAGTGAATGTAATGTAACACAAACCCATACAATGCGCACCACCCCGTGATGTTTTTCTCACTCCTACTAGTGAATGTAATGTAACACACACCTATGCAATGCGCACCACCCCTTGATGTTTTTCTCACTCCTACTAGTGAATGTAATGTAACACACACCCATACAATGCGCACTACCCCGTGATGTTTTTCTCACTCCTACTAGTGAATCTAATGTAACACACACCCATATAATGCGCACCACCCCGTGATGTTTTTCTCACTCCTACTAGTGAATCTAATGTAACACACACCCATACAATGCGCACCACCCCATGATGTTTTTCTCACTCCTAATAGTGAATGTAATGTAACACACACCCATACAATGCTCACCACCCCGTGCTGTTTTTCTCACTCCTACTAGTGAATGTAATGTAACACACACCCATACAATGCGCACCACCCCGTTGTGTTTTTCTCACTCCTACTAGTGAATGTAATGTAACACACACCCATACAATGCGCACCACCCCGTGATGTTTTTCTCACTGCTACTAGTGAATCTAATGTAACACACACCCTTACAATGCGCACCACCCAGTGATGTTTTTCTCAGTCCTACTAGTGAATGTAATGTAACACACACCCATACAATGCGCACCACCCCGTGATGTTTTTCTCACTCCTACTAGTGAATGTAATGTAACACACACCCGTACAATGCGCACCACCCCGTGATGTTTTTCTCACTCCTACTAGTGAATGTAATGTAACACACACCCATACGATGCGCACCACCCCGTGATGTTTTTCTCACTCCTACTAGTGAATGTAATGTAACACACACCCATACAATGCGCACCACCCCGCGATGTTTTTCTCACTCCTACTAGTGAATGTAATGTAACACACACCCATACAATGCGCACCACCCCGTGATGATTTTCTCACTCCTACTAGTGAATGTAATGTAACACACACCCATACAATGCGCACCACCCCGTGATGTTTTTCTCACTCCTACTAGTGAATGTAATGTAACACACACCCATACAATGCGCACCACCCCGTGATGATTTTCTCACTCCTACTAGTGAATGTAATGTAACACACACCCATACAATGTGCACCACCCCGTGATGTTTTTCTCACTCCTACTTGTTAATGTAATGTAACACACACCCATACAATGCGCACCACCACGTGATTTTTTTTCACTCCTACTAGTGAATGTAATGTAACACACACCCATACGATGCGCACCACGCCGTGATGTTTTTCTCACTCCTACTAGTGCATGTAATGTAACACACACCCATACGATGCGCACCACCCCGTGATGTTTTTCTCACTCCTACTAGTGCATGTAATGTAACACACACCCATACGATACGCACCACCCCGAGAAGTTTTTCTCACTCCTACTAGTGAATGTAATGTAACACACACCCATACGATGCGCACCACCCCGTGATGTTTTTCTCACTCCTACTAGTGAATGTAATGTAACACACACCCATACGATGCGCACCAACCCGAGATGTTTTTCTCACTCCTACTAGTGAATGTAATGTAACACACACCCATACGATGCGCACCACCCCGTGATGTTTTTCTCACTCCTACGAGTGAATGTAATGTAACACACACCCATACGATGCGCACCACCCCGTGATGTTTTTCTCACTCCTACGAGTGAATGTAATGTAACACACACCCATACAATGTGCACCACCCCGTGATGTTTTTCTCACTCCTACTAGTGAATGCAATGTAACAAACACGCATACATTGCGCACCACTCCGTGATGTTTTTCTCACTCCTACTAGTGAATGTAATGTAACACACACCCATACAATGCGCACCACCCCGTGATGTTTTTCTCACTCCTATTAGTGAATGTAATGTAACACACACCCATACAATGCGCACCACCCCGTGATGTTTTTCTCACTGCTACTAGTGGATCTAATGTAACACACACCCATACAATGCGCACCACCCCGTGATGTTTTTCTCACTCCTACTAGTGAATCTAATGTAACACACACCCATACAATGCGCACCACCCCGTGATGTTTTTCTCACTCCTACTAGTGAATCTAATGTAACACACACCCATACAATGCGCACCACCCCGTGATGTTTTTCTCACTCCTACTAGTGAATGTAATGTAACACACACCCATACAATGCGCACCACCCCGTGATGATTTTCTCACTCCTACTAGTGAATGTAATGTAACACACACCCATACAATGCGCACCACCCCGTTATGTTTTTCTCACTCCTACTAGTGAATGTAATGTAACACACACCCATACAATGCGCACCACCCCGTGATGTTTTTCTCACTCCTACTAGTGAATGTAATGTAACACACACCCATACAATGCGCACCACCCCGCGATGTTTTTCTCACTCCTACTAGTGAATGTAATGTAACACAAACCCATACAATGCGCACCACCCCGTGATGTTTTTCTCACTCCTACTAGTGAATGTAATGTAACACACACCTATGCAATGCGCACCACCCCTTGATGTTTTTCTCACTCCTACTAGTGAATGTAATGTAACACACACCCATACAATGCGCACTACCCCGTGATGTTTTTCTCACTCCTACTAGTGAATCTAATGTAACACACACCCATACAATGCGCACCACCCCGTGATGTTTTTCTCACTCCTACTAGTGAATCTAATGTAACACACACCCATACAATGCGCACCACCCCATGATGTTTTTCTCACTCCTAATAGTGAATGTAATGTAACACACACCCATACAATGCGCACCACCCCGTGCTGTTTTTCTCACTCCTACTAGTGAATGTAATGTAACACACACCCATACAATGCGCACCACCCCGTTGTGTTTTTCTCACTCCTACTAGTGAATGTAATGTAACACACACCCATACAATGCGCACCACCCCGTGATGTTTTTCTCACTGCTACTAGTGAATCTAATGTAACACACACCCATACAATGCGCACCACCCAGTGATGTTTTTCTCAGTCCTACTAGTGAATGTAATGTAACACACACCCATACAATGCGCACCACCCCGTGATGTTTTTCTCACTCCTACTAGTGAATGTAATGTAACACACACCCGTACAATGCGCACCACCCCGTGATGTTTTTCTCACTCCTACTAGTGAATGTAATGTAACACACACCCATACGATGCGCACCACCCCGTGATGTTTTTCTCACTCCTACTAGTGAATGTAATGTAACACACACCCATACAATGCGCACCACACCGCGATGTTTTTCTCACTCCTACTAGTGAATGTAATGTAACACACACCCATACAATGCGCACCACCCCGTGATGATTTTCTCACTCCTACTAGTGAATGTAATGTAACACACACCCATACAATGCGCACCAACCCGCGATGTTTTTCTCACTCCTACTAGTGAATGTAATGTAACACACACCCATTCAATGCGCACCACCCCGCGATGTTTTTCTCACTCCTACTAGTGAATGTAATGTAACACAAACCCATACAATGCGCACCACCCCGTGATGTTTTTCTCACTCCTACTAGTGAATGTAATGTAACACACACCTATGCAATGCGCACCACCCCTTGATGTTTTTCTCACTCCTACTAGTGAATGTAATGTAACACACACCCATACAATGCGCACTACCCCGTGATGTTTTTCTCACTCCTACTAGTGAATCTAATGTAACACACACCCATACAATGCGCACCACCCCGTGATGTTTTTCTCACTCCTACTAGTGAATCTAATGTAACACACACCCATACAATGCGCACCACCCCATGATGTTTTTCTCACTCCTAATAGTGAATGTAATGTAACACACACCCATACAATGCGCACCACCCCGTGCTGTTTTTCTCACTCCTACTAGTGAATGTAATGTAACACACACCCATACAATGCGCACCACCCCGTTGTGTTTTTCTCACTCCTACTAGTGAATGTAATGTAACACACACCCATACAATGCGCACCACCCCGTGATGTTTTTCTCACTGCTACTAGTGAATCTAATGTAACACACACCCATACAATGCGCACCACCCAGTGATGTTTTTCTCAGTCCTACTAGTGAATGTAATGTAACACACACCCATACAATGCGCAAGACCCCGTGATGTTTTTCTCACTCCTACTAGTGAATGTAATGTAACACACACCCGTACAATGCGCACCACCCCGTGATGTTTTTCTCACTCCTACTAGTGAATGTAATGTAACACACACCCATACGATGCGCACCACCCCGTGATGTTTTTCTCACTCCTACTAGTGAATGTAATGTAACACACACCCATACAATGCGCACCACACCGCGATGATTTTCTCACTCCTACTAGTGAATGTAATGTAACACACACCCATACAATGCGCACCACCCCGTGATGATTTTCTCACTCCTACTAGTGAATGTAATGTAACACACACCCATACAATGCGCACCACCCCGTGATGTTTTTCTCACTCCTACTAGTGAATGTAATGTAACACACACCCATACAATGCGCACCAACCCGCGATGTTTTTCTCACTCCTACTAGTGAATGTAATGTAACACACACCCATTCAATGCGCACCACCCCGCGATGTTTTTCTCACTCCTACTAGTGAATGTAATGTAACACAAACTCATACAATGCGCACCACCCCGTGATGTTTTTCTCACTCCTACTAGTGAATGTAATGTAACACACACCTATGCAATGCGCACCACCCCTTGATGTTTTTCTCACTCCTACTAGTGAATGTAATGTAACACACACCCATACAATGCGCACTACCCCGTGATGTTTTTCTCACTCCTACTAGTGAATTTAATGTAACACACACCCATACAATGCGCACCACCCCGTGATGTTTTTCTCACTCCTCCTAGTGAATCTAATGTAACACACACCCATACAATGCGCACCACCCCGTGATGTTTTTCTCACTCCTAATAGTGAATGTAATGTAACACACACCCATACAATGCGCACCACCCCGTGATGTTTTTCTCACTCCTAATAGTGAATGTAATGTAACACACACCCATACAATGCGCACCACCCAGTGCTGTTTTTCTCACTCCTACTAGTGAATGTAATGTAACACACACCCATACAATGCGCACCACCCCGTTGTGTTTTTCTCACTCCTACTAGTGAATGTAACACACACCCATACAATGCGCACCACCCCGTGATGTTTTTCTCACTGCTACTAGTGAATCTAATGTAACACACACCCATACAATGCGCACCACCCTGTGATATTTTTCTCAGTCCTACTAGTGAATGTAATGTAACACACACCCATACAATGCGCACCACCCCGTGATGTTTTTCTCACTCCTACTAGTGAATGTAATGTAACACACACCCATACAATGCGCACCACCCCGTGATGTTTTTCTCACTCCTACTAGTGAATGTAATGTAACACACACCCATACGATGCGCACCACCCCGTGAGGTTTTTCTCACTCCTACTAGTGAATGTAATGTAACACACACCCATACAATGCGCACAACCCCGTGATGTTTTTCTCACTCCTACTAGTGAATCTAATGTAACACACACCCATACAATGCGCACCACCCCGTGATGTTTTTCTCACTCCTACTAGTGAATCTAATGTAACACACACCCATACAATGCGCACCACCCCGTGATGTTTTTCTCACTCCTACGAGTGAATGTAATGTAACACACAACAATACAATGCGCACCACCCCGTGATGTTTTTCTCACTCCTACTAGTGAATGTAATGTAACACACACCCATACAATGCGCACCACCCCGCGATGTTTTTCTCACTCCTACAGTGAATCTAATGTAACACACACCCATACAATGCGCACCACCCTGCGATGTTTTTCAGAATCCTATCCTACATTGCCACTGCATGTTCCCTGACCTCCCCATGCTGACCACCCCATGGTGCTTTTCTTGATCCTACATTGCCACTAACTGCCTGTCCTAATTCAGACCCTCCGATTCACACCACCCCGTGATGTTTTTCTCACTCCTAGTAGTGAATGTACTGTAACACACACCCATACAATGCCCACCACCCCGTGATGTTTTTCTCACTCCTAGTAGTGAATGTAATGTAACACACACCCATACAATGCGCACCACCCCGTGATGTTTTTCTCACTCCTACTAGTGAATGTAATGTAACACACACACATACAATGCGCACCACCCCGTGATGTTTTTCTCACTCCTACTAGTGAATGTAATGTAACACACACCCATACGATGCGCACCACCCCGTGATGTTTTTCTCACTCCTACTAGTGAATGTAATGTAACACACACCCATACGATGCGCACCACCCCGTGATGTTTTTCTCACTCCTACTAGTGAATGTAATGTAACACACACCCATACGATGCGCACCACCCCGTGATGTTTTTCTCACTCCTATTAGTGAATGTAATTTAACACACACCCATACGATGCGCACCACCCCGTGATGTTTTTCTCACTCCTACTAGTGAATGTAAAGTAACACACACCCATACGAAGCGCACCACCCCGTGATGTTTTTCTCACTCCTACGAGTGAATGTAATGTAACACACACCCATACGATGCGCACCACCCCGTGATGTTTTTCTCACTCCTACTAGTGAATGCAATGTAACAAACACGCATACATTGCGCACCACCCCGTGATGTTTTTCTCACTCCTACTAGTGAATGCAATGTAACACACACCCATACAATGCGCACCACCCCGTGATGTTTTTCTCACTCCTATTAGTGAATGTAATGTAACACACACCCATACAATGCGCACCACCCCGTGATGTTTTTCTCACTGCTACTAGTGGATCTAATGTAACACACACCCATACAATGCGCACCACCCAGTGATGTTTTTCTCAGTCCTACTAGTGAATGTAATGTAACACACACCCATACAATGCGCACCACCCCGTGATGTTTTTCTCACTCCTACTAGTGAATGTAATGTAACACACACCCATACAATGCGCACCACCCCGTGATGTTTTTCTCACTCCTACTAGTGAATGTAATGTAACACACACCCATACGATGCGCACCACCCCGTGAGGTTTTTCTCACTCCTACTAGTGAATGTAATGTAACACACACCCATACAATGCGCACCACCCCGTGATGTTTTTCTCACTCCTAGTAGTGAATGTAATGTAACACACACCCATACAATGCGCACCACCCCGTGATGTTTTTCTCACTCCTACTAGTGAATGTGATGTAACACACACACATACAATGCGCACCACCCCGTGATGTTTTTCTCACTCCTACTAGTGAATGTAATGTAACACACACCCATACGATGCGCACCACCCCGTGATGTTTTTCTCACTCCTACTAGTGAATGTAATGTAACACACACCCATACGATGCGCACCACCCCGTGATGTTTTTCTCACTCCTACTAGTGAATGTAATGTAACACACACCCATACGATGCGCACCACCCCGTGATGTTTTTCTCACTGCTACTAGTGAATCTAATGTAACACACACCCATACAATGCGCACCACCCCGTGATGTTTTTCTCACTCCTACTAGTGAATGTAATGTAACACACACCCATACAATGCGCACCACCCCGTGATGTTTTTCTCACTCCTACTAGTGAATGTAATGTAACACACACCCATACCATGCGCACCACTCCGTGATGTTTTTCTCACTCCTACTAGTGAATGTAATGTAACACACACCCATACAATGCGCACCACCCCGTGATGTTTTTCTCACTCCTACTAGTGAATGTAATGTAACACACACCCATACAATGCGCACCACCCCGTGATGTTTTTCTCACTCCTACTAGTGAATCTAATGTAACACACACCCATACAATGCGCACCACCCCGTGATATTTTTCTCACTCCTACGAGTGAATGTAATGTAACACACAACAATACAATGCGCACCACCCCGTGATGTTTTTCTCACTCCTACTAGTGAATGTAATGTAACACACACCCATACAATGCGCACCACCCCGTGATGTTTTTCTCACTCCTACAGTGAATCTAATGTAACACACACGCATACAATGCGCACCACCCCGCGATGTTTTTCAGAATCCTATCCTACATTGCCACTGCATGTTCCCTGACCTCCCCATGCTGACCACCCCGTGGTGCTTTTCTCGATCCTACATTGCCACTAACTGCCTATCCTAATTCAGACCCTCCGATTCACACCACCCCGTGATGTTTTTCTCACTCCTAGTAGTGAATGTACTGTAACACTCACCCATACAATGCGCACCACCCCGTGATGTTTTTCTCACTCCTAGTAGTGAATGTAATGTAACACACACCCATACAATGCGCACCACCCCGTGATGTTTTTCTCACTCCTACTAGTGAATGTAATGTAACACACACACATGCAATGCGCACCACCCCGTGATGTTTTTCTCACTCCTACTAGTGAATCTAATGTAACACACACCCATACAATGCGCACCACCCCGTGATATTTTTCTCACTCCTACGAGTGAATGTAATGTAACACACAACAATACAATGCGCACCACCCCGTGATGTTTTTCTCACTCCTACTAGTGAATGTAATGTAACACACACCCATACAATGCGCACCACCCCGTGATGTTTTTCTCACTCCTACAGTGAATCTAATGTAACACACACGCATACAATGCGCACCACCCCGCGTTGTTTTTCAGAATCCTATCCTACATTGCCACTGCATGTTCCCTGACCTCCCCATGCTGACCACCCCGTGGTGCTTTTCTCGATCCTACATTGCCACTAACTGCCTATCCTAATTCAGACCCTCCGATTCACACCACCCAGTGATGTTTTTCTCACTCCTAGTAGTGAATGTACTGTAACACACACCCATAAAATGCGCACCACCCCGTGATGTTTTTCTCACTCCTAGTAGTGAATGTAATGTAACACACACCCATACGATGCGCACCACCCCGTGATGTTTTTCTCACTCCTACGAGTGAATGTAATGTAACACACACCCATACAATGCGCACCACCCCGTGATGTTTTTCTCACTCCTACTAGTGAATGCAGTGTAACAAACACGCATACATTGCGCACCACCCCGTGATGTTTTTCTCACTCCTACTAGTGAATGTAATGTAACACACACCCATACAAAGCGCACCATCCCGTGATGTTTTTCTCACTCCTATTAGTGAATGTAATGTAACACACACCCATACAATGCGCACCACCCCGTGATGTTTTTGTCACTGCTACTAGTCGATCTAATGTAACACACACCCATACAATGCGCACCACCCCGTGATGTTTTTCTCACTCCTACTAGTGAATCTAATGTAACACACACCCATACAATGCGCACCACGCCGTTATGTTTTTCTCACTACTACTAGTGAATCTAATGTAACACACACCCATACAATGCGCACCACCCCGTGATGATTTTCTCACTCCTACTAGTGAATGTAATGTAACACACACCCATACAATGCGCACCACCCCGTGATGTTTTTCTCACTCCTACTAGTGAATGTAATGTAACACACACCCATACAATGCGCACCACCCCGCAATGTTTTTCTCACTCCTACTAGTGAATCTAATGTAACACACACCCATACAATGCGCACCACCCCGTGATGTTTTTCTCACTCCTAATAGTGAATGTAATGTAACACACACCCATACAATGCGCACCACCCCGTGCTGTTTTTCTCACTCCTAATAGTGAATGTAATGTAACACACACCCATACAATGCGCACCACCCCGTGCTGTTTTTCTCACTCCTACTAGTGAATGTAATGTAACACACACCCATACAATGCGCACCACCCCGTGATGTTTTTCTCACTGCTACTAGTGAATCTAATGTAACACACACCCATACAATGCGCACCACACAGTGATGATTTTCTCAGTCCTACTAGTGAATGTAATGTAACACACACCCATACAATGCGCACCACCCCGTGATGTTTTTCTCACTCCTACTAGTGAATGTAATGTAACACACACCCATACAATGCGCACCACCCCGTGATGTTTTTCTAACTCCTACTAGTAAATGTAATGTAACACACACCCATACGATGCGCACCACTCCGTGATGTTTTTCTCACTCCTACTAGTGAATGTAATGTAACACACACCCATACAATGCGCACCACCCCGTGATGTTTTTCTCACTCCTACTAGTGAATGTAATGTAACACACACCCATACAATGCGCACCACCCCGTGATGTTTTTCTCACTCCTACTAGTGAATCTAATGTAACACACACCCATACAATGCGCACCACCCCGTGATATTTTTCTCACTCCTACGAGTGAATGTAATGTAACACACAACAATACAATGCGCACCACCCCGTGATGTTTTTCTCACTCCTACTAGTGAATGTAATGTAACACACACCCATACAATGCGCACCACCCCGTGATGTTTTTCTCACTCCTACAGTGAATCTAATGTAACACACACGCATATAATGCGCACCACCCCGCGTTGTTTTTCAGAATCCTATCCTACATTGCCACTGCATGTTCCCTGACCTCCCCATGCTGACCACCCCGTGGTGCTTTTCTCGATCCTACATTGCCACTAACTGCCTATCCTAATTCAGACCCTCCGATTCACACCACCCCGTGATGTTTTTCTCACTCCTAGTAGTGAATGTACTGTAACACACACCCATACAATGCGCACCACCCCGTGATGTTTTTCTCACTCCTAGTAGTGAATGTAATGTAACACACACCCATACGATGCGCACCACCCCGTGATGTTTTTCTCACTCCTACGAGTGAATGTAATGTAACACACACCCATACAATGCGCACCACCCCGTGATGTTTTTCTCACTCGTACTAGTGAATGCAATGTAACAAACACGCATACATTGCGCACCACCCCGTGATGTTTTTCTCACTCCTACTAGTGAATGTAATGTAACACACACCCATACAATGCGCACCACCCCGTGATGTTTTTCTCACTCCTATTAGTGAATGTAATGTAACACACCCCCATACAATGCGCACCACCCCGTGATGTTTTTCTCACTGCTACTAGTGGATCTAATGTAACACACACCCATACAATGCGCACCACCCCGTGATGTTTTTCTCACTCCTACTAGTGAATCTAATGTAACACACACCCATACAATGCGCACCACGCCGTGATGTTTTTCTCACTACTACTAGTGAATCTAATGTAACACACACCCATACAATGCGCACCACCCCGTGATGTTTTTCTCACTCCTACTAGTGAATGTAATGTAACACACACCAATACAATGCGCACCACCCCGTGATGATTTTCTCACTCCTACTAGTGAATGTAATGTAACACACACCCATTCAATGCGCACCACCCCGTGATGTTTTTCTCACTCTTACTAGTGAATGTAATGTAACACACACCCGTACAATGCGCACCACCCCGCGATGTTTTTCTCACTCCTACTAGTGAATGTAATGTAACACACACCCATACAATGCGCACCACCCCGCGATGTTTTTCTAACTCCTACTAGTGAATGTAATGTAACACAAATCCATACAATGCGCACCACCCCGTGATGTTTTTCTCACTCCTACTAGTGAATGTAATGTAACACACACCTATGCAATGCGCACCACCCCTTGATGTTTTTCTCACTCCTACTAGTGAATGTAATGTAACACACACCCATACAATGCGCACCACCCCGTGATGTTTTTCTCACTCCTACTAGTGAATGTAATGTAACACACACCCATACAATGCGCACCACCCGTGATGTTTTTCTCACTCCTAATAGTGAATGTAATGTAACACACACCCATACAATGCGCTCCACCCCGTGCTGTTTTACTCACTCCTACTAGTGAATGTAATGTAACACACACCCATACAATGCGCACCACCCCGTTTTGTTTTTCTCACTCCTACTAATGAATGTAATGTAACACACACCCATACAATGCGCACCACCCCGTGATGTTTTTCTCACTGCTACTAGTGAATCTAATGTAACACACACCCATACAATGCGCACCACCCAGTGATGTTTTTCTCAGTCCTGCTAGTGAATGTAATGTAACACACACCCATACAATGCGCACCACCCCGTGATGTTTTTCTCTCTCCTACTAGTGAATGTAATGTAACACACACCCATACAATGCGCACCACCCCGTGATGTTTTTCTTACTCCTACTAGTGAATGTAATGTAACACACACCCATACGATGCACACCACCCCGTGATGTTTTTCTCACTCCTACTAGTGAATGTAATGTAACACACACCCATACAATGCGCACCACCCCGTGATGTTTTTCTCACTCCTACTAGTGAATGTAATGTAACACACACCCATACAATGCGCACAACCCCGTGATGTTTTTCTCACTCCTACTAGTGAATCTAATGTAACACATACCCATACGATGCGCACCACCCCGTGATGTTTTTCTCACTCCTACTAGTGAATGTAATGTAACACACACCCATACGATGCGCACCACCCCGTGATGTTTTTCTCACTCCTACTAGTGAATGTAATGTAACACACACCCATACGATGCGCACCACCCCGTGATGTTTTTCTCACTCCTACTAGTGAATGTAATGTAACACACACCCATACGATGCGCACCACCCCGTGATGTTTTTCTCACTCCTACTAGTGAATGTAAAGTAACACACACCCATACGATGCGCACCACCCCGTGATGTTTTTCTCACTCCTACTATTGCATGTAATGTAACACACACCCATACGATGCGCACCACCCCGTGATGTTTTTCTCACTCCTCCTAGTGAATGTAATGTAACACACACCCATAGGATGCGCACCACCCCGTGATGTTTTTCTCACTCCTACTAGTGAATGTAATGTAACACACACCCATACGATGCGCACCACCCCGTCATGTTTTTCTCACTCCTACTAGTGAATGTAATGTAACACACACCCATACGATGCGCACCATCCCGTGATGTTTTTCTCACTCCTAGTAGTGAATGTAATGTAACACACACCCATACGATGAGCACCACCCCGTGATGTTTTTCTCAATCCTACTAGTGAATGTAATGTAACACACACCCATACAATGCGCACCACCCCGTGAGGTTTTTCTCACTCCTACTAGTGAATGTAATGTAACACACAACCATACAATGCGCACCACCCCGTGATGTTTTTCTCACTCCTACTAGTGGATCTAATGTAACACACACCCATACAATGCGCTCCACCCCGTTATGTTTTTCTCACTCCTACTAGTGAATCTAATGTAACACACACGCATACAATGCGCACCACCCCGTGATGTTTTTCTCACTCCTACTAGTGAATCTAATGTAACACACACCCATACAATGCGCACCACCCCGTGATGTTTTTCTCACTCCTACTAGTGAATCTAATGTAACACACACCCATACAATGCGCACCACCCCGTGATGTTTTTCTCACTCCTACTAGTGAATCTAATGTAACACACACCCATACAATGCGCACCACCCCGTGATGTTTTTCTCACTCCTACTAGTGAATCTAATGTAACACACACCCATACAATGCGCACCACGCCGTGATGTTTTTCTCACTACTACTAGTGCATCTAATGTAACACACACCCATACAATGCGCACCACCCCGTGATGATTTTCTCACTCCTACTAGTGAATGTAATGTAACACACACCCATACAATGCGCACCACCCCGTGATGTTTTTCTCACTCCTACTAGTGAATGTAATGTAACACACACCCATACAATGCGCACCACCCCGCAATGTTTTTCTCACTCCTACTAGTGAATCTAATGTAACACACACCCATACAATGCGCACCACCCCGTGATGTTTTTCTCACTCCTAATAGTGAATGTAATGTAACACACACCCATACAATGCGCACCACCCCGTGCTGTTTTTCTCACTCCTACTAGGGAATGTAATGTAACACCCACCCATACAATGCGCACCACCCCGTTGTGTTTTTCTCACTCCTACTAGTGAATGTAATGTAACACACACCCATACAATGCGCACCACCCCGTGATGTTTTCCTCACTGCTACTAGTGAATCTAATGTAACACACACCCATACAATGCGCACCACACAGTGATGATTTTCTCAGTCCTACTAGTGAATGTAATGTAACACACACCCATACAATGCGCACCACCCCGTGATGTTTTTCTCACTCCTACTAGTGAATGTAATGTAACACACACCCATACAATGCGCACCACCCCGTGATGTTTTTCTAACTCCTACTAGTGAATGTAATGTAACACACACCCATACGATGCGCACCACTCCGTGATGTTTTTCTCACTCCTACTAGTGAATGTAATGTAACACACACCCATACAATGCGCACCACCCCGTGATGTTTTTCTCACTCCTACTAGTGAATGTAATGTAACACACACCCATACAATGCGCACCACCCCGTGATGTTTTTCTCACTCCTACTAGTGAATCTAATGTAACACACACCCATACAATGCGCACCACCCCGTGATATTTTTCTCACTCCTACGAGTGAATGTAATGTAACACACAACAATACAATGCGCACCACCCCGTGATGTTTTTCTCACTCCTACTAGTGAATGTAATGTAACACACACCCATACAATGCGCACCACCCCGTGATGTTTTTCTCACTCCTACAGTGAATCTAATGTAACACACACGCATACAATGCGCACCACCCCGCGTTGTTTTTCAGAATCCTATCCTACATTGCCACTGCATGTTCCCTGACCTCCCCATGCTGACCACCCCGTGGTGCTTTTCTTGATCCTACATTGCCACTAACTGCCTATCCTAATTCAGACCCTCCGATTCACACCACCCCGTGATGTTTTTCTCACTCCTAGTAGTGAATGTACTGTAACACACACCCATACAATGCGCACCACCCCGTGATGTTTTTCTCACTCCTAGTAGTGAATGTAATGTAACACACATCCATACGATGCGCACCACCCCGTGATGTTTTTCTCACTCCTACGAGTGAATGTAATGTAACACACACCCATACAATGCGCACCACCCCGTGATGTTTTTCTCACTCGTACTAGTGAATGCAATGTAACAAACACGCATACATTGCGCACCACCCCGTGATGTTTTTCTCACTCCTACTAGTGAATGTAATGTAACACACACCCATACAATGCGCACCACCCCGTGATGTTTTTCTCACTCCTATTAGTGAATGTAATATAACACACACCCATACAATGCGCACCACCCCGTGATGTTTTTCTCACTGCTACTAGTGGATCTAATGTAACACACACCCATACAATGCGCACCACCCCGTGATGTTTTTCTCACTCCTACTAGTGAATCTAATGTAACACACACCCATACAATGCGCACCACGCCGTGATGTTTTTCTCACTACTACTAGTGAATCTAATGTAACACACACCCATACAATGCGCACCACCCCGTGATGTTTTTCTCACTCCTACTAGTGAATGTAATGTAACACACACCCATACAATGCGCACCACCCCGTGATGTTTTTGTCACTGCTACTAGTCGATCTAATGTAACACACACCCATACAATGCGCACCACCCCGTGATGTTTTTCTCACTCCTACTAGTGAATCTAATGTAACACACACCCATACAATGCGCACCACGCCGTGATGTTTTTCTCACTACTACTAGTGAATCTAATGTAACACACACCCATACAATGCGCACCACCCCGTGATGATTTTCTCACTCCTACTAGTGAATGTAATGTAACACACACCCATACAATGCGCACCACCCCGTGATGTTTTTCTCACTCCTACTAGTGAATGTAATGTAACACACACCCATACAATGCGCACCACCCCGCAATGTTTTTCTCACTCCTACTAGTGAATCTAATGTAACACACACCCATACAATGCGCACCACCCCGTGATGTTTTTCTCACTCCTAATAGTGAATGTAATGTAACACACACCCATACAATGCGCACCACCCCGTGCTGTTTTTCTCACTCCTAATAGTGAATGTAATGTAACACACACCCATACAATGCGCACCACCCCGTGCTGTTTTTCTCACTCCTACTAGTGAATGTAATGTAACACACACCCATACAATGCACACCACCCCGTGATGTTTTTCTCACTGCTACTAGTGAATCTAATGTAACACACACCCATACAATGCGCACCACACAGTGATGATTTTCTCAGTCCTACTAGTGAATGTAATGTAACACACACCCATACAATGCGCACCACCCCGTGATGTTTTTCTCACTCCTACTAGTGAATGTAATGTAACACACACCCATACAATGCGCACCACCCCGTGATGTTTTTCTAACTCCTACTAGTAAATGTAATGTAACACACACCCATACGATGCGCACCACTCCGTGATGTTTTTCTCACTCCTACTAGTGAATGTAATGTAACACACACCCATACAATGCGCACCACCCCGTGATGTTTTTCTCACTCCTACTAGTGAATGTAATGTAACACACACCCATACAATGCGCACCACCCCGTGATGTTTTTCTCACTCCTACTAGTGAATCTAATGTAACACACACCCATACAATGCGCACCACCCCGTGATATTTTTCTCACTCCTACGAGTGAATGTAATGTAACACACAACAATACAATGCGCACCACCCCGTGATGTTTTTCTCACTCCTACTAGTGAATGTAATGTAACACACACCCATACAATGCGCACCACCCCGTGATGTTTTTCTCACTCCTACAGTGAATCTAATGTAACACACACGCATATAATGCGCACCACCCCGCGTTGTTTTTCAGAATCCTATCCTACATTGCCACTGCATGTTCCCTGACCTCCCCATGCTGACCACCCCGTGGTGCTTTTCTCGATCCTACATTGCCACTAACTGCCTATCCTAATTCAGACCCTCCGATTCACACCACCCCGTGATGTTTTTCTCACTCCTAGTAGTGAATGTACTGTAACACACACCCATACAATGCGCACCACCCCGTGATGTTTTTCTCACTCCTAGTAGTGAATGTAATGTAACACACACCCATACGATGCGCACCACCCCGTGATGTTTTTCTCACTCCTACGAGTGAATGTAATGTAACACACACCAATACAATGCGCACCACCCCGTGATGTTTTTCTCACTCGTACTAGTGAATGCAATGTAACAAACACGCATACATTGCGCACCACCCCGTGATGTTTTTCTCACTCCTACTAGTGAATGTAATGTAACACACACCCATACAATGCGCACCACCCCGTGATGTTTTTCTCACTCCTATTAGTGAATGTAATGTAACACACCCCCATACAATGCGCACCACCCCGTGATGTTTTTCTCACTGCTACTAGTGGATCTAATGTAACACACACCCATACAATGCGCACCACCCCGTGATGTTTTTCTCACTCCTACTAGTGAATCTAATGTAACACACACCCATACAATGCGCACCACGCCGTGATGTTTTTCTCACTACTACTAGTGAATCTAATGTAACACACACCCATACAATGCGCACCACCCCGTGATGTTTTTCTCACTCCTACTAGTGAATGTAATGTAACACACACCAATACAATGCGCACCACCCCGTGATGATTTTCTCACTCCTACTAGTGAATGTAATGTAACACACACCCATTCAATGCGCACCACCCCGTGATGTTTTTCTCACTCTTACTAGTGAATGTAATGTAACACACACCCATACAATGCGCACCACCCCGCGATGTTTTTCTCACTCCTACTAGTGAATGTAATGTAACACACACCCATACAATGCGCACCACCCCGCGATGTTTTTCTAACTCCTACTAGTGAATGTAATGTAACACAAACCCATACAATGCGCACCACCCCGTGATGTTTTTCTCACTCCTACTAGTGAATGTAATGTAACACACACCTATGCAATGCGCACCACCCCTTGATGTTTTTCTCACTCCTACTAGTGAATGTAATGTAACACACACCCATACAATGCGCACCACCCCGTGATGTTTTTCTCACTCCTACTAGTGAATGTAATGTAACACACACCCATACAATGCGCACCACCCGTGATGTTTTTCTCACTCCTAATAGTGAATGTAATGTAACACACACCCATACAATGCGCTCCACCCCGTGCTGTTTTACTCACTCCTACTAGTGAATGTAATGTAACACACACCCATACAATGCGCACCACCCCGTTTTGTTTTTCTCACTCCTACTAATGAATGTAATGTAACACACACCCATACAATGCGCACCACCCCGTGATGTTTTTCTCACTGCTACTAGTGAATCTAATGTAACACACACCCATACAATGCGCACCACCCAGTGATGTTTTTCTCAGTCCTGCTAGTGAATGTAATGTAACACACACCCATACAATGCGCACCACCCCGTGATGTTTTTCTCACTCCTACTAGTGAATGTAATGTAACACACACCCATACAATGCGCACCACCCCGTGATGTTTTTCTTACTCCTACTAGTGAATGTAATGTAACACACACCCATACGATGCACACCACCCCGTGATGTTTTTCTCACTCCTACTAGTGAATGTAATGTAACACACACCCATACAATGCGCACCACCCCGTGATGTTTTTCTCACTCCTACTAGTGAATGTAATGTAACACACACCCATACAATGCGCACAACCCCGTGATGTTTTTCTCACTCCTACTAGTGAATCTAATGTAACACATACCCATATGATGCGCACCACCCCGTGATGTTTTTCTCACTCCTACTAGTGAATGTAATGTAACACACACCCATACGATGCGCACCACCCCGTGATGTTTTTCTCACTCCTACTAGTGAATGTAATGTAACACACACCCATATGATGCGCACCACCCCGTGATATTTTTCTCACTCCTATTAGTGAATGTAATGTAACACACACCCATACGATGCGCACCACCCCGTGATGTTTTTCTCACTCCTACTAGTGAATGTAATGTAACACACACCCATACGATGCGCACCACCCCGTGATGTTTTTCTCACTCCTACTAGTGAATGTAAAGTAACACACACCCATACGATGCGCACCACCCCGTGATGTTTTTCTCACTCCTACTATTGCATGTAATGTAACACACACCCATACGATGCGCACCACCCCGTGATGTTTTTCTCACTCCTCCTAGTGAATGTAATGTAACACACACCCATAGGATGCGCACCACCCCGTGATGTTTTTCTCACTCCTACTAGTGAATGTAATGTAACACACACCCATACGATGCGCACCACCCCGTCATGTTTTTCTCACTCCTACTAGTGAATGTAATGTAACACACACCCATACGATGCGCACCATCCCGTGATGTTTTTCTCACTCCTAGTAGTGAATGTAATGTAACACACACCCATACGATGAGCACCACCCCGTGATGTTTTTCTCAATCCTACTAGTGAATGTAATGTAACACACACCCATACAATGCGCACCACCCCGTGAGGTTTTTCTCACTCCTACTAGTGAATGTAATGTAACACACACCCATACAATGCGCACCACCCCGTGATGTTTTTCTCACTCCTACTAGTGAATCTAATGTAACACACACGCATACAATGCGCACCACCCCGTGATGTTTTTCTCACTCCTACTAGTGAATCTAATGTAACACACACGCATACAATGCGCACCACCCCGTGATGTTTTTCTCACTCCTACTAGTGAATCTAATGTAACACACACCCATACAATGCGCACCACCCCGTGATGTTTTTCTCACTCCTACTAGTGAATCTAATGTAACACACACCCATACAATGCGCACCACCCCGTGATGTTTTTCTCACTCCTACTAGTGAATCTAATGTAACACACACCCATACAATGCGCACCACGCCGTGATGTTTTTCTCACTACTACTAGTGCATCTAATGTAACACACACCCATACAATGCGCACCACCCCGTGATGATTTTCTCACTCCTACTAGTGAATGTAATGTAACACACACCCATACAATGCGCACCACCCCGTGATGTTTTTCTCACTCCTACTAGTGAATGTAATGTAACACACACCCATACAATGCGCACCACCCCGCAATGTTTTTCTCACTCCTACTAGTGAATCTAATGTAACACACACCCATACAATGCGCACCACTCCGTGATGTTTTTCTCACTCCTAATAGTGAATGTAATGTAACACACACCCATACAATGCGCACCACCCCGTGCTGTTTTTCTCACTCCTACTAGGGAATGTAATGTAACACCCACCCATACAATGCGCACCACCCCGTTGTGTTTTTCTCACTCCTACTAGTGAATGTAATGTAACACACACCCATACAATGCGCACCACCCCGTGATGTTTTCCTCACTGCTACTAGTGAATCTAATGTAACACACACCCATACAATGCGCACCACACAGTGATGATTTTCTCAGTCCTACTAGTGAATGTAATGTAACACACACCCATACAATGCGCACCACCCCGTGATGTTTTTCTCACTCCTACTAGTGAATGTAATGTAACACACACCCATACAATGCGCACCACCCCGTGATGTTTTTCTAACTCCTACTAGTGAATGTAATGTAACACACACCCATACGATGCGCACCACTCCGTGATGTTTTTCTCACTCCTACTAGTGAATGTAATGTAACACACACCCATACAATGCGCACCACCCCGTGATGTTTTTCTCACTCCTACTAGTGAATGTAATGTAACACACACCCATACGATGCGCACCACCCCGTGATGTTTTTCTCACTCCTACTAGTGAATGTAATGTAACACACACCCATACGATGCGCACCACCCCGTGATGTTTTTCTCACTCCTACTAGTGAATGTAATGTAACACACACCCATACGATGCGCACCACCCCGTGATATTTTTCTCACTCCTATTAGTGAATGTAATGTAACACACACCCATACGATGCGCACCACCCCGTGATGTTTTTCTCACTCCTACTAGTGAATGTAATGTAACACACACCCATACGATGCGCACCACCCCGTGATGTTTTTCTCACTCCTACTAGTGAATGTAAAGTAACACACACCCATACGATGCGCACCACCCCGTGATGTTTTTCTCACTCCTACTATTGCATGTAATGTAACACACACCCATACGATGCGCACCACCCCGTGATGTTTTTCTCACTCCTCCTAGTGAATGTAATGTAACACACACCCATAGGATGCGCACCACCCCGTGATGTTTTTCTCACTCCTACTAGTGAATGTAATGTAACACACACCCATACGATGCGCACCACCCCGTCATGTTTTTCTCACTCCTACTAGTGAATGTAATGTAACACACACCCATACGATGCGCACCATCCCGTGATGTTTTTCTCACTCCTAGTAGTGAATGTAATGTAACACACACCCATACGATGAGCACCACCCCGTGATGTTTTTCTCAATCCTACTAGTGAATGTAATGTAACACACACCCATACAATGCGCACCACCCCGTGAGGTTTTTCTCACTCCTACTAGTGAATGTAATGTAACACACACCCATACAATGCGCACCACCCCGTGATGTTTTTCTCACTCCTACTAGTGAATGTAATGTAACACACACCCATACAATGCGCACCACCCCGTGATGTTTTTCTCACTCCTACTAGTGAATCTAATGTAACACACACCCATACAATGCGCACCACCCCGTGATATTTTTCTCACTCCTACGAGTGAATGTAATGTAACACACAACAATACAATGCGCACCACCCCGTGATGTTTTTCTCACTCCTACTAGTGAATGTAATGTAACACACACCCATACAATGCGCACCACCCCGTGATGTTTTTCTCACTCCTACAGTGAATCTAATGTAACACACACGCATATAATGCGCACCACCCCGCGTTGTTTTTCAGAATCCTATCCTACATTGCCACTGCATGTTCCCTGACCTCCCCATGCTGACCACCCCGTGGTGCTTTTCTCGATCCTACATTGCCACTAACTGCCTATCCTAATTCAGACCCTCCGATTCACACCACCCCGTGATGTTTTTCTCACTCCTAGTAGTGAATGTACTGTAACACACACCCATACAATGCGCACCACCCCGTG
Organism: Cavia porcellus; assembly: GCF_034190915.1. Lineage (NCBI taxonomy): Eukaryota > Metazoa > Chordata > Mammalia > Rodentia > Caviidae > Cavia > Cavia porcellus. Next base: position 577,020 of record NW_026947601.1, read on the forward strand.
ATGTTTTTCTCACTCCTAGTAGTGAATGTAATGTAACACACACCCATACGATGCGCACCACCCCGTGATGTTTTTCTCACTCCTACGAGTGAATGTAATGTAACACACACCAATACAATGCGCACCACCCCGTGATGTTTTTCTCACTCGTACTAGTGAATGCAATGTAACAAACACGCATACATTGCGCACCACCCCGTGATGTTTTTCTCACTCCTACTAGTGAATGTAATGTAACACACACCCATACAATGCGCACCACCCCGTGATGTTTTTCTCACTCCTATTAGTGAATGTAATGTAACACACCCCCATACAATGCGCACCACCCCGTGATGTTTTTCTCACTGCTACTAGTGGATCTAATGTAACACACACCCATACAATGCGCACCACCCCGTGATGTTTTTCTCACTCCTACTAGTGAATCTAATGTAACACACACCCATACAATGCGCACCACGCCGTGATGTTTTTCTCACTACTACTAGTGAATCTAATGTAACACACACCCATACAATGCGCACCACCCCGTGATGTTTTTCTCACTCCTACTAGTGAATGTAATGTAACACACACCAATACAATGCGCACCACCCCGTGATGATTTTCTCACTCCTACTAGTGAATGTAATGTAACACACACCCATTCAATGCGCACCACCCCGTGATGTTTTTCTCACTCTTACTAGTGAATGTAATGTAACACACACCCATACAATGCGCACCACCCCGCGATGTTTTTCTCACTCCTACTAGTGAATGTAATGTAACACACACCCATACAATGCGCACCACCCCGCGATGTTTTTCTAACTCCTACTAGTGAATGTAATGTAACACAAACCCATACAATGCGCACCACCCCGTGATGTTTTTCTCACTCCTACTAGTGAATGTAATGTAACACACACCTATGCAATGCGCACCACCCCTTGATGTTTTTCTCACTCCTACTAGTGAATGTAATGTAACACACACCCATACAATGCGCACCACCCCGTGATGTTTTTCTCACTCCTACTAGTGAATGTAATGTAACACACACCCATACAATGCGCACCACCCGTGATGTTTTTCTCACTCCTAATAGTGAATGTAATGTAACACACACCCATACAATGCGCTCCACCCCGTGCTGTTTTACTCACTCCTACTAGTGAATGTAATGTAACACACACCCATACAATGCGCACCACCCCGTTTTGTTTTTCTCACTCCTACTAATGAATGTAATGTAACACACACCCATACAATGCGCACCACCCCGTGATGTTTTTCTCACTGCTACTAGTGAATCTAATGTAACACACACCCATACAATGCGCACCACCCAGTGATGTTTTTCTCAGTCCTGCTAGTGAATGTAATGTAACACACACCCATACAATGCGCACCACCCCGTGATGTTTTTCTCACTCCTACTAGTGAATGTAATGTAACACACACCCATACAATGCGCACCACCCCGTGATGTTTTTCTTACTCCTACTAGTGAATGTAATGTAACACACACCCATACGATGCACACCACCCCGTGATGTTTTTCTCACTCCTACTAGTGAATGTAATGTAACACACACCCATACAATGCGCACCACCCCGTGATGTTTTTCTCACTCCTACTAGTGAATGTAATGTAACACACACCCATACAATGCGCACAACCCCGTGATGTTTTTCTCACTCCTACTAGTGAATCTAATGTAACACATACCCATATGATGCGCACCACCCCGTGATGTTTTTCTCACTCCTACTAGTGAATGTAATGTAACACACACCCATACGATGCGCACCACCCCGTGATGTTTTTCTCACTCCTACTAGTGAATGTAATGTAACACACACCCATATGATGCGCACCACCCCGTGATATTTTTCTCACTCCTATTAGTGAATGTAATGTAACACACACCCATACGATGCGCACCACCCCGTGATGTTTTTCTCACTCCTACTAGTGAATGTAATGTAACACACACCCATACGATGCGCACCACCCCGTGATGTTTTTCTCACTCCTACTAGTGAATGTAAAGTAACACACACCCATACGATGCGCACCACCCCGTGATGTTTTTCTCACTCCTACTATTGCATGTAATGTAACACACACCCATACGATGCGCACCACCCCGTGATGTTTTTCTCACTCCTCCTAGTGAATGTAATGTAACACACACCCATAGGATGCGCACCACCCCGTGATGTTTTTCTCACTCCTACTAGTGAATGTAATGTAACACACACCCATACGATGCGCACCACCCCGTCATGTTTTTCTCACTCCTACTAGTGAATGTAATGTAACACACACCCATACGATGCGCACCATCCCGTGATGTTTTTCTCACTCCTAGTAGTGAATGTAATGTAACACACACCCATACGATGAGCACCACCCCGTGATGTTTTTCTCAATCCTACTAGTGAATGTAATGTAACACACACCCATACAATGCGCACCACCCCGTGAGGTTTTTCTCACTCCTACTAGTGAATGTAATGTAACACACACCCATACAATGCGCACCACCCCGTGATGTTTTTCTCACTCCTACTAGTGGATCTAATGTAACACACACCCATACAATGCGCTCCACCCCGTTATGTTTTTCTCACTCCTACTAGTGAATCTAATGTAACACACACGCATACAATGCGCACCACCCCGTGATGTTTTTCTCACTCCTACTAGTGAATCTAATGTAACACACACCCATACAATGCGCACCACCCCGTGATGTTTTTCTCACTCCTACTAGTGAATCTAATGTAACACACACCCATACAATGCGCACCACCCCGTGATGTTTTTCTCACTCCTACTAGTGAATCTAATGTAACACACACCCATACAATGCGCACCACCCCGTGATGTTTTTCTCACTCCTACTAGTGAATCTAATGTAACACACACCCATACAATGCGCACCACGCCGTGATGTTTTTCTCACTACTACTAGTGCATCTAATGTAACACACACCCATACAATGCGCACCACCCCGTGATGATTTTCTCACTCCTACTAGTGAATGTAATGTAACACACACCCATACAATGCGCACCACTCCGTGATGTTTTTCTCACTCCTAATAGTGAATGTAATGTAACACACACCCATACAATGCGCACCACCCCGTGCTGTTTTTCTCACTCCTACTAGGGAATGTAATGTAACACCCACCCATACAATGCGCACCACCCCGTTGTGTTTTTCTCACTCCTACTAGTGAATGTAATGTAACACACACCCATACAATGCGCACCACCCCGTGATGTTTTCCTCACTGCTACTAGTGAATCTAATGTAACACACACCCATACAATGCGCACCACACAGTGATGATTTTCTCAGTCCTACTAGTGAATGTAATGTAACACACACCCATACAATGCGCACCACCCCGTGATGTTTTTCTCACTCCTACTAGTGAATGTAATGTAACACACACCCATACAATGCGCACCACCCCGTGATGTTTTTCTAACTCCTACTAGTGAATGTAATGTAACACACACCCATACGATGCGCACCACTCCGTGATGTTTTTCTCACTCCTACTAGTGAATGTAATGTAACACACACCCATACAATGCGCACCACCCCGTGATGTTTTTCTCACTCCTACTAGTGAATGTAATGTAACACACACCCATACGATGCGCACCACCCCGTGATGTTTTTCTCACTCCTACTAGTGAATGTAATGTAACACACACCCATACGATGCGCACCACCCCGTGATGTTTTTCTCACTCCTACTAGTGAATGTAATGTAACACACACCCATACGATGCGCACCACCCCGTGATATTTTTCTCACTCCTATTAGTGAATGTAATGTAACACACACCCATACGATGCGCACCACCCCGTGATGTTTTTCTCACTCCTACTAGTGAATGTAATGTAACACACACCCATACGATGCGCACCACCCCGTGATGTTTTTCTCACTCCTACTAGTGAATGTAAAGTAACACACACCCATACGATGCGCACCACCCCGTGATGTTTTTCTCACTCCTACTATTGCATGTAATGTAACACACACCCATACGATGCGCACCACCCCGTGATGTTTTTCTCACTCCTCCTAGTGAATGTAATGTAACACACACCCATAGGATGCGCACCACCCCGTGATGTTTTTCTCACTCCTACTAGTGAATGTAATGTAACACACACCCATACGATGCGCACCACCCCGTCATGTTTTTCTCACTCCTACTAGTGAATGTAATGTAACACACACCCATACGATGCGCACCATCCCGTGATGTTTTTCTCACTCCTAGTAGTGAATGTAATGTAACACACACCCATACGATGAGCACCACCCCGTGATGTTTTTCTCAATCCTACTAGTGAATGTAATGTAACACACACCCATACAATGCGCACCACCCCGTGAGGTTTTTCTCACTCCTACTAGTGAATGTAATGTAACACACACCCATACAATGCGCACCACCCCGTGATGTTTTTCTCACTCCTACTAGTGGATCTAATGTAACACACACCCATACAATGCGCTCCACCCCGTTATGTTTTTCTCACTCCTACTAGTGAATCTAATGTAACACACACGCATACAATGCGCACCACCCCGTGATGTTTTTCTCACTCCTACTAGTGAATCTAATGTAACACACACCCATACAATGCGCACCACCCCGTGATGTTTTTCTCACTCCTACTAGTGAATGTAGTGTAACACACACCCATACAATGCGCACCACCCCGTGATGTTTTTCTCACTCCTACTAGTGAATGTAATGTAACACACACCCATACAATGCGCACCACCCCGTGATGTTTTCCTCACTGCTACTAGTGAATCTAATGTAACACACACCCATACAATGCGCACCACACAGTGATGATTTTCTCAGTCCTACTAGTGAATGTAATGTAACACACACCCATACAATGCGCACCACCCCGTGATGTTTTTCTCACTCCTACTAGTGAATGTAATGTAACACACACCCATACAATGCGCACCACCCCGTGATGTTTTTCTAACTCCTACTAGTGAATGTAATGTAACACACACCCATACGATGCGCACCACTCCGTGATGTTTTTCTCACTCCTACTAGTGAATGTAATGTAACACACACCCATACAATGCGCACCACCCCGTGATGTTTTTCTCACTCCTACTAGTGAATGTAATGTAACACACACCCATACAATGCGCACCACCCCGTGATGTTTTTCTCACTCCTACTAGTGAATCTAATGTAACACACACCCATACAATGCGCACCACCCCGTGATATTTTTCTCACTCCTACGAGTGAATGTAATGTAACACACAACAATACAATGCGCACCACCCCGTGATGTTTTTCTCACTCCTACTAGTGAATGTAATGTAACACACACCCATAAAATGCGCACCACCCCGTGATGTTTTTCTCACTCCTACAGTGAATCTAATGTAACACACACGCATACAATGCGCACCACCCCGCGTTGTTTTTCAGAATCCTATCCTACATTGCCACTGCATGTTCCCTGACCTCCCCATGCTGACCACCCCGTGGTGCTTTTCTTGATCCTACATTGCCACTAACTGCCTATCCTAATTCAGACCCTCCGATTCACACCACCCCGTGATGTTTTTCTCACTCCTAGTAGTGAATGTACTGTAACACACACCCATACAATGCGCACCACCCCGTGATGTTTTTCTCACTCCTAGTAGTGAATGCAATGTAACACACATCCATACGATGCGCACCACCCCGTGATGTTTTTCTCACTCCTACGAGTGAATGTAATGTAACACACACCCATACAATGCGCACCACCCCGTGATGTTTTTCTCACTCGTACTAGTGAATGCAATGTAACAAACACGCATACATTGCGCACCACCCCGTGATGTTTTTCTCACTCCTACTAGTGAATGTAATGTAACACACACCCATACAATGCGCATCACCCCGTGATGATTTTCTCACTCCTATTAGTGAATGTAATATAACACACACCCATACAATGCGCACCACCCCGTGATGTTTTTCTCACTGCTACTAGTGGATCTAATGTAACACACACCCATACAATGCGCACCACCCCGTGATGTTTTTCTCACTCCTACTAGTGAATCTAATGTAACACACACCCATACAATGCGCACCACGCCGTGATGTTTTTCTCACTACTACTAGTGAATCTAATGTAACACACACCCATACAATGCGCACCACCCCGTGATGTTTTTCTCACTCCTACTAGTGAATGTAATGTAACACACACCAATACAATGCGCACCACCCCGTGATGATTTTCTCACTCCTACTAGTGAATGTAATGTAACACACACCCATTCAATGCGCACCACCCCGTGATGTTTTTCTCACTCCTACTAGTGAATGTAATGTAACACACACCCATACAATGCGCACCACCCCGCGATGTTTTTCTCACTCCTACTAGTGAATGTAATGTAACACACACCCATACAATGCGCACCACCCCGCGATGTTTTTCTAACTCCTACTAGTGAATGTAATGTAACACAAACCCATACAATGCGCACCACCCCGTGATGTTTTTCTCACTCCTACTAGTGAATGTAATGTAACACACACCTATGCAATGCGCACCACCCCTTGATGTTTTTCTCACTCCTACTAGTGAATGTAATGTAACACACACCCATACAATGCGCACTACCCCGTGATGTTTTTCTCACTCCTACTAGTGAATCTAATGTAACACACACCCATACAATGCGCACCACCCCGTGATGTTTTTTTCACTCCTACTAGTGAATGTAATGTAACACACACCCATACAATGCGCACCACCCCGTGCTGTTTTACTCACTCCTACTAGTGAATGTAATGTAACACACACCCATACAATGCGCACCACCCCGTTGTGTTTTTATCACTCCTACTAGTGAATGTAATGTAACACACACCCATACAATGCGCACCACCCCGTGATGTTTTTCTCACTGCTACTAGTGAATCTAATGTAACACACACCCATACAATGCGCACCACCCAGTGATGTTTTTCTCAGTCCTGCTAGTGAATGTAATGTAACACACACCCATACAATGCGCACCACCCCGTGATGTTTTTCTCACTCCTACTAGTGAATGTAATGTAACACACACCCATACAATGCGCACCACCCCGTGATGTTTTTCTAACTCCTACTAGTAAATGTAATGTAACACACACCCATACGATGCGCACCACTCCGTGATGTTTTTCTCACTCTTACTAGTGAATGTAATGTAACACACACCCATACAATGCGCACCACCCCGTGATGTTTTTCTCACTCCTACTAGTGAATGTAATGTAACACACACCCATACAATGCGCACCACCCCGTGATGTTTTTCTCACTCCTACTAGTGAATCTAATGTAACACACACCCATACAATGCGCACCACCCCGTGATATTTTTCTCACTCCTACGAGTGAATGTAATGTAACACACAACAATACAATGCGCACCACCCCGTGATGTTTTTCTCACTCCTACTAGTGAATGTAATGTAACACACACCCATACAATGCGCACCACCCCGTGATGTTTTTCTCACTCCTACAGTGAATCTAATGTAACACACACGCATATAATGCGCACCACCCCGCGTTGTTTTTCAGAATCCTATCCTACATTGCCACTGCATGTTCCCTGACCTCCCCATGCTGACCACCCCGTGGTGCTTTTCTCGATCCTACATTGCCACTAACTGCCTATCCTAATTCAGACCCTCCGATTCACACCACCCCGTGATGTTTTTCTCACTCCTAGTAGTGAATGTACTGTAACACACACCCATACAATGCGCACCACCCCGTGATGTTTTTCTCACTCCTAGTAGTGAATGTAATGTAACACACACCCATCCGATGCGCACCACCCCGTGATGTTTTTCTCACTCCTACGAGTGAATGTAATGTAACACACACCCATACAATGCGCACCACCCCGTGATGTTTTTCTCACTCGTACTAGTGAATGCAATGTAACAAACACGCATACATTGCGCACCACCCCGTGATGTTTTTCTCACTCCTACTAGTGAATGTAATGTAACACACACCCATACAATGCGCACCACCCCGTGATGTTTTTCTCACTCCTATTAGTGAATGTAATGTAGCACACCCCCATACAATGCGCACCACCCCGTGATGTTTTTCTCACTGCTACTAGTGGATCTAATGTAACACACACCCATACAATGCGCACCACCCCGTGATGTTTTTCTCACTCCTACTAGTGAATCTAATGTAACACACACCCATACAATGCGCACCACGCCGTGATGTTTTTCTCACTACTACTAGTGAATCTAATGTAACACACACCCATACAATGCGCACCACCCCGTGATGTTTTTCTCACTCCTACTAGTGAATGTAATGTAACACACACCAATACAATGCGCACCACCCCGTGATGATTTTCTCACTCCTACTAGTGAATGTAATGTAACACACACCCATTCAATGCGCACCACCCCGTGATGTTTTTCTCACTCCTACTAGTGAATGTAATGTAACACACACCCATACAATGCGCACCACCCCGCGATGTTTTTCTCACTCCTACTAGTGAATGTAATGTAACACACACCCATACAATGCGCACCACCCCGCGATGTTTTTCTAACTCCTACTAGTGAATGTAATGTAACACAAACCCATACAATGCGCACCACCCCGTGATGTTTTTCTCACTCCTACTAGTGAATGTAATGTAACACACACCTATGCAATGCGCACCACCCCTTGATGTTTTTCTCACTCCTACTAGTGAATGTAATGTAACACACACCCATACAATGCGCACCACCCCGTGATGTTTTTCTCACTCCTACTAGTGAATGTAATGTAACACACACCCATACAATGCGCACCACCCGTGATGTTTTTCTCACTCCTAATAGTGAATGTAATGTAACACACACCCATACAATGCGCTCCACCCCGTGCTGTTTTACTCACTCCTACTAGTGAATGTAATGTAACACACACCCATACAATGCGCACCACCCCGTTTTGTTTTTCTCACTCCTACTAATGAATGTAATGTAACACACACCCATACAATGCGCACCACCCCGTCATGTTTTTCTCACTGCTACTAGTGAATCTAATGTAACACACACCCATACAATGCGCACCACCCAGTGATGTTTTTCTCAGTCCTGCTAGTGAATGTAATGTAACACACACCCATACAATGCGCACCACCCCGTGATGTTTTTCTCACTCCTACTAGTGAATGTAATGTAACACACACCCATACAATGCGCACCACCCCGTGATGTTTTTCTTACTCCTACTAGTGAATGTAATGTAACACACACCCATACGATGCACAGCACCCCGTGATGTTTTTCTCACTCCTACTAGTGAATGTAATGTAACACACACCCATACAATGCGCACCACCCCGTGATGTTTTTCTCACTCCTACTAGTGAATGTAATGTAACACACACCCATACAATGCGCACAACCCCGTGATGTTTTTCTCACTCCTACTAGTGAATCTAATGTAACACATACCCATACGATGCGCACCACCCCGTGATGTTTTTCTCACTCCTACTAGTGAATGTAATGTAACACACACCCATACGATGCGCACCACCCCGTGATGTTTTTCTCACTCCTACTAGTGAATGTAATGTAACACACACCCATACGATGCGCACCACCCCGTGATATTTTTCTCACTCCTATTAGTGAATGTAATGTAACACACACCCATACGATGCGCACCACCCCGTGATGTTTTTCTCACTCCTACTAGTGAATGTAATGTAACACACACCCATACGATGCGCACCACCCCGTGATGTTTTTCTCACTCCTACTAGTGAATGTAAAGTAACACACACCCATACGATGCGCACCACCCCGTGATGTTTTTCTCACTCCTACTATTGCATGTAATGTAACACACACCCATACGATGCGCACCACCCCGTGATGTTTTTCTCACTCCTCCTAGTGAATGTAATGTAACACACACCCATAGGATGCGCACCACCCCGTGATGTTTTTCTCACTCCTACTAGTGAATGTAATGTAACACACACCCATACGATGCGCACCACCCCGTCATGTTTTTCTCACTCCTACTAGTGAATGTAATGTAACACACACCCATACGATGCGCACCATCCCGTGATGTTTTTCTCACTCCTAGTAGTGAATGTAATGTAACACACACCCATACGATGAGCACCACCCCGTGATGTTTTTCTCAATCCTACTAGTGAATGTAATGTAACACACACCCATACAATGCGCACCACCCCGTGAGGTTTTTCTCACTCCTACTAGTGAATGTAATGTAACACACACCCATACAATGCGCACCACCCCGTGATGTTTTTCTCACTCCTACTAGTGGATCTAATGTAACACACACCCATACAATGCGCTCCACCCCGTTATGTTTTTCTCACTCCTACTAGTGAATCTAATGTAACACACACGCATACAATGCGCACCACCCCGTGATGTTTTTCTCACTCCTACTAGTGAATCTAATGTAACACACACCCATACAATGCGCACCACCCCGTGATGTTTTTCTCACACCTACTAGTGAATCTAATGTAACACACACCCATACAATGCGCACCACCCCGTGATGTTTTTCTCACTCCTACTAGTGAATCTAATGTAACACACACCCATACAATGCGCACCACCCCGTGATGTTTTTCTCACTCCTACTAGTGAATCTAATGTAACACACACCCATACAATGCGCACCACGCCGTGATGTTTTTCTCACTACTACTAGTGCATCTAATGTAACACACACCCATACAATGCGCACCACCCCGTGATGATTTTCTCACTCCTACTAGTGAATGTAATGTAACACACACCCATACAATGCGCACCACCCCGTGATGTTTTTCTCACTCCTACTAGTGAATGTAATGTAACACACACCCATACAATGCGCACCACCCCGCAATGTTTTTCTCACTCCTACTAGTGAATCTAATGTAACACACACCCATACAATGCGCACCACCCCGTGATGTTTTTCTCACTCCTAATAGTGAATGTAATGTAACACACACCCATACAATGCGCACCACCCCGTGCTGTTTTTCTCACTCCTACTAGGGAATGTAATGTAACACCCACCCATACAATGCGCACCACCCCGTTGTGTTTTTCTCACTCCTACTAGTGAATGTAATGTAACACACACCCATACAATGCGCACCACCCCGTGATGTTTTCCTCACTGCTACTAGTGAATCTAATGTAACACACACCCATACAATGCGCACCACACATTGATGATTTTCTCAGTCCTACTAGTGAATGTAATGTAACACACACCCATACAATGCGCACCACCCCGTGATGTTTTTCTCACTCCTACTAGTGAATGTAATGTAACACACACCCATACAATGCGCACCACCCCGTGATGTTTTTCTAACTCCTACTAGTGAATGTAATGTAACACACACCCATACGATGCGCACCACTCCGTGATGTTTTTCTCACTCCTACTAGTGAATGTAATGTAACACACACCCATACAATGCGCACCACCCCGTGATGTTTTTCTCACTCCTACTAGTGAATGTAATGTAACACAGACCCATACAATGCGCACCACCCCGTGATGTTTTTCTCACTCCTACTAGTGAATCTAATGTAACACACACCCATACAATGCGCACCACCCCGTGATATTTTTCTCACTCCTACGAGTGAATGTAATGTAACACACAACAATACAATGCGCACCACCCCGTGATGTTTTTCTCACTCCTACTAGTGAATGTAATGTAACACACACCCATACAATGCGCACCACCCCGTGATGTTTTTCTCACTCCTACAGTGAATCTAATGTAACACACACGCATACAATGCGCACCACCCCGCGTTGTTTTTCAGAATCCTATCCTACATTGCCACTGCATGTTCCCTGACCTCCCCATGCTGACCACCCCGTGGTGCTTTTCTTGATCCTACATTGCCACTAACTGCCTATCCTAATTCAGACCCTCCGATTCACACCACCCCGTGATGTTTTTCTCACTCCTAGTAGTGAATGTACTGTAACACACACCCATACAATGCGCACCACCCCGTGATGTTTTTCTCACTCCTAGTAGTGAATGTAATGTAACACACATCCATACGATGCGCACCACCCCGTGATGTTTTTCTCACTCCTACGAGTGAATGTAATGTAACACACACCCATACAATGCGCACCACCCCGTGATGTTTTTCTCACTCGTACTAGTGAATGCAATGTAACAAACACGCATACATTGCGCACCACCCCGTGATGTTTTTCTCACTCCTACTAGTGAATGTAATGTAACACACACCCATACAATGCGCACCACCCCGTGATGTTTTTCTCACTCCTATTAGTGAATGTAATATAACACACACCCATACAATGCGCACCACCCCGTGATGTTTTTCTCACTGCTACTAGTGGATCTAATGTAACACACACCCATACAATGCGCACCACCCCGTGATGTTTTTCTCACTCCTACTAGTGAATCTAATGTAACACACACCCATACAATGCGCACCACGCCGTGATGTTTTTCTCACTACTACTAGTGAATCTAATGTAACACACACCCATACAATGCGCACCACCCCGTGATGTTTTTCTCACTCCTACTAGTGAATGTAATGTAACACACACCAATACAATGCGCACCACCCCGTGATGATTTTCTCACTCCTACTAGTGAATGTAATGTAACACACACCCATTCAATGCGCACCACCCCGTGATGTTTTTCTCACTCCTACTAGTGAATGTAATGTAACACACACCCATACAATGCGCACCACCCCGCGATGTTTTTCTCACTCCTACTAGTGAATGTAATGTAACACACACCCATACAATGCGCACCACCCCGCGATGTTTTTCTAACTCCTACTAGTGAATGTAATGTAACACAAACCCATACAATGCGCACCACCCCGTGATGTTTTTCTCACTCCTACTAGTGAATGTAATGTAACACACACCTATGCAATGCGCACCACCCCTTGATGTTTTTCTCACTCCTACTAGTGAATGTAATGTAACACACACCCATACAATGCGCACTACCCCGTGATGTTTTTCTCACTCCTACTAGTGAATCTAATGTAACACACACCCATACAATGCGCACCACCCCGTGATGTTTTTTTCACTCCTACTAGTGAATCTAATGTAACACACACCCATACAATGCGCACCACCCGTGATGTTTTTCTCACTCCTACTAGTGAATGTAATGTAACACACACCCATACAATGCGCACCACCCCGTGCGGTTTTACTCACTCCTACTAGTGAATGTAATGTAACACACACCCATACAATGCGCACCACCCCGTTGTGTTTTTATCACTCCTACTAGTGAATGTAATGTAACACACACCCATACAATGCGCACCACCCCGTGATGTTTTTCTCACTGCTACTAGTGAATCTAATGTAACACACACCCATACAATGCGCACCACCCAGTGATGTTTTTCTCAGTCCTGCTAGTGAATGTAATGTAACACACACCCATACAATGCGCACCACCCCGTGATGTTTTTCTCACTCCTACTAGTGAATGTAATGTAACACACACCCATACAATGCGCACCACCCCGTGATGTTTTTCTCACTCCTACTAGTGAATGTAATGTAACACACACCCATACGATGCGCACCACCCCGTGATGTTTTTCTCACTCCTACTAGTGAATGTAATGTAACACACACCCATACAATGCGCACCACCCCGTGATGTTTTTCTCACTCCTACTAGTGAATGTAATGTAACACACACCCATACAATGCGCACCACCCCGTGATGTTTTTCTCACTCCTACTAGTGAATCTAATGTAACACACACCCATACGATGCGCACCACCCCGTGATGTTTTTCTCACTCCTACTAGTGAATGTAATGTAACACACACCCATACGATGCGCACCACCCCGTGATGTTTTTCTCACTCCTACTAGTGAATGTAATGTAACACACACCCATACGATGCGCACCACCCCGTGATATTTTTCTCACTCCTACTAGTGAATGTAATGTAACACACACCCATACGATGCGCACCACCCCGTGATGTTTTTCTCACTCCTACTAGTGAATGTAATGTAACACACACCCATACGATGCGCACCACCCCGTGATGTTTTTCGCACTCCTACTAGTGAATGTAAAGTAACACACACCCATACGATGCGCACCACCCCGTGATGTTTTTCTCACTCCTACTAGTGAATGTAATGTAACACACACCCATACGATGCGCACCACCACGTGATGTTTTTCTCACTCCTACTAGTGAATCTAATGTAACACACACCCATACAATGCGCACCACCCCGTGATGTTTTTCTCACTCCTACTAGTGCATGTAATGTAACACACACCCATACGATGCGCACCACCCCGTGATGTTTTTCTCACTCCTACTATTGCATGTAATGTAACACACACCCATACGATGCGCACCACCCCGTGATGTTTTTCTCACTCCTCCTAGTGAATGTAATGTAACACACACCCATAGGATGCGCACCACACCGTGATGTTTTTCTCACTCCTACTAGTGAATGTAATGTAACACACACCCATACGATGCGCACCACCCCGTCATGTTTTTCTCACTCCTACTAGTGAATGTAATGTAACACACACCCATACGATGCGCACCATCCCGTGATGTTTTTCTCACTCCTAGTAGTGAATGTAATGTAACACACACCCATACGATGAGCACCACCCAGTGATGTTTTTCTCAATCCTACTAGTGAATGTAATGTAACACACACCCATACAATGCGCACCACCCCGTGAGGTTTTTCTCACTCCTACTAGTGAATGTAATGTAACACACACCCATACAATGCGCACCACCCAGTGATGTTTTTCTCACTCCTACTAGTGGATCTAATGTAACACACACCCATACAATGCGCTCCACCCCGTTATGTTTTTCTCACTCCTACTAGTGAATCTAATGTAACACACACGCATACAATGCGCACCACCCCGTGATGTTTTTCTCACTCCTACTAGTGAATCTAATGTAACACACACCCATACAATGCGCACCACCCCGTGATGTTTTTCTCACTCCTACTAGTGAATCTAATGTAACACACACCCATACAATGCGCACCACCCCGTGATGTTTTTCTCACTCCTACTAGTGAATCTAATGTAACACACACCCATACAATGCGCACCATCCCGTGATGTTTTTCTCACTCCTACTAGTGAATCTAATGTAACACACACCCATACAATGCGCACCACCCCGTGATGTTTTTCTCACTCCTACTAGTGAATGTAATGTAACACACACCCATACAATGCGCACCAACCCGTGATGTTTTTCTCACTCCTACTTGTGAATCTAATGTAACACACACCCATACAATGCGCACCACCCCGTGATGTTTTTCTCACTCCTACTAGTGAATGTAATGTAACACACCCATACAATGCGCACCACCCCGTGATGTTTTTCTCACTCCTACTAGTGAATGTAATGTAACACACACCCATACAATGCGCACCACCCCGTGATGTTTTTCTCACTCCTACTAGTGAATGTAATGTAACACACACCCATACAATGCGCACCACCCCGTGATGTTTTTCTCACTGCTACTAGTGGATCTAATGTATAACACACCCATACAATGCGCACCACCCCGTGATGTTTTTCTCACTCCTACTAGTGAATCTAATGTAACACACACCCATACAATGCGCACCACCCCGTGATGATTTTCTCACTCCTACTAGTGAATGTAATGTAACACACACCCATACAATGCGCACCACCCGTGATGTTTTTCTCACTCCTACTAGTGAATGTAATGTAACACACACCCATACAATGCGCACCACCCCGTGCTGTTTTACTCACTCCTACTAGTGAATGTAATGTAACACACACCCATACAATGCGCACCACCCCGTTGTGTTTTTATCACTCCTACTAGTGAATGTAATGTAACACACACCCATACAATGCGCACCACCCCGTGATGTTTTTCTCACTGCTACTAGTGAATCTAATGTAACACACACCCATACAATGCGCACCACCCAGTGATGTTTTTCTCAGTCCTGCTAGTGAATGTAATGTAACACACACCCATACAATGCGCACCACCCCGTGATGTTTTTCTCACTCCTACTAGTGAATCTAATGTAACACACACCCATACAATGCGCACCACCCCGTGATGTTTTTCTCACTCCTACTAGTGAATCTAATGTAACACACACCCATACAATGCGCACCACCCCGTGATGTTTTTCTCACTCCTACTAGTGAATCTAATGTAACACACACCCATACAATGCGCACCATCCCGTGATGTTTTTCTCACTCCTACTAGTGAATCTAATGTAACACACACCCATACAATGCGCACCACCCCGTGATGTTTTTCTCACTCCTACTAGTGAATGTAATGTAACACACACCCATACAATGCGCACCAACCCGTGATGTTTTTCTCACTCCTACTTGTGAATCTAATGTAACACACACCCATACAATGCGCACCACCCCGTGATGTTTTTCTCACTCCTACTAGTGAATGTAATGTAACACACCCATACAATGCGCACCACCCCGTGATGTTTTTCTCACTCCTACTAGTGAATGTAATGTAACACACACCCATACAATGCGCACCACCCCGTGATGTTTTTCTCACTCCTACTAGTGAATGTAATGTAACACACACCCATACAATGCGCACCACCCCGTGATGTTTTTCTCACTGCTACTAGTGGATCTAATGTATCACACACCCATACAATGCGCACCACCCCGTGATGTTTTTCTCACTCCTACTAGTGAATCTAATGTAACACACACCCATACAATGCGCACCACCCCGTGATGATTTTCTCACTCCTACTAGTGAATGTAATGTAACACACACCCATACAATGCGCACCACCCGTGATGTTTTTCTCACTCCTACTAGTGAATGTAATGTAACACACACCCATACAATGCGCACCACCCCGTGCTGTTTTACTCACTCCTACTAGTGAATGTAATGTAACACACACCCATACAATGCGCACCACCCCGTTGTGTTTTTATCACTCCTACTAGTGAATGTAATGTAACACACACCCATACAATGCGCACCACCCCGTGATGTTTTTCTCACTGCTACTAGTGAATCTAATGTAACACACACCCATACAATGCGCACCACCCAGTGATGTTTTTCTCAGTCCTGCTAGTGAATGTAATGTAACACACACCCAGACAATGCGCACCACCCCGTGATGTTTTTCTCACTCCTACTAGTGAATGTAATGTAACACACACCCATACAATGCGCACCACCCCGTGATGTTTTTCTCACTCCTACTAGTGAATGTAATGTAACACACACCCATACGATGCGCACCACCCCGTGATGTTTTTCTCACTCCTACTAGTGAATGTAATGTAACACACACCCATACAATGCGCACCACCCCGTGATGTTTTTCTCACTCCTACTAGTGAATGTAATGTAACACACACCCATACAATGCGCACCACCCCGTGATGTTTTTCTCACTCCTACTAGTGAATCTAATGTAACACACACCCATACGATGCGCACCACCCCGTGATGTTTTTCTCACTCCTACTAGTGAATGTAATGTAACATACACCCATACGATGCGCACCACCCCTTGATGTTTTTCTCACTCCTACTAGTGAATGTAATGTAACACACACCCATACGATGCGCACCACCCCGTGATATTTTTCTCACTCCTACTAGTGAATGTAATGTAACACACACCCATACGATGCGCACCACCCCGTGATGTTTTTCTCACTCCTACTAGTGAATGTAATGTAACACACACCCATACGATGCGCACCACCCCGTGATGTTTTTCTCACTCCTACTAGTGAATGTAAAGTAACACACACCCATACGATGCGCACCACCCCGTGATGTTTTTCTCACTCCTACTAGTGAATGTAATGTAACACACACCCATACGATGCGCACCACCACGTGATGTTTTTCTCACTCCTACTAGTGAATGTAATGTAACACACACCCATACAATGCGCACCACCCCGTGATGTTTTTCTCACTCCTACTAGTGCATGTAATGTAACACACACCCATACGATGCGCACCACCCCGTGATGTTTTTCTCACTCCTACTATTGCATGTAATGTAACACACACCCATACGATGCGCACCACCCCGTGATGTTTTTCTCACTCCTCCTAGTGAATGTAATGTAACACACACCCATAGGATGCGCACCACCCCGTGATGTTTTTCTCACTCCTACTAGTGAATGTAATGTAACACACACCCATACGATGCGCACCACCCCGTCATGTTTTTCTCACTCCTACTAGTGAATGTAATGTAACACACACCCATACGATGCGCACCATCCCGTGATGTTTTTCTCACTCCTAGTAGTGAATGTAATGTAACACACACCCATACGATGAGCACCACCCCGTGATGTTTTTCTCAATCCTACTAGTGAATGTAATGTAACACACACCCATACAATGCGCACCACCCCGTGAGGTTTTTCTCACTCCTACTAGTGAATGTAATGTAACACATACCCATACAATGCGCACCACCCAGTGATGTTTTTCTCACTCCTACTAGTGGATCTAATGTAACACACACCCATACAATGCGCTCCACCCCGTTATGTTTTCTCACTCCTACTAGTGAATCTAATGTAACACACATGCATACAATGCGCACCACCCCGTGATGTTTTTCTCACTCCTACTAGTGAATCTAATGTAACACACACGCATACAATGCGCACCACCCCGTGATGTTTTTCTCACTCCTACTAGTGAATGTAATGTAACACACACCCATACGATGCGCACCACCCCGTGATGTTTTTCTCACTCCTACTAGTGAATGTAATGTAACACACACCCATACGATGCGCACCACCCCGTGATATTTTTCTCACTCCTACTAGTGAATGTAATGTAACACACACCCATACGATGCGCACCACCCCGTGATGTTTTTCTCACTCCTACTAGTGAATGTAATGTAACACACACCCATACGATGCGCACCACCCCATGATGTTTTTCTCACTCCTACTAGTGAATGTAAAGTAACACACACCCATACGATGCGCACCACCCCGTTATGTTTTTCTCACTCCTACTAGTGAATCTAATGTAACACACACGCATACAATGCGCACCACCCCGTGATGTTTTTCTCACTCCTACTAGTGAATCTAATGTAACACACACCCATACAATGCGCACCACCCCGTGATGTTTTTCTCACTCCTACTAGTGAATCTAATGTAACACACACCCATACAATGCGCACCACCCCGTGATGTTTTTCTCACTCCTACTAGTGAATCTAATGTAACACACACCCATACAATGCGCACCATCCCGTGATGTTTTTCTCACTCCTACTAGTGAATCTAATGTAACACACACCCATACAATGCGCACCACCCCGTGATATTTTTCTCACTCCTACTAGTGAATGTAATGTAACACACACCCATACAATGCGCACCACCCCGTGATGTTTTTCTCACTCCTACTTGTGAATCTAATGTAACACACACCCATACAATGCGCACCACCCCGTGATATTTTTCTCACTCCTACTAGTGAATGTAATGTAACACACCCATACAATGCGCACCACCCCGTGATGTTTTTCTCACTCCTACTAGTGAATGTAATGTAACACACACCCATACAATGCGCACCACCCCGTGATGTTTTTCTCACTCCTACTAGTGAATGTAATGTAACACACACCCATACAATGCGCACCACCCCGTGATGTTTTTCTCACTGCTACTAGTGGATCTAATGTATCACACACCCATACAATGCGCACCACCCCGTGATGTTTTTCTCACTCCTACTAGTGAATCTAATGTAACACACACCCATACAATGCGCACCACCCCGTGATGATTTTCTCACTCCTACTAGTGAATGTAATGTAACACACACCCATACAATGCGCACCACCCCGTGATGTTTTTCTCACTCCTACCTGTTAATGTAATGTAACACACACCCATACGATGCGCACCACCACGTGATGTTTTTCTCACTCTTACTAGTGAATGTAATGTAACACACACCCATACGATGCGCACCACCCCGTGATGTTTTTCTCACTCCTACTAGTGCATGTAATGTAACACACAGCCATACGATGCGTACCACCCCGTGATGTTTTTCTCACTCCTACTAGTGCATGTAATGTAACACACACCCATACGATACGCACCACCCCGAGAAGTTTTTCTCACTCCTACTAGTGAATGTAATGTAACACACCCATACGATGGGCACCACCCCGTGATGTTTTTCTCACTCCTACTAGTGAATGTAATGTAACACACACCCATACGATGCGCACCAACCCGAGATGTTTTTCTCACTCCTACGAGTGAATGTAATGTAACACACACCCATACGATGCGCACCACCCCTTGATGTTTTTCTCACTCCTACGAGTGAATGTAATGTAACACACACCCATACGATGCGCACCACCCCGTGATATTTTTCTCACTCCTACGAGTGAATGTAATGTAACACACACCCATACGATGCGCACCACCCCGTGATGTTTTTCTCACTCCTACTAGTGAATGCAATGTAACAAACACGCATACATTGCGCACCACCCCGTGATGTTTTTCTCACTCCTACTAGTGAATGTAATGTAACACACACCCATACAATGCGCACCACCCCGTGATGTTTTTCTCACTCCTATTAGTGAATGTAATGTAACACACACCCATACAATGCGCACCACCCCGTGATGTTTTTCTCACTGCTACTAGTGGATCTAATGTAACACACACCCATACAATGCGCACCACCCCGTGATGTTTTTCTCACTCCTACTAGTGAATCTAATGTAACACACACCCATACAATGCGCACCACCCCGTGATGTTTTTCTCACTCCTACTAGTGAATCTAATGTAACACACACCCATACAATGCGCACCACCCCGTGATGTTTTTCTCACTCCTACTAGTGAATGTAATGTAACACTCACCCATACAATGCGCACCACCCCGTGATGATTTTCTCACTCCCACTAGTGAATGTAATGTAACACACACCCATACAATGCGCACCACCCCGTGATGTTTTTCTCACTGCTACTAGTGGATCTAATGTATCACACACCCATACAATGCGCACCACCCCGTGATGTTTTTCTCACTCCTACTAGTGAATCTAATGTAACACACACCCATACAATGCGCACCACCCCGTGATGATTTTCTCACTCCTACTAGTGAATGTAATGTAACACACACCCATACAATGCGCACCACCCCGTGATGTTTTTCTCACTCCTACCTGTTAATGTAATGTAACACACACCCATACGATGCGCACCACCACGTGATGTTTTTCTCACTCTTACTAGTGAATGTAATGTAACACACACCCATACGATGCGCACCACCCCGTGATGTTTTTCTCACTCCTACTAGTGCATGTAATGTAACACACAGCCATACGATGCGTACCACCCCGTGATGTTTTTCTCACTCCTACTAGTGCATGTAATGTAACACACACCCATACGATACGCACCACCCCGAGAAGTTTTTCTCACTCCTACTAGTGAATGTAATGTAACACACCCATACGATGGGCACCACCCCGTGATGTTTTTCTCACTCCTACTAGTGAATGTAATGTAACACACACCCATACGATGCGCACCAACCCGAGATGTTTTTCTCACTCCTACGAGTGAATGTAATGTAACACACACCCATACGATGCGCACCACCCCTTGATGTTTTTCTCACTCCTACGAGTGAATGTAATGTAACACACACCCATACGATGCGCACCACCCCGTGATATTTTTCTCACTCCTACGAGTGAATGTAATGTAACACACACCCATACGATGCGCACCACCCCGTGATGTTTTTCTCACTCCTACTAGTGAATGCAATGTAACAAACACGCATACATTGCGCACCACCCCGTGATGTTTTTCTCACTCCTACTAGTGAATGTAATGTAACACACACCCATACAATGCGCACCACCCCGTGATGTTTTTCTCACTCCTATTAGTGAATGTAATGTAACACACACCCATACAATGCGCACCACCCCGTGATGTTTTTCTCACTGCTACTAGTGGATCTAATGTAACACACACCCATACAATGCGCACCACCCCGTGATGTTTTTCTCACTCCTACTAGTGAATCTAATGTAACACACACCCATACAATGCGCACCACCCCGTGATGTTTTTCTCACTCCTACTAGTGAATCTAATGTAACACACACCCATACAATGCGCACCACCCCGTGATGTTTTTCTCACTCCTACTAGTGAATGTAATGTAACACTCACCCATACAATGCGCACCACCCCGTGATGATTTTCTCACTCCCACTAGTGAATGTAATGTAACACACACCCATACAATGCGCACCACCCCGTGATGTTTTTCTCACTCCTACTAGTGAATGTAATGTAACACACACCCATACAATGCGCACCACCCCGCGATGTTTTTCTCACTCCTACTAGTGAATGTAATGTAACACACACCCATACAATGCGCACCACCCCGCGATGTTTTTCTCACTCCTACTAGTGAATGTAATGTAACACAAACCCATACAATGCGCACCTTCCCGTGATGTTTTTCTCACTCCTACTAGTGAATGTAATGTAACACACACCTATGCAAAGCGCACCACCCCTTGATGTTTTTCTCACTCCTACTAGTGAATGTAATGTAACACACACCCATACAATGCGCACTACCCCGTGATGTTTTTCTCACTCCTACTAGTGAATCTAATGTAACACACACCCATACAATGCGCACA